>NC_134781.1:79680256-79702756 GCF_046742065.1 Oratosquilla oratoria | reverse complement strand
ACTACCAACACTATCGTCACCAACACCACCACTACTATCATCATCATGACCACCACCACCAACAACACCAGTGTCACCACCACCACTACCGTCATCACCACCATCACCACCACTACCGTCATCACCACAATCACCCCCACAACCGTCACCACCACTACCGTCACCACCACCATCACCACCAACAACACTACCGTTACCACCACTACAATCACCACCATCACCACCACTACCGTCACCACCAACAATACTACCGTCACCACCACTACCAGTACCATCACCAATAACACCACTACCACTATCACCACTACTACCGTCATCACCACCATCGACAACACTACCGTCACCACCACCATCACCACCACCAACAACGCTACCGTCACCACCCCCACTACAATCACCACCACCACCATCATCACCACCACCAACAACGCTACCGTCACCACCCCCACTACAATCACCACCACCACCATCATCACCACCACTACAGTCACCACCACCAATTCTCCATTCTCAAGGATTTCAACCACTTTTTTTCTGTTACTGCCATCTTCGTCATAAGACGATTCAAATGCCGTTCCCCTCACATTTCCCTCTCTTTCCAATTCACAAACTCCTTTGATATACTGATATTATCCACCTCATGCACTGGACTGCGATAGAGAATTCGTTAAACGAAACAAACTTATAGCACAAATTACCTTCAGTTGTCGAGATTAGCTCAAACAAATACTAATCAACAAATGCTTTCTTTGATTACAAATTCAATATAATTTGATGTTTTTTCCCCCCGTCACGTTTTACTGACAGGTAAATCATTTCCTTGCGTTCTGTCTCCTATTCAATTTAATTTTAATTTAATATTTCAAGTGAACTCTTTTCTTTCTCTCTCTCTCTCTCTCTCTCTTTCTCTTTCCACTTCTCCTCTCCCTCAACCCCATCAACCCCCAAAGCTCATGACAACCCTTTCCCGTAAGACTTAAATTAACAATAACTCATTTATTGGTACCCTCCTTCAACACGTGTACTTCCTAGCCTGGCAAAATCGTATACTTGTAGTTTCTGAAATATATATCCTGACATGGATACGCACGTTTCTCCCACCACAGATTAGGCACACAATTGGGGGCTAAACGGGGTGAGGGTGAAGGGTGTTGGAGAGGAAGGAGAGAAGTTGAAGTTAAGGGGAAAGGTAAACAGAGTTGATGAAAGCACTCAACCAAACCAAATCCAACCCAACCTCAACCAAACCCAAACCAAATCCAACCCTAACCAAACCCAAACCAAATCCAACCCTAACCAAACCCAAACCAAACCAAATCCAACCCAAACCAACCAAACCCAACCGACACCAACCCAACCTAACACAAACCCAACCAAACCAAATCCTAACCCAACCAAACACAACCCAACCCAAAACCAACCAATCCAAACCAACCTCAACCAAACCCAATCAAACCCTACTCAACCCAACCCAACTGGTTTGCCTACAGCAAAAGCTTCGCCAAAACGAAGTTTCAATTGTTCATTTTAGGGGGAAGAAAGGAACAAGTTCCCCATGATAACACACATGCATCAGTGCTATTTGCAATCTTAGTGGCAGTCTGACGGTGCAAATGGACGAATGCAAGAATTAAGTATTCATTAATGCAGACATACAGGATTACATATACACACGCACGCACACACACACACGACTCGGTGGCGCGGTTAGTAGAGTCCCCGACTGTCACTACAGTCGTCCGGGTTCGAATCCCACCCAAGGCTGAAGTAATTTCAGTATCGCTGCGCTTCCAGTCGTTACTCCAACTCTCGTGGGCGGGGAGTTGGGGTGTGTCTGTGCGTGTAAGGTCACAGCATTAACCATAGATCGGTCATGTACGAGCTCTGAGCTCTCTTCCGGAAGGGAAATAGCTGTCGATCACGAGTCCAACACGTGATCCAAAGACCAAGGTGAATCGCAAGCAAACACATACACACACAAGACATACACATATACAGTTATGTGCATCTAGAAGCCTTCACCTATTCCTATAAGCTTCAACTAAGACAGATTATCTCCCATTAACACATTCAGTACTATATCAACTCTACTTCTGTCTTGCGTGCCGCCACGCGATTTTATTCAGTCAGGACAAAGACACGAAAGTCTTTCAGAACACAAGCTGAGATTATCGCAAGTGATATTTCAAGCTACAGACATATTTCACATAAAAAGCTCTTCGATATATGTCCATTATGACGGCAAACACACGAACATATATCTTCACGAAAGAACTCTATTCGGGGGCAGCTCTTTCCAGAAAAGACGTACTAAGTAACATTATTCGATGCGTCATGGAAAGGCCATGGGTTGTATTTGGCATATATACAACTGTGGCGTGTTTGTGTGTGTGTGTGTGTGTGTGTGTGTGTGTGTGTGTGTGTGTGTGTGTGTGTGTGTGTGTGTGTGTGTGTGTGTGTGTGTGTGTGTGTGTGTAATTCACCATGGTCTTTGGATCACGTGTTGGACTCGTGATCGACAGCTACCTCCCTCCCGGAAGAGAGCTCAGAGCTCGTATATGACCGATCTACGGGTAATGCTGTGACCTTACACGCACACACACACCCAACACCCCGCCCACGAGTTAGAGCAACGACCCGCAGCGCAGCGATACTGAAATTGTTTCAGCCCTGGCCGGGATTCGAACCCGGACCTCCGTAGTGGCAGCCGGGAACTCTACCAACCGTGCCATCGTGTGTGTGTGTGTGTGTGTGTGTGTGTGTGTGTGTGTGTGTGTGTGTGTGTGTGTGTGTGTGTGTGTGTGTGTGTGTGTGTGTGCGTGCGCACGCGTGTGTAGAGACATCATACTATAAGATAAATAAGCACACGTATAGGCAAAATGATTGCCACGGCAAAAATACACATTTATCTAATAATCATTACCACAACCACTACCACCACAAAGACTAGTATATCCGTACAATGACTAGTATATCCGTACATGTACATATAACTCCATTTGAGATATAGCGTTATTCGTTCTGATAAAAGAAGGCATGAATAATTCCGAATACGATGAACATAAATCATACATGAATATGAGAACCAAACAGTGACTGTGTTATTTGGGGTCTAAACCTCTACCCAATCCCTTTGCTACGTTTAAGTACTCTACATATTTTATACTGGCTAAGATCGAACGATTTTAATCGGCGTTTGGGATATTAACTAATAGTGTTATCTATAAACTATACACTACCGTATAGCAGTACAATCATCCAATCTATCCCCCTTTACCAACCACCCCCTCCTCACCCCCGCCCCCGCTATCCGACCTCCTCTGCGTTCCTTGACCTTCGGGTCATGACCCCAAATTGGGTCGTGACCTGAGATGGCTGACTGGGTCGTTAGGGTCCTGAGCTATTTATTGTTACTATTGTGCTTCGCGGACATAAAACTGGGTGATGTGTCTTCACTAAATGAAACCCATTCATTTGTCTTGCTTTTTAGTCACGTTTTCATTATCCAGAATTGCACTTGGTTACTGACCTTTTCTCTTCCAGATGACACTTCTTTTTTCCTTTTCTTGTTCTGGTTGCTGGAAGTCTATTTTAGTCGTCTCTTTTTTTTTTCCTTTTCTTGTTCTGGTTGCTGGAAGTCTATTTTAGTCGTCTCTGTGATATCCCTTTAGTATCAAAGAGGGTAGGCCACAATCTATCCTTCTATTCTTCCTCCGTGCCTTCAAACACCTCTCACTCTCTCCCATCCATCCACTACTCCAATCCTCCAAGAACTTTTTTTTTTTTTTTTTTTTTTTTTTTTTCTCTCTTCGTCTTTTGAGGTGAAGGAACTTCGGGCCTATAGAACCTCATTCGGAGGAGGATCTTCAGGAAGAATCCATATGGAGAGTTCTCAAAAACTACCTGCACAAGGGACAGACCCCAAAATTGTGTTCCGAGATGCAAATGCCCCAAGACTTCCTTCCATACTTTCTGAAAATTGCGTCAGTAGGAACTCCAACCACAGACGAAGACTTCCGAAGAAGAACCCATCGCAGCAGACTCCCCAAGAACTACCTGCAGAAAAGACAGAACCTCGATACGAACAACGAATTTTACGATCCAGAGATACAGACATTCCGAAATTCTTTCTTCGTCTCTCTTAAATTTACGTAAATGTGAAGCCTTATACGACCTCCGAATGCCCTCCTGAATATCAAAGACCCTGGTTCCATGGCTGATTAAATCAGAAAAATATTAGTTGAGGGAATAAGTCTACAAAATCAAGAATGGTGTGCGTGTGTGTGCTTAGGTGGGAGGTAGTCTACAAGGGCAGACCGGTCAATGAAGAACGTACACCAGGATGAGCTTAGCAGTTGTTTCGGGATGTGTGTGTGTGTGTATGTATTTTACTTAGTTGTATCTTACGGGAAGGAGAGCTACGATCGTAGTGTCCCGCCTTTGTATCTCGCAGTGTCTAGTTTGCTCTTAAATTTGTGTATGGTTTTTGCACACACTATTGTTTCCAAGGGTCTACCACTCTATGTGGAAAACTGTTCTTCTTCAGATCTCTTCCATAACTATCTTTTTTGAGTTTCCTCTTGTGTTTCTTTTGTCCCAATATAACAAGTGCTCTCTATCGAGCCTTAGTGTGTGTGTGTGTGTGTGTGTGTGTGTGTGTGTGTGTGTGTGTGTGTGTGTGTGTGTGTGTGTGTGTGTGTGTGTGTGTGTGTGTGTAAGTATGTGTGGGGGTAGCCTACTAGGACACACTGGTCAGTAAAAAGGTTACACCAGAAGGCAGTTAGCTGTTGTTGAAATCGCCTCCTTTACCATAAGTGATATAATAATTAGGACAAATCCCAGTTACTGGTATCCATTGGGGATCGAACTGGAACCCATGCGTTACCAGATGGGATGAACGTCCAATGTATTACAGAATTGTCAACGAAGTATAAAAAAAAAAAATATAATAATAATAATAATAATACTAATAATAATAATAATAATATTAATAATAATGCTACGCTGTGGTGGACAACCCTAACCTCGATAGGGAACCTCAGGTGATGCCCTAGTACCAAGGGTCTCATTTCCTCTGCCAAAGATGCACGGACCAACTTTATCCAGACATACCGGAGCTTATCTGGGTTGTTTATAGAAATGGCTTTGGTGGTAGGGTAGTGTGTGTATTTGACAGGAAAGCACTGAACTAGCTTTGCGCCCAATCTTTAGAGTTTGTATATTTGCGTGAGAACCAAGAGCGGTACCCTGAGCCATCCAGGCACCTTTTCAATGGAGCACAGCTCTATGGACGCCAACAAGATCATATGACAAGAGAGCAGCCAGCTAATAATATAAATTCAGAGGAGTAATAATTCCTTCCAGGCGAGAGGGTTCCAAAGACCGAGGCGGATTCCTTTAGGTGGTCGGAAGCTTCCTCACCCCTCGAGCTCCTCTTCTTCTTTTTCTTCTTCGGGAAAGACAAGATCATCCACGCTTGACTGACAGCCCGGTGGAGCCTCGACGTCGTTGCTCGCGAGCGTCGGTGGCGACATATGACTTATGGCCACGTCTTCCGGGTCGGAGTGGCGCCGATCTCTCATTCTCGATTTGAATAGACGAGGTCGCGCGGTTGCCGAGACGTCCGGGCATTGGCCGTAAGACGTCTCTCCCTTATGGTTCCCTGTTCCTTTTTCTTAGACCGTCGGTCGATGCGGTTCACTGGCTGTCTTCGACAAGGCGCGTCGATCTATCGTCATACACGTCCACGCTCGAGGTTCTGCCGGGTTGAGTGCCGATAGGAAAATGCAGATCAAATGGAAAGGACCGGGGAGGGAAAGACAGGAGAGAGAAGGGGGAGTTGGGAGGAGTGTAGGTAGAGTATGAGAGTGTGAGAGAGGTGTGGGAGTGTGAGGAAAGTGTGGTAGTGTAGGGGGAGTGAGCCTGGGAGTGTGGGAATGTGGGTGAGTGTGGGAGTAGAGGGGTCAAATTTATGCGTTCTCAAAGTTCGGGAGTATGAGAGTTTGGGAGTCTGGGAGTTCGGTAGTCTGGGATTTCGGGAGTCACGGTGAAGTCAATAATCGAATATTTCGTTGGTGCCACCAAACCATTTCTTCTTCAAGTCCTTATTATCATTTTTCTTATTCTTATACTTTGCGTATTACATTTTCAATTAAATTCTTTTCATTATATATTTTCCTTTTACTTTCCTGTTTACTTTCAATTATTCCTATTTTCTATACATTTTCTTCTTTCCCTTTGATTTTTTTTCAAATATTTTTTCCTTTTTCTTTTCTTTCGTCATACTACTAGCCTTTTTCCTTTTTTTCTTTCGTCATACTACTTGCCTTTTTCATTTTTTTCTCGCCTCCTAGTCGTCTTCTGTACCCAGCGTGATCCATCTCAATTAACCTTTTCCTTAACCCGCTTTGGAGATTACCACCGTGCCGACTACGCGATTTCATTCCGTGAAAGGATTTCAACCATTTTACAGCGTTCCGTAAATTAATCTGATTATTCTAAAAGTCAAACCATTCTATTCAACTGAGGTAAAATCCCCTAAGCAGTTAGTGAGTGAAGAACTACCTCGGGGTTATTCCGGTTAACTCTTTCGTTTCTAACTGCCTCTTCTAAACACCTCCAGGTGATTTTATTATGCTGAAAGAAACTCTTATCTGCAGCGAAAGGGCCGTCTTACCGCCATCCATCTATTATTAAAAAAAGTGATGACTTGGTATTCTCTATGATCTACATAACGATCGGACAGGGCACCATCCGTCCACATATTGAAAAGACAATTCACCACACGTTCACAAAATTAGAAGAAAATTCAACACTCGTCCACATAACGAGAGGACAAACCACCATCCGTCCACATATTGAAAGGACAATTCACCACACGTTCATACAATGAGAGGACAGTTCAATGACCGCCTACATAATAAGAGGACAATTCACCACACATTTACATAATGAGGACAATTCGCCAACCGTCCATATAACAAGGGGGGCAAGCCACCATCTGTCCACATATTGAAAGGACAGTTCATCAGACGTTCACATGAAAGGACAATTCACCAACCGCCTACATAACGAGAGGACAAGCCACCATCCGCTTACATACTGGAAGGAAAATAGACCACGCGTTCACATAATGAAAGACAATTCACGACCCGTCCACATAACGGGAGGACAAGCCACCATCCGTCCACATATTAAAAAGACAATTCACCACACGTTCACAAAATAAGAAGACAACTCATTAGCCGTCCATATAATGAGAGGACAATTCATCACCTGCCCACATAATGACAAGACAATTCGCCATCCGGCCACATAATGAGAGGACAATTCACTCCCCTCTACCCCGATCCAACTAATCGTTATACGTTTACACGACTACAGATGAGATCATTATGCTGATGGCTTGACCCCGTCATGGCGTTGACGCGCTTGACTTTATCGTGGTTAAAGGTCTTTAGGTGATTTTAATTCACTTTGAAATTCTGTCTCAACAGACTCTCAGTTCACCAGTGTTGGGTTGACGCCAAATCTGAACAAATGCGTCTAGGGAGTGATCGTATTCAGAACTATAAACCACGCCATCAAAACAACGAGCAAAAGTAAGAATCACACATGGAAATGGGGTCGTTGCTGACACAACGACGGGTGAGGATATACGACATCCAATTGTTTTGAACGACGATTTTGCAAATTAGCCGTTTCGCGTTCCATGGTTTCCCGTCACACGTTGGCAAGCTGGTCATACAGATATTATATTTTCCTCCGCTGGGAAAAAGAGCTATGGTCCTACACGTCCTGTTATATATACAACATATAGTAAATATTCTAAAAAATTATCTATAGTTTTACATCTGTGTTATCAGAGTTTGATGTAAGGACTTTGAGAACATCTGGGATATCGTGGAACTGAGTGAGGTTCGAAAAGAGGTAGAAAACTTCAAACGTCTTCAATATTCCACAGATAAAGCTGAGTCGCTTGAACGATTTACAAATACAGCGAAGGTACTGAGAGACCAGAGAGGAACGAAAGTGTGTCTTCTGAACAAGGGCGTAAGGGCGTAAGGGCGTCCGGGCACGCCCACTTCATATTCTCCACCCATCGGGTTTATTCCACCAGAGGAACAACACTGACCGCCAAGTAAACATCATAATGCCTCAGATCAGAGGATAAAAGAAAAAGAGAAGAAAAAAAATCAGCTTCCCCTTTTTCATACACCATTTTATTCTTCATCTTTATTTCATATCTTTTCGATTCATCTGTTTGCAAGCCGTTACATTTCCAGTTTTTTTTTTCTTCTCTCATATATAATTACTTTTCCAACTCTCATTCTTTCTTCCTTTCTTCTCTAATTATTCTAATTACATTTACCCTCCTACAGTTTCTTCTTCATTACTTTTTCGATTGAGTTTCTCTGTGATCAAGGTAATTCAAACTCATCATTTTGTGGTTCAATTTCACTTCCATCTCGTAAGCTTCCTTATATGAATTTAGATAATTCAGAAATAAAACTAAGAAGAATAAAGGAGGAGTGTAGCTGCGGCCGAAGCCGTCACCTTTGCCCTATGAGCTTGGACAGTTGAGACGGGTAACAGTCACTGCTGGAAATCAGAGAGGAACGCGGGATTCGAACCCGCAACTTAGCGAATGCGAGACCAGCACGCTTCCGATTACGACACTAGCGCGTGGTTAAAAAATGTATATATATATATATATATATATATATATATATACATATGCATATATATATACATACATATATATATATATATATATATATATATATATATATATATATATATATGCATGTAACCAAGGCAACGAAGCAGACTCAGTGTTCACAATGACGTGGCTATATCCTTGTGTAGTCACATACTATGTACACGTGTTATACACGTATATGCACGTGTATATATACATCTGACGAAAGGTAGACAACGTCATCTGCAAAACTGCGGTCTCAAGTTTTCATACCGTAAGGACCAAAGCGAGCTGAAGAATTCCTTTCAACTCAAGGTACAACACTCGGTATGACCAAACGAGAACATCTGTTAAAGAAAAAAAAAAAAAAAAGAAAAAAAAAAAAAAAAAAAAAAAAACTGAACATTGACAACGTTTGAGATACCAGAGATGATTATCGGGTACCAGCTTCTCGGCGAGACAATGTGATCCCGCCAAAGAGGCATTAGTGAGACTTCCAAAGCAATATCCAACATAGCCTTTGCAAACATCAGCCTACTCCCCCCTTAGGTAGTAAAAACCACCATCCTTACAAGAATAGTGGATAGCACCTTCCGCAACAAATTATGCATTAAAAACTTCATTACCAAACTTTACTTTTACCCCATGCTTTCATCTTCCCACAGTATGATAATATCCTCTGTCCCCAGTGATCTATACCCTTTCCCCTCCCAACCACACCCTCCAGCTCCTTCCTCCAACTATCACACATACTTCTCTACCTCCTTATTTCCTCCTCCTCCTCCTCCTCCTCCCCTTTCTCCTCCTCTTTTGAAAGAAATATATTCATTCGATTCCTTTTATTAGGCTTTGAGATCATCCACCTCTGACCCGGTGAACTGTGCAGTGAGGCACGGGACATACTCCGCCGTTTGTTTACTTTGACATTCTCTTACTTAAGATAGCGGACTCGTGTATAATTCCTTAATACGTACGTATAAAATGTCCCGTCCTTTGTTTATGTAAGGATGTTGCAGGATTCGAACCTTATACCATGACGTATTCAGTCTCCATAGGGTATCGATGTCTATTAGAATTCATGGAATTTAAGTTGCACTTAAGCACCTCCCGGCGTAAGCCTACTTTCGCAACGATTCATAATTTGAACAGCAAAGGCATATGCAAGACTACTTTTGGGGTCCATATGTTTTTTATTTCGGCTGAAGGAAAAACCTACAAAAGTCAATTAAAGCAACACTTCGACATTTATATCAGGATCTTATATTTACTATGACTGCCGCCAGACGAATCTATTCAGCTAACAGAAGCCCCTAGGCACGGCGAAGTCCTTTATGAGCTATATTCTGGTTGAGACTAGACGATTTTACTAAATTGAAAAAGCCCCCTGTAACGAAGTAATTAAGAAAATCCCAGTCGCCTTGGAAGAAGAGAAACACTTTGCAAGTCTCATTCTTGTTAACATCAGAAAATATTCTTCACTTGAAGACGCGTTACCGAATGGAAAGGGCAAAACTACTTTCAGATGCATTAAGGTCTTTGAACTGCACACGCAAGCCAAACATAATGACCTTTATCGACACGAGACCAAGAAATGATTCAAAAGTATTCCCATGCGATTCACAACGACGGTCCGTTTCCTCTGCTTAACCCCTTAGGAATGAAGGAGACTACAAGAGACCATAAGGCCTACACTAGGCAGTTCCATGTCCCTTACCACCTTTCATATAATCTTCTCTTAATACAACCAGTTGTTTCAGCGCTCACTACTTCATGATTACTAAATCCATTCCATTCCTTAACCACCCTGTTGTTAAACTGACCCTTGTTTATTTCCTTCTTAAACCTAAATTTGTCCAACTTAAAACCATTACAACAAGTCTTGCCCTGTTGTCTTAATATGATGACCTTGCCTGCATCTCAAGATTATTTTCTTCCCCGTGGTACCCTCTCGGGTGGTCGTGCCCAGTGAATACCACGTCGAACTCAAGATCAGGCAGTCGTGAGTTCGATTCTCGGTCCCGCTGCATGCTTTTTGCGCTGGTTCCCGCCACCCCTGACCAGGTGGGGAGGCGACCCAAACATCGGCCTTAAAATCTCAGCAGTTTGACGCAATTGACAGGATTGCCCTAACAGTGGGTTTCTCACTTCCCACTTCGTATGAATCTGGAGATCACCTAAGGCGGTCTTTCTCAACCTAGGATGCTGAAATAAATTCTAGGTGTTAGGAAGCTGCCCATCCATACACTTTCCTTTATCCTTCTAGTAATAAGATATTAGGGGATGCTGGACTATCCAGACCTGACTATAGGGGGCATTATGGTCGGAAAAGTTTGGGAAACGCTGATCCAAGGGGTGAGTCTAATAAAACAAAATGGAGTGTTTTATTATGCAAATGGATTGCAATTGAAAACAGTAACATGCCAAAAGGAGATATCTTGATCCTTCACTAGGATGAAATCGTCTATCAAATCCCTTTTTTTTATCACTTAAACTTACTATCCCATTGTGAGGAGCTGTGTCTTGCTGCATTGCTTCTGACCCAGGGCAGTAGTCGGGAGACAGGGATGACCCTTCACCCACGAGGAGCTTATATTAGAGGGAGGAAACGATGATGGATGGGAGAGAAATGGGTGTGAGTGGATAAGTACCTTTTGGCTTGGCTACCTTCCTTATGAGGTGGAAAAATCCTTTGATATATAGATGAAAAGGGCGGGAATGGGTACGTGCCTTTTGAGTTGCCTACTTCCCTTATATGGGTGTGTAGCCTATAGTCACCCCTTATCTTTGAATAATATGTAATATGCCTTTCTTGCTCAGATATTATGTTCACCGGCGAGTCAACTCGCCTATGTATAGATTTGAATAATATGTAATATGCCTTTCTTGCTCAGATATTATGTTCACCGGCGAGTCAACTCGCCTATGTATAGATTTGTTGTAATGTTTTGTTAATGAATGAGGGAAGTAAGAATTAAAAAACAAAGATTTTCCTTAACCTCCTCTTACCAGTGTTTACTCTTGGAAAGTGCTCAGTACTAGTAACAAGGGCACTCCAGCGCTAGCTACTAGAGGTGAAAAAACACTTGATATATACTGTAGATAGATAGATAGATGAGGTTGAACAAGGAAGTATCATTCAGGCTGTCGTCAGATGATTTTAATCAACTCTTGGGGATAACTCGTACCTATGTATCCTATCAAAACGGCGACACTTTAAATATTTTATTCTGGATAACATCAAATGGTTTTATTCTCCTGAAGAGGGGCGTGGCTGTAGGAATTGATCAAACCGTATCACTTTGCTTTATGATTTCATTAGTTTGTTCCAGCTGCAGCCAGGTGATTTTATTCTGGTGAGAAATTCCTTTAGCCTCGAAAAGTCTAAAACTATCTCGATAAATTCTTTATCAATGTTTTACAAAACTTATCGTTTATTTTTCACTTTTTGTTACTCGATTTTATTTATTGTTTTTTTTTTTTTTGGGGGGTAGGGGGGTCATGAGGAACCCTCCAACGCGACAAAGTCAAGACTACATTGTCAAAATCGCTCTTTGACACGAAACCCACGAAGGTATTGAATCTGGCAGACAAAATGCATTAGCCTAGTCTATCATAGGGAGACGTCATCGCACTAAATGGATAAAACCGATTACGTAATAATTCCTTTGTCCCTGCCTTACTCGTTACTAAAGGTTACGGACCTTTTGAGTACCTTAATATTTCACTTCTGAGTAGTTAAGAATGATTAAGAGGTTCAGCGTTGCCATAACTCAAAACGGGACCGCTTTAACTTCTGCGATTCTTCTACTGTGGCTTCCAGTATCTGAGGACGAATGTGTGTGTGTGTGTGTGTGTGTGTGTGTGTGTGTGTGTGTGTGTGTGTGTGTGTGTGTGTGTGCGTACGCGCATGTGTGTACACCATGGTCTTGGATCACGTGTTAGATTTGTGATCGACAGCTATTAGCCTCCCTGCTGGAGGCACAGAGCTCATATATGGTCACACACACACACACACACACACACACACATATATATATATACACAAACAAACGCAAATCTATACACACACGCGCACAAACAACTCTTTGCCCAACAGAGCAGGGTATCAGTTTGCAGTGTTGTGATACTTTTCACCCCTGGGCGGGAACCGAACTTGTTACTACACCAACAAGCGTGTGTGTGTGTGTGTGTGTGTGTGTGTGTGTGTGTGTGTGTGTGTGTGTGTGTGCGTGCGCACGTGCGACGGAACAGGTCTTAATATGATATTACGAGTTAAGCAAGATCACAGGAAATTACGCTGTTAACAAGCTCGCTAGCAGACAATATGACAAGGCAGGAGAGGAAGGCAACTTCTTTCTAACGAAGTTATGTCTGCAAGAAAATTCCAAATTCCCTGGGCGAGGTTCTTCGTGAAAAGATATTGTTTTCAGAAGAAGGGTGAAAAAGGAAACCTAATTAAGACAGATCCCTCTCAACCAATCAGGTCTTGAGATTGTACCCAGCGAGGGGAAATGTCAGACAATGACTTTTGATAAGTCCTTAAAAAGAAAAAAACAATCTTCATTTCAGAGTGGTATAACTTGGGTCAACACAAAAGTGGCAATAGTAAAAACGAGAGAGAGAGAGAGAGAGAGAGAGAGAGAGAGAGAATTTAAGCCTTAATACCAAGAATCAAAGAGAAAAGAAATTCACATTTAAAAACGAATTTGATGATCGATTTCATCCTGAGTCATACATATATATATATATACACATATATATATATATATATATATATATATATATATATATATATATATATATATATATAATATTTCGGGCGCAGTTTTTCCCTAATACACACTGTGTACACGAGAGCATTTTGACACTAATTAATTTTCTTGCTGACATTTCCATTTTTTCCAACAGTAGGTCTTATTTCATGAAAAACAATCTGCTTGGGAATGGCGGCACATTATCAATGTTATATATGAATACCATTGTACTTCTGGGGACTGCACACCCCGTAATTCTACATACAGTACAATGGGTTCACAACGTGGCAACTAAGTAGAAGGTTATCCTTGCATTTACAACAAGGAGCAATTAAACAACAACACCTACAATACCACAAGGCTGTACTTGATAGGGAGACTATTGTGAATAACACTAAGGCAGTCGCACAATGTAATAAAATGAAAGAACTAAAAACGCTAGAGGTCATCCGCATAAGGGAAAGACCTCCGGTAATGAACATACAATCGAATATGACTTCTGCTATTCCTCTCTTTAATTCCTCATCTAGATTTGGAGCCCATCGGCAGCAACACCCACCTCCTGCAACACCCACCTCCTCCATCTCCCCCTCCTCCACCTCACCAACCCCCTCTTGACCAGCGGGGCGTCCCTGCGAGACGAACCATCCTACCTGACTCTCCCCGACAGGAGACCTTTCGGTCCATAACTTGGTCGAATGCGAAAAAATGATTAATAAAAAAAAATAATAATGTAAATAACAATAAGTAAAATAAATAAATAGGTAAAGTTAAATTATAAACAGGTAAATAATAAATAATAATAAATGGACAAAAATGATAGACAATAAAAAAATAAGTAATAATAATCAGACAAATAATAACAAACAAAGAAAAAAATAATACAACACATATGGCAGGCATCTTGTTTAGGTGTTTATATAAACGAATCTTAAAGCTTCGAAGTGAACTACATTGCACTGCCTTTGCAGGAAGTTTATTCCATTCATTAACTACCCGGTTGGCGAAGTTGTTTCTACTCGCTTCCAAATTAAATCTATTTCCTGACAATTTGAGACCTTTATTTCTTGTATGATTCTCAGTGTGAAATTTTTGTCACTTTTGATGTCAGTTCCATTTAGAATCTTTAAGACCTGTATCAAGTCACCTATGAGTCTACGCATTTTTAGGGAAAATAGACTTACATGTTATAGTCGATTTTCGTATGATTTATTTTTGATATCTGGAATCAGTTTTGTGGCTCGCCGTTGTACTTTTTCCAATTTGTCAATGTCATTGATGAGATTCGGTGACCATACGAAAATGGCATAAATTATTACAAATGTGGACGAACTAACTGTTTATATAGGTCGTTAATGAGAGATGGACTTTTGAAGTCAAAAGATCGCGGAATCAGTCCCAGAATATAATTTGCTTTTTCAGAGGCTGAAATACACTGCTTAGATGATTTTGAGATCGTTACTGATAATTACCCAGAGATCCTTTTCACTATCCACTTTTGTTAACGAATTTCCAAATAACTTGTAATCGTATGTGTATGCGTGTTTGTGTGTGTGTATGGGATTCAACATGGTCTTGGATCACGTGTTGGACTCGTGATCGACAGCTATTTCCTTCTCGGAAGAGAGCTTAGAGCTCATATATGACGGATCTATGGGTAATGCTGTGACCTTACACGCACACACTCCCAACTCCCTGCCCACGAGAGCTGGGGCGACATTCCGCAGCGCAACGATACTGAAATTATTTCAGCCCTGTGCGGGATTCGAACCCGGACCGCCGTAGTGGCAGCCAGGAATTTTACCAACTGCGCCACGAGTGTGCGTGTGTGTGCGTGTGTGTGTGTGTGTGTGTGTGTGTGTGAGGGTATGTATGTATATCAGTATGTGTATGTTTGTGTGCGTATGTACATAACAACCCGAAACCCATACAAGCATGGCAGTTCTTAAAAATGTAATCTTCCCTTCCGCGGAGCCCTTTTCCACGGCCACTAAGAACTTTCTTTCGCTAAATCCACGTCAAGATAGAGTAGACAGTCCGAGGCGCCGCTGGCGACGTTCTTGCCCTCTTTTGGTATCGCCGCGGGTATCAAGGGAGCGTGGAGGAGTTTCCGCAAGATGGCAGAACGTGTCAAGATAGAAGTCCGCGGGGAGTCCCAGAGAGTCATCAGGTAGGGTCACTGGGGAGAAAGAGGAGGAGGAAAAGGAGGAGGAGGAGGAGGAGGAGGAGGAGGAGGAGGAGAAAGAGGAGGAAAAAGAGAAGGAAGAGGAGGGATAGGGAATGAAATAGTGGAGTGGTATTAGGAGGAGTGAGTAGGAAAAAGAGAATGAGGTGGGGAATAAAACAAATCGGGAGGAGGAGGAAGGAGGAGAGTGAAGAGGAGGAGGAGGAGGACGAAGGAAGGGGAAAGAGGTGGAAGAGGAGGAGGGGTGAGGAGAAGCAAGGGGGAGGAGAAAGAGGGATAAGGAAGAGGAAGGGAGGAAAAGGAGGAAGAGGAAGGAGGAAAAGGGAGGAGGAGAGCAATTGGTGGAGGAGGAAGATGAGGAAAGGAGGAGGAGGAGGAGGAGAAGGAGGGAGTAGGAAGAAGAGGGGAGGAAGAAAAAGGAGGGGGAGGAGAAAGGGGGAGAAGGAGGGGAAAAGAGAAAGAGGGAGGAGGAGGAAGAGGGGAGGAGGAAGAGAGTGGTGTAGGAGAAAAAGGGGGAGGAGGAGGAGGAGGAGGAGGAGGAGGAGGAGGAGGAGAAAGAGAGGGAGTAGGAGTAGGAGGAGGAGGAGCAAGAGGAGGAGGAGCAGGAGGAGTAGGAGTAGGAGGAGGAGGAGCAGGAGGAGTAGGAGGAGGAGGAGGAGGAGTAGGAGTAGGAGGAGGAGGAGCAGGAGGAGTAGGAGTAGGAGGAGGAGGAGGAAGAGGAGGGATGTGATTGAAGAGCTGCAGTAAAGGCATCGGCAAATGACATGTCCACTTTATTGCAGGTGTCAGTAACATCGACTGGCATGAATCAATACATCGAATAAACGAACAAAAATATGAGAGAGAGAGAGAGTTGGAGAGAGAGAGAGAGAGAGAGAGAGAGAGAGAGAGAGAGAGAGAGAGAGAGAGAGAGAGAGAGAGAGAGAGAGAGAGAGAGAGGGAGAGAGAGAGAGGGAGAGAGGGAAAGAGAAGAAGAAAAAATTGAGATTTAAAATTCACCGATACAAGAGCTTAAAATGGCCCCATAAAAACGGAGACTGGGCTGAAAACGCTTGTGCATATTTTAACCCACAAGTTCTTTGATGCAGACTTTACATCCACTATTCCTATACACAAGTATAAACCCATAAAACACAGTTTATTTACACTCACACGCAAACATACATACGTATACAGTATACTCGTGTGTGTGTATATGCAAACACACACACACACACACACTCACACACACAAAGATGCATAAATACATGGAATGGTTTAGAAGGAGATGTCGCCTAGGCTGGAACGATACTTGAATTAAAATTTAAATATAATTATTGGAAATCAAGGATGTAAATTAAGTTGGAGCTGTACATGGATCTGGGACTAGGTATGATAAATAGGAGAGTAGGAGATAGGATCCAATGAACGTTGCTCCTTTACTGTATACTATAATTAGTTAAATACAATATAGACACACACACACAACACACACACACACACACACACACACACACACATATATATATATATATATGTGCACAAATTTCACAAGGCACACGTGAATCACAAATATTCAGAGTCCACTAGGAAGAGGAAAAACATACGGAGTCCAAGCGCTTTCGTGAATATATCACGAAAGCGCTCGGACTCCGTGTGTTTTTCCTCTTCCTAGTGGACTCTGCATATATATATATATATATATATATATATGTGTGTGTGTGTGTGTGTGTGTGTGTGTGTGTGTGTGTGTATTAATACATGCGTGTGTGGGCATACATCCGTGAGAGAGTGAGAATACATTGTGAGAAACCGTGAGAAGAAATGAAGCTCTTCCAGCTCTCTTTTGTTCCTTTCCTCCTCCCCTCATTCTCCAACAGACCCCAGACATTTCTCCTCCTCGAAGTCTTCTCCCTCAAGGCCGAGGTTGTGTTGTTTACTTCGTGGTACCTCTTCCTTGACCCTGAGCACTCTTGGAGGACTTCCCCACAGGCGAATAAAATCGTCTGTCGATCGTCAGAATGAACGTTTCTTTCAAACTGCCCATATAAACGTTCCGTCGAGACGAATCTAACGTTTGGAGTACTGAGGAAGAACCCTCGGCTGATTAAAATTGTATGGCAAGTGTCAGAATAAACGTTTTATCCAGACTGCCCGTTCAAACGTTTACGTACGATAAGCGTAACGTTTTGTTTGCTGAGGACCTTTCGTTTGAACGAAATAGTTTGCCGACAAGCAAACTAAACGTATACTCCATCCAACTCCCTTACGAGTATATGATTAAAATTGTATTTTTAAGTCACCGATAAGATTGGTGTTTAAACATTAAGCTCCATAACTTGAGAAAAAACTCCAATGCTTTGCTCCCACAAGTTTTGCGTCCAAGCTCTAAGAATCTTTCTATTACAATGGAAAGCTAAACAATGGATCCTCATAACCTTTTGTTGAAGAACAATCCCCATTCTTTCTTTAGATAACTTGAATGTCTCCCCCCCCATCCTCCCATCCCTTGCATCCCATAAATTCAGACAGTCTTTAGACTTCTACAGAAACGCACACACAATTGCGTATAGTCTGTCCTCTTTAGCCATTATCAAGCGAGTCTAACAAAGTCAAACAGGAGAAACGATCAAATGGTAAAACATAGAGAACTGGACTAATATAATGAATCAAGGAATTTTTCAATGATGAATAGCTACAAAAGGGGGGAAAAGACGTTAATTATAATCTACACTACCTTTTGTCTCTCTATGATTAAGTTTGATAAGTTAAACAAGTGAAAAAGTCTTCCAAAAACAAAATATCAAAACTAGTTACACTAAAATTCCCTTGGAAATGTTAAACGACAAAAAATAAATAAATAAATAAATAAACAAATGAATACATAAAAAATAAAATAAAATTTATAAATACAAACCTAAACGGGAACTGTTATGAGTTATCATTACTTGAAGAGGAACGGGTGAATGAACCATTATGTACTTTCTCAAGTGTTGTTAGACTATCACTTCGTTAGGGATGTTGTCAGTTCATTAAATATGTTGTCAAGAGTTTGTTAAAGAGTGTTCTTAGAATTTGACAAAGGGTGTTGTCAATGGTCATCTGTGATTGTGATCAGTATTCGTCAATTAAGACTGTTGTCATTTTCAGTTTGTTCGGTGTTGTCAGTTTGTCATATATGTCGCCAGCTAGCTCGGTTGGTAGAGCGACGGCTTTGTGATTTCACGATCTCGGTTCGAATCCGGGGACGACAGTCGGAATTATTTGATCGACATCACCGTCACTGGTGATTCTATTCAGATTTGTTGTCAGAGTTCACCGAAAGAGTTCTGTTTAGCTTCAGGACTTCAGTGTACTGAAAGACATTGAGACAGAAACCATTTACATCCTTTGGTGACGCGCTAAGACCTAACTATCCTCACCCCCGCGCGTGACTGACCCTTTTTGAGTAGGAAGAAGGATACCAGCTTCATTGGCCTAACTCCTTTCGGAAATCTTGTTAGATGGATGGAAAGTTACAACCAAGTGACCGGCAAATATTTTTTTTTTTTTTTTTTTTTTTTTTTTAGGTGACGCTAAGAGCGCAGCAAGACAATTTCGCCGGTGATATATATATATATATATATATATATATATATATATATATATATATACATATATATATACATATATATATATATATATACATATATATATACATATATATATACATATACAGTATATATATACATATATATATATATATATATATATATATATACCCTCGTTCCGTTTTATCAAAACTGACCATGATGATGATGGTGATTTTGTTGTTGTTATTGTTGTTGATGATGATGATGATGATGATGATGATGATGATGATGATGTCGATTTTGTTGTTGATGAAGATGATTAAGGCGATGATGATGGTGATGATTAAGGTGATGATGATTATGATGACAACGATGATGAAGATTAAAGCGATGATGATGATGATGATGATGATGAGTGATGATGATTAAGAAGACGATGATCCCAGGCTTAAAAATAAATAAAAATAAAAAAACAAGTCAATCCCCACCATGTTGTACCCTAGCCTAACCCCTTCCCAGCCCTCCATGATCATCCATTCATTTATGCGAGACTATGATGATCCAGAAAGCCACTTTCTGAAGTCCCTGACTTCCTCATGTAGTATGTATAGCTTCCAGGCCACCATGACTCCCTCTTCCTTCTTGCATCGTCCTCGTTGTCACCTCCTCTTCGGGTACTTCGTCTTTAGCAACAACAACTACAACAACAACAACAACAGCCTGGAGCAGCACGAAAACAGTGGTCACCTCCTCCATTTCCAGGAACTCAGAGATTCTGTCCTGTCTTCGATTTCTGACAATAAACATTCTCCCAAAACTGCACACTACATTACGAGTCTCCCCAGTTTCTACTTTATCAGAAACACCAACACCCTCACCCTCACCACCAACACCATAACCACCACCACCACCACTACCAACATCAACAAAAACAGCAACAACAACAGAAAACGTGAAATCGGCTGTCACCTCATACATTTGTGGGAACACAGACACGCCTGTCCATATCCTCGATTTTGACAAACAAATATATCTCAACGACTATATTACACGAAGAATCTTACCTCCTTGCCTCTACCCCTCCCACCACCTCCTCCTCTTACTCTCTCGTCCTCCACCCTTCCCTCCATGGCCCCCCACTCTCCTCCCTACCTCCTTTACTCCTCCTTCGTCCTCCTTCCTCCACTACTAACTCCTCACTCCCCTCCTCTTCCGGGATCCGACGCTCTCTTTGCTTGCAAGCAAATCTACGATGCACAACGAGCATTTACCGACCTTTCTGTAACTTACTCGAGCGTCGAGGTCAGAACCTACTGACAAAACACACCAGAAACATTGGCACCTCGTGGCATCGTGCCCTCGACCGTGGCACCATCTCGACCCGGGACTACACTCATACTTACGTTACCGAAGAGTTGGATTTTCTCACTTTTCCGGGATTTTTGCTTCGGGGTGACTTTCAAACATTCCCACACCACCAAACCAACATCCAACCTTCCTTCAGTCCTCCCCCTCCCTCTTCCACTCGACCTTATGTAATACCTTTCTTTCCTTGGTCTCCTTAGTCTAATCCCCATGGGTTCCAGACTTTATGGAAGTGTGAACTACCTCCCTTGGTCAAGCTTGTGTACGTGCCCCTCAACTATCATCTTCCACCTAAAAAAAAAAAAAAAAAAAAAAAAAAAAAACAAAAAACAAAAAAACAAAAAACAACAAAAAAAACAACAACACACCCACACCCCCCGGGGGGGGGGGAGGCAGTTCCTTACGCACCCTTGGAGGCCCTGGAAGGTCTTGGTAGTAAAACGTGAGTTCTGGAAAACTGTTATACAAAGAAATCCATAATTTGAAAACCATCTATCTGAAAACACGTGAGAAATGCATCGCTACTTCTGTTTCCGTCTTATGTTCACGCTGAGTGATTTATTATCAAAATGCTTCTATTTTCAGTTCTTTTTCCGCTAAACTACATTTGTGTTTCGCACAAATACTTTAGACGTTTTATTCATAGCCCGTGCGTTCCAAAGAGTCCGTTCAGGATGGGTCAGAATCGGAAGTTTCCCAAAATGCAACGTTGCCAATTTGACCACACCATGGGAATAAAACGTTGCCAAATGTCATAGAATTTATTCAATTTATCTATACAACCCTAAAAATTGTACTAAATAGCTTCATTTACTACATACAGAAAATAAAACCAAATCAAATAGCACATAGATGGGGAAGACGGGGAGAGAGAGAGAGAGAGAGAGAGAGAGAGAGAGAGAGAGAGAGAGAGAGAGAGAGAGAGAGAGAGAGAGAGAGAGAGAGAGAGAGAGAGAGGCATTTTCTAAGGTTGATTTGACAGAATCCTTTTAATAGTAACTCACTTTCTACTCTCCTCCTGATGGCAGGGAACCACGACCCATTATTTGTTATCATTTATTTTCAAGTGATCTTTTGCAACACATTTCTATACTCTCGTTTCTCTTTAGACTTCGCTGTACTTATACACGATCTCAAACCTATTCAACAACTCTTTTTTTCCCTTTCCGTTTTTATTCCAGATTAATTATGCAAACCGTACCAGTTTCCCCACTAAAGAACCTTTTAACCGGAAGCAGAATCTTAAGTAGTTTTCTGATTTTCGCTAAAATATATTATTCATCGACAAGAAAGCACTCTGTCATGTCACATTAGCGCACTGGATTCTTGTCTGTTCCATATGTCAGAGACTCGGGTTCGAATCCGATCGGCTTCAGCAACTGGCTGTTCAAGTGCGTAAGGCAAAAGCGACGGGTGAAGCCGCCGCTTAACGCCTCATGGTGTAAACAATTCATTTTTGTATTTAATCCATTTGTAAGAGGTTGGGGAGTTACGTTATATATTCTTTGCCTACGGTTTTCATGTGTACTATTCCTGTGCCTTCCTGCATTGCTTCTGACCCAGGGCAGAGTGGGAGTGATACAGGTATGACCCGTCATCCGCGAGGATCTAAGATAAGAAGGAGGAAAGGGTGGTGGATGGAAATGGAAATGGAATGGGTGGGAATGGAATGGGTGGAAGTGGGTACGTGCCTTTTGGCTTGGCTACCCCCCTTGTAAGGAGGAAAAGGTCTTTGGTATATAGATAAATAGATTTCTGTGTCACTCATTTTGGAATATTCTTTTCGGCACAGATCCCGCGCTAAGGGGACATCGCGTCTCATATTTAACGATTTTTGGCAGAACTGTCCACCGTTTCTTCCGAGGACTAAATCATTTCTATCAACCCTTCACACATTTCTAAAGACTTTCTAGCTGCCGCCAGGTGATTTTATTCAACTGAAGA
>NC_134781.1:79662756-79667756 GCF_046742065.1 Oratosquilla oratoria | reverse complement strand
ACCGTTCTATGGGTGATGCTGTAACCTTACACTCACATACACCAATTCCCCGCCCACGAGAGTTGGAGTAACGACCCGCAGCACAGGTAGTTACTGAAATTATTTCAGCCCTGGGCTGGATTCGAACACGGACCACCGTGTGGCAGCCAGGAACTCTACCAACTGCGCCACGTGGTGCTTGTTTGTTTGTTTGTGTGTGTGTGTGTGTGTGTGTGTGTGTGTGTGTGTGTGTGTGTGTGTGTGTGTGTGTGTTTGAAGACAACAAGCTTCATATGATCCACATATTCATCAACGAAACTACCCACCCACGCCTTAAGGCCTTCACGAAAAGGGGCAAGGGTGGTACAAAAGAAGGCTTGCCCCATTGCTAAGGTCTTAGCGACCTTCCACTTAAGGTCTTGGAATTTTGCCCCCTCCCTTCCCCGTCATATGAAGTAAAAACCCCACACCCAACACACACACTAAATGTTACCTCACCCACCCAATTCCACTAACCCACTCACCCTCCACTCTTCATAACTCAAAGAAAGACTTCAGGCTTTTCTCCACTAGCTCGTTTGGGAGATTCGTCGTCCTCAAGCGATTTTATTCACAAAAGGTTAAGGCTAACTCTCTCGTTTCCCTCAAAATTAATCCTCTGGTTCATCTTTATATGGTCCATTCCCAGTAGAACTCACCGTAGCATATTCTGCCGTCAGACCTCCGTCAGCTTAAAAAAAGAAAAAAAAAGAAAAAAAAAATCGATTCCCAGCCCTGTCATATGGCCGTGGCGTCTTCCGATAATTGTCAACCGTGTGTCAGCCCCGGTAATGTCGTTTTCTGTCAGCATCGGGCCATCGTCTGACTATCAGCCACGATCTGCGCCGATACCAACCCGGGATGCAAAAAATTTCTTCGTCATTGTCAAGACTCGTTTGGCAAAAAGAATTCCCCGAGTTTTAATAACATCTGCTCGATCTGAGAGTCTCCGTTGTTTTTTCCTTTTCCTGTACATAACAAGGAACGGTAAAAAGACACTAAAAAAAAAAAAAAGGAAAAAAAAAAAAAAAAAGACAAGAAGTCTCGTGAAGTATCGCTCGGACAAGTGGTCTACGCAAAGATAAACAATTATACGAACGAGGTCATCCAGCTTAGGGTAGGTCAGATAGAGGTCAAGTATATTTCAACCTCTGACCTATGATGACCCGTTTTGCCGACTTTATTCTAACCAACCTTACGCGATTTAATTCAGTTTAGGCGACTTTCAAATTAATACAAGGCGACTTTAGAATATACAGATTCTATCAGAAACATCCACAACAACAAATTCCAGTATTTGGAACAAATTTTTGAGACGAATCATCTCGGATGTTTGGCATATGAAGCGTTAAGAAACAGAAGGGCATCCTCGTCCCTTTTAGTGTTCTCGAGTAAAGCACAGATTTAAAGGAATTTAAGATTTAAAGCACAGGTTTAAAGGAACCTTGAGCCTTTCACAATCCGCGCTGTAACTGTAAACCAGTAAAAATGGCGAGGATGCCCCTCTGTTTCTGAACGCCTCGGTTATGACGATGACCAGAAGTCCTTTGTTCTACGATATTTGTAGATTCCCCGGAACTCTTGACTCGCTTAAGTTAATCTATGTAATCAAAGATGAACTAGTTTACCCGAGGGGCCTGTAACGCAATATTACAATGCTTCATGCTCACTGGAACTCACGCTGATTTATCTAACCGAATATTAACAGACTTTGATCTTATCCCGTAAAGACAGACTCGTTCACCTTCCCGATACCTGACCTAACCAAACTAGATTTTGGTGAAAAAAAAAAAAAAAAAAAAAAAAAAAAAAGTAAATAGGAAAAATCCTGATAACCGAACAGTTAAACCCTTTAGAATATTCTGTACACAAACAATTACAACATTAAAACCAGGATAGGAAAAAAAATTGGGATATGGATTCCACAAATCCCAATACCCGAATCCCACAACTCTGATATCCGAATGTCACAACCCGGATATCCAAACCTCACAACATCCCCCAATATCCGAATCCAGAAAGTCTCATACCCGAATATCCGAATTTCATAGACCCAATATCCGAACCCTGCAACACACGACTCGGTGGCGCGGTTGGTAGAGTCCCCGACTGTCACCACGGCGGTTCGGGCTCAAATCCTGCCCAGGGCTGAAATAATTTCAGTACCGCTGCGCTTCCAGTCGTTACTCCAACTCTCGTGGGCAGGGAGTTGGGTGTGTGGGTGTAAGGTCACAGCATTACCCATAGATCGGCCATACGAGCTCTGAGCTCTCTTCCGGGAGGGAAACAGCTGTCGATCATGAGTCCAACACGTGATCCAAAGCCCAAGGTGAAGACAGGGCAAAAGTGGCGGCTTCGGCCGCACACGTGTCACTAGCTTCTCCACATCCAATACCGTTCACCTGACCTGATCTGACCTAATAACCTAACCTGATCTAATGACGTCATCTTGCCTGATCCAGTGGCATCTTGTGACCTTAACTAATGACCCAGTCTCACATGACCAACTAATTTTTCTTTCTCCTCCTCCTCTTCCTCCTCTTCTTCCCTATCCTTCACCTCCACCTCCTCTTCCTTCTCCCTCTTTTATCCTACAAAATATCACTGATTAATTCAAAATTTCATCTTCAAAACATAAAACTTGATCCTCTCACTGCCTCCAGACGATTTTATTCAGTCAAAAAAGTTAACACATTGTTTCTGTACCTTAATTGTCACAGTCGACTTATTATTTTATTCTGGTTGCCGCCAGACGATTTTATTCAGGTGAGGAAAGACCCTTTCGACCTTGGCAGGAGCTTTCGTTAGCCGAATTAAATCATCTGGTATCTCAAGGAAAAAAAATTGCTGAAGTAAGCTGGTGCGCACGCCCGCATGAATGATAATGGTCTTGGATCACGTAATAGACTTGTGATCAATAGCTATTACCCTGGCGGATGGCACCGCACACCCATCCCCTTGCGCCTAGGGGACAGTAACGACTTACAGTTGACACCCAGCCACTTTAACCACTATACCAGTAAGTCTTGTGATTCACCATGGTCTTGGATCACGTGTTGGACTCGTGATCGACAGTTATTAACCTCTCGGATGAGAGCTCAGAGCTCGTATGACCGATCTATGGGTAATGCTGTGACCTTACACGCACGCACACACACACACGCACGCACACACACAATTCCCCGCCCACGAGAGTTGGAGTAACGACTGGAAGCGCAGCGGTACTGAAATTAGTTCAGCCCTGGGCAGGATTCGAACCCGGACATCCGTAATGATAGTCGGGAACTCTACCACTGCGCCACGAGTCGCGCGTGTGTGTGTGTGTGTGTGTGTGTGTGTGCGCGCGCGTACGCATGTCAGTTTTTTTTAGTGTAACGCTACGATAATATGCCTGAACATTGCTGTTGCAGTGAATCTTAGAAAAGTGAGAATCACTTATATGGCAACAGTTCCAGTTGGAGCTGTTGCCATACTAGTGAGACTCCTATCTTTTTTTACTACCCACTGCATCAGACTATCTCTTTAAATATGACCAGATACCACGTTATGGGACTGAAGAAGTGACAATATTACATGACCGTAAGCCAACAGGAGAGTGTGGGACAGTTGCCCACCGGACAGTTGACCCCCTTATCAGACAGTTACCTCATCAGAAAGTTGCTCTCTGGGCAGTTGCTGATCCATTGATTTGATGTGTAAATTTATGCATTTGTTAATTTTAGAAGAAAAATGATCATTATTGATGAGCAAGTGTCCTATTTCTCACTTGTCTGGTGAGCAACTCTCCGGTGATCAAGTGTCCGCACCTCCAAGATTAACGTGTTAATACATTCATCAACCACAATTCACTTTAATTTTAAGCCATTAACATCGAGAAACTCGAGGAGGCATACATGGAGAAATTGATACGTGGTACGGCTAAGGACTCGAACCTCCTCTAGCACGTAACAAGTGAGAGTGACTTAATCGATTGAGCTATCACTGGGACCCTTTCAGTGTTGTACTAATGTGTTAATATCGAGCAAGATCTATTCTTGCAAAGTGTATCAGCCTCGATTCTCTACGTCATTATCCAGGACGCTGTTCAGCATTCCACGGAGGAGGACGCCGGTGAGGGGGTGTGGGGGTTCGATCTCGGGCGTCGGGTGGCATGTCTGAAGGTCGTTCAGTAAACAATTTGATCTTTATTTCATTCTATTTTTGGTACAGCGGTCTATATCCGAGATAATGGAGAAACAGGGCACTCTGTGGGTCAATAAGATTTCTTTTATCACCTCTATGATGTGACGGCATTCACATTTTTTATTCTGGCTAAACGCTAGGGAATTTTATTCGATGAACTGGGACCATGATCGAGAAAAGTGGGGTTTCTTGCCAACGCGTAGGTGGGAGAGGGAAAGGTGGCTTACACGTGACGTCATGTCGCTTTGTCGGTATTTGAAATCAAGGAACGTTACTCTATAGAAACGAGCTTCCCTTTGCTATGGCAACCTCCTTCACCTGAGTCAATTATATAAAATGACCTCGCAATGGTTACATTCCCTATTTCAGGTAAGTTAAATAGTCTGTTATCAGTTAACACAACACCCACATCCATTCCCAAACCCAGTCTCCCATCTACAACATCCGTAGCCACCTCGACCTACCTATGCTCTCTTTGACCTCTCTTGCTAGCCGGTTATTTCCACCGGGAGGTGGAGGAGGTAGAAGGGGGTGGTGAGGAAGTGGAGGAGGTGGATGGGGGTGGTGAGCGGTGGGTTGGGTAGGGGGGGGGGACACAAACAAAGACCGCTTACCTGGGGTCCAGCTTTTCATCATCTTCCTACTCATACAGGAGGCGAGCAAAGTAACTGAGGAAGAGAAGCTTCTTAGTGTGTTTGTCCTCCTCCTCCCCCCCACCCACCTCCCTCCTATTCCCCCCAAACTCTTCCTCTTCTCCCTCACGCACACTTCTTCCATTACTTTACTTAATAAGGTTTTTA
>NC_134781.1:79650256-79657756 GCF_046742065.1 Oratosquilla oratoria | reverse complement strand
AGGACGACATACAGAAATTGAAATGCGGTACTGCCAAGGACTCGAACCAGGCAATCACATGACAAGTGCTGTAGTGACTTACCAACTACGCTATCAAGAGAAATATTTGTGTGTGTATATATATATATATATACATATATATACACGTGTGTGTGTGTGTGTGAATGATGTGTACGTGTAAAGACAAACACATATACCACGTGTCTGATAGAGATGTTCAAATGCAAAAACATCATATTTGTGTGTACGTTTGAAAATATGACGTACAGCGAATTCGTAGTACACACTCGAATAAAAATTCCTGCTTCGGGAGGGGCGTCGGTTAGGGGCGTGCCCAGAAAGGGTGGAGATTCCAGTGACAGATTTACTACTGGGGACAAAGAAAACTGACACAGAGTACCACGCAAACATGCAAGTATTTTTTTGGGGGGTATTTGATATATTATAAAAATATTATAAATCTTATACAAAAATAAATATATTGTAATAAAAAATCCTTATAATAAAAGCATTTCTATTTGTCTCATTTACATGTCAATAAAATGTATATCTATACAATGTATATTTATACAATGTATATTTATACAATGTCTCATGTCTTTATCGTAGTACATCGTCAGGTCCCACGAACTTTGACAAGTGACTGTACACTTGGGAGTGATGTACACACACCATGTACACACCGAACACGCTCACGTGTACGTACATGTGTACAGCAAGAGGTGGACATGATAGGTCGACTATAAATATAGTTTTAGTCCGATTTATGCTCCACTATTTCATTTTGAACCTTACGTCTCTTGGAATCAATGTCCACCTCAATTCATAGCGAATACTCAACCTGATGGGAGGAGGGTGGAGGAGAAGGGAGGAGGGGGGAGGAGAAGGGGGAAGGAGGAGGAGAGGGAGAATGGTGGAAGGGGAGGAGAAGGGAGAAGGAGGAGGAGAGGAGAGAAGGGGAGAATGGTGGGAGGAGGGGGAGAGGGGGTGGGAGGAGGGGGAGAAAGGGGAAGATATGGTGGGCAGGGGAGGAGAGGGGAGGAGAAATAGTGGGAGAGATGGGAAGAAAGGGAGAAGAAGGAGGGGGATAAGGGGGAGGAGAGGGAAGAGGGGGAGGAGAGGGAAGAGGGGGAGGAGAGGGAAGAGGGGGAGGAGAGGGAAGAGGGGGAGGAGAGGGAAGAGGGGGAGGAGAGGGAAGAGGGGGAGGAGAGGGAAGAGGGGGAGGAGAGGGAAGAGGGGGAGGAGAGGGAAGAGGGGGAGGAGGAAGGGAAGAGGGGAAGGAGGAAGGGAAGAGGGGAGGAGGAAGGGAAGAGGGGGAGGAGAGAGGGGGGAAAGGAAGAGGAGAAACAGAGAAGGGGGAGGAGAGGGGGAAGGAGAGGGTGGGAGAAGGTGGAGATGTGCCCTTCTGTCTCCAAACTTCATCATCGCTGGACTCAATATTGACCTCATTTTTTCTAATGACCTCACCCTGACCTTTATTTGAGGCGGCCTCACTTCGATTCCCCGATAAGGGTTTGAGTATAGCCTTAACCTTGGCCTCAATAGGTATCGAGCTCAGTTGAGTTTTGCCTCAATAATGATAAGACCTGAATGTACACGAATACATGTACATAGACGCACATGCACAGACCAGACGCGCGCGTACGCACGCGCACACATACACACACAGAAAGACAGACAGACATACAAATACAAACACGCACATACACACGCGCGCACACACACACAGAATGAGAGACGTACACATACATACATACACACACCCACACACGCACCACACACACACAGACGCACACATACATACATACACACACACACAAAGAGAGAGAGAGAGAGAGAGAGAGAGAGAGAGAGAGAGAGAGAGAGAGAGAGAGAGAGAGGCACACACACACACACACACACACACACACACACACACACACACACACATACACTATTGCAGTAAGATCAGAAAAATAATCTCCTTATTGGCGTGACTTATCGTTTTCTTTTGTGTATTTATTTCTTTATTTGACACGACTTACCTCTCTCTCTCCCTCCCTCCCTCCCTCCCTCTCTCTCTCTCTCTCCGTCCCTCCCTCCCTCCCCCCCTCTCTCTCTCTCTCTCTCCGTCCCTCCCTTTCTCCCCTTCTCCCACTTGCTCTCTCTCTCTCTCTCTCTCTCTCTCTCCGTCCGTCCCTCCCTCTCTCTCCCTTCTCCCCCCCCTCTCTCTCTCCATCCCTCCCTCTCTCTCTCGCCAGGCGATTTTATTCAGCTGAGGAAAATCTCCTTGGCAGCGAAAGGGTTAGCTTGATCGTAAAAGTCTTAATCCTGTAAAAGAAGATATGACCTGCCCAAAAGGACTTTCTTGACACAAACTCTAATTACAGCTTGATTGAGCCCTTTATTTGCTCCATAGGTTTGTTAACTTCTGTGCGGAAGACCCATTTCTGCTCTGCATTCATGAAAGAGAGAGAGAGAGAGAGAGAGAGAGAGAGAGAGAGAGAGAGAGGAGAAGGAGGAAGGGAAGGAGAGGGAGAGAAAGAGAAAGGAGAGAGAGAGGGAGAGGGAGAGGGAGACAGAGTGAGAGAGAGAGAGAGAGAGAGAGAGAGAGAGAGGCAGAGAGAGATAGAGATAGAGAGAGCGAGAGAGAGAGAGAGAAGGACGGAAGCCTTTCTTATTCAGAATCATCTAAATTCTCGAGTGTTCAATATATCTCTTATTTGCAGATAAGTCTGTATGAATTAACCCTCTGCGATTAATTCCTTTCAGACGAAGGAAAGAAAACCTTCTATTTATGAGAGGTTAACCCAAGGTTACAGTTTAACTTAAAACTCCTTTGTCATTCGTTCTTATCTTGTACCTTCCCTTTCCTCCTCTTTATTTGTCTTCCTTATATCTCTCTTGTTTTATGTCTCTTGTTTTAAGCCTCTTCCTCGTCCTTCCCCATTCTCAAATCCCAAATCTTTCAAGTTTTATTCAAATCTTCCCCATTCATGTCTCCCTTCGTCATAATCTCCATTTTCTTTCAAACCCATACACACACCTATTTCTTCCCATTTTCCATTTGTTTTTGGGCGTCATTACCCCGTTTTCTATTGCACACCGAGTTATCGTTTTCTTTGTTGTTATTTCCTTGTCCGCGCTTGTTTCCTTACCACGAGTCGTGTTTGTATTTGTTCAATTCATGCATGCAGTTGCCAACCCTCCTTACGTTTTCTATGAGCTTCCTCCATCATCTTCCCGTTTTCGACGAGTATCATTCTTTTATATTATACTCATTCCCCATTTTCTATGGACATCCTCCATCAATTTCCATTCTGAATGCGAGCCATTTATCATACCTCCCCTTCCAGTCTTTATTTGTGTAACGATGCTTTTTCCCGCTCTTCCTTCCTTCCCTCTTCCCATTTTCTTCCTCTCATTCCTCGTCTAACTATCACACCCTCCACTGTCTCCATCTTCATCCTCGATCTTTTCCCCCCTCTGTCTCCCCTCTCCCCTATCTTTACGGTTCGAATCCCGCCTGTCCCCTCACTTTCCTCCGTTTTCTAAATTTTCCTTACACCACTTCTGTTCTCATTTCCCTCTTTCTTGTTTTCATTTTCCTCCTCTTCCACGTTGGCCTCTTCCTCTTCCTCTTCCTCCTCCTCCTCCTCCTCTTTTCTTCTAATTCGTTACAATCTCGTCTTAGTATATTCTCTATTCGCTTTTGAGCTTTTGACCGTCGCGTCTCCTTTGATATTTCTTTGCCACTGTCAATCATCTCGACTCGTATCTCTGTTCGATGTTGCTAACGAGAGTTTCTTGAAAAAGGAGAGGGGGAAAGAGAGGGAGGGAGAGAGAGAGAGAGAGAGAGAGAGAGAGAGAGAGAGAGAGAGAGAGAGAGAGAGAGAGAGAGAGAGAGAGAGAGAGAGAGAGAGATAGAGAGAGGAGAGAGAGGAGAGAGAGAAGAGGGAGAAATAGATAAATAGATAGATTGATAGAGATAAATAGATAAGAGAAATAGATATAGATAAATAGAGATAGAGAAATAGATAAATAGATAAATGAATAGAGATAGAGATTGAAATAGACAGATAGAGAGATAGAGATATAGAGAAATAGATAGATAGACAGAAATAGATAGATAAATAGAGAGAGAGAGAAAGAGAGAATGTAGAGAGTAAGGACGATTAAATAAAGAAAATGAGAATAAAAGGCCGAATGAAGAAGGGATGAACAGTGGATGAAGAAAGAAAGAGAAGAAAAAGAAGAAGAAGAAGAAGAGGAGGAGGAGGAAGAAGAAGAAATGGACAAAGAGAGAGACTTGTTCACGGCAATTCTCCTCAAGTGTGTTATCTAACGTCTGAGGAGGAGGAAGAGGAAGAAGAGGAGGAGGAGGAGGAGGAGGAGGAGGAGGAGGAAGGAGGAGAAGGAAGAGGAGGAGGAAGAGGAGGAGTAGGAAGAGGAGGAGGTGAGAAAAGTAAACAAAGAAAATGCAGTGAGGGAAAGGAAGAGAAGACAAAATAAATAATGTGACGGAGTGGAAGAAAAAGAAATTGCCGTCTGGGAAATGAAGATTATGAAGGAGGAAATGAAAATAAAAAATAAAAAAATGCAGCGGGGAAGATGATGGATAATCAAAAAAGGCAGTGTAAAAAAAAAAAAAAAAAAAAAAGAGAGAGAGAGAGAGAGAGAGAGAGAACGGGAACAAATGAAAATCTACAGATTTCGACAAGGGAAAGAGTTTAGAAGAAGAGGACAATTTAGAAAAAGATAATTAATCTTTTATACAGCACTCACAAATAAAAAAGAAAAAGAAAATGACAACTGATATACACGTATACATAAAAAATAAAAAGTGAATGACCAGACAGAAAAAAGACCATTTTCCAAACACTCTTTGTCTCACTCCTCCTCCTCCTCCTCCTCCTTATTGTTTTCCTTCTCCTCCTCCTCCTCTTCCTCTTCCTTCTCCTCCTCTTCCCCGTTACTTTTCTCTTCGTCTTCCTTCTCCCCCTCCTCTTCTTCTTCCTCCTCTTTTTCCTCCTCCTCCGATCTCGCCATCCATTTCTGAATCTCCCCTTTACCCTCCCGAGCCGAACTACTCTGGGGGGCTAATCCCGACTTCTCTTAATTGGGTTCACTGAATCAGGACCATTCCTCAATCGCTCGATGTTGTCTCGCCCGTTTTTTCTTCCACCACTATGATAGATCCCTTTCTATAAACACACATACACACACACACACATACGCACACACACACACACACAAGCGCGCGACTCGGTGGCGCGGTTGGTAGAGTCCCCGAATGTCACTGCGGTAGACCGGGTTCGAATGCTGTCCAGGGCTGAAATAATTTCAGTATCGCTGCGCTTCGAGTCGTTACTCCAACTCTCGTGGGCGGGGAGTTGGGGTGTGTATGCGTGTAAGGTCACAGCATTACCAATAGATTGGTCATACAAGCTCTGAGCTCTCTTCCGGGAGGGAAATAGCTGTCTTTCACGAGTCCAGCACGTGATCCAAAGACCAAATTGAATACACACATACACATCCACACACACACACACACACACACACACACACACACACACACACGCACGGCTCAAACATAAGCCCCGAGCGATCATCCGGGAGGGTAATAGCTGTCGATCACGAGTCCAACACGTGATCGAAGACCATGGTAAATCACACATACACACACTTATTCGTATTTCCATACATATATATATATATATATATATATATATATATGTATATATATATATGTATATATATATATATGCATGTATGTAATTACTAATACCTCTTCTTCTCTTGATCCGTAGCACGCTATTCTTCCTCGCTAATCCAGTGCCACACCCCACTTAAAAAAATAATAACAAAAAATAAAAAATAAACGTCACTGGCTACCCTACCCTTAGACTTTCGCTAAAAAGGACATCGAAGTTAGCAGAACAAAAAACAGGTCATTCATTAGGTCATATCAGGTGAGGACGCGAGGTTGAGGAGATGCATCGTCATTCTATGACGCAATGGGAGGGGGAGGGGGGGAGGTGAAGAATGAGGGTGGCGGGTTGTCTACTGACCCCTATCCCTCCACCTCCACCTCCTCCATCCACCCCTACTCGTTTCCTATTCATAATACGGTTCTTGGTGAGGCTAGAAGTTATGTTTTGCTAGATGCAATTATTAGCCTATTAACACAACCAATGGCGTGTGACGCGCATCCTACTAACTGGCATCATGTTTGGGTAAGCGCGTTTGATGTAGGTTTGGTTAGAATGATCAGCCTCGTAGTTCGCAGCTGGAAGCAAAACAGACCCGTCATTCAGAAGCAAAGAATGAGTGTTCCAGATAATCGTTTAGCGATCATCGTTGAGCCATGAACGATCATTGTTGAACGATAATCGTACCGAGCGAAACGGACCTTAAGCTAGCCTTATTTATACCTATTCTCAGGTTGAATAAAATCGTTTGGCATCACACAGAATGAAATCTATAATGGACGTCGCCGCAATTAAGTAATTTGACTTAACTATGGAGACATTGCCTTATGTTGAATAAAATCGTCAGGTATGAGTCAGAATAAAACATGTAGAGTGAGCCATCAAAGCAAAGGAATTCATCAAATGAATCACTTCATGAATCTGAATGAGGGTGCTGAATCGGTACCCAAAGACTGAAATATGGACAAGTTGTTTAATGAATCTGATATAGCTCTAAGAAGCGAAATGGCGTACCAAAAAAGGTTTCGTCATTACATGTCGTTTCTTTTAATAAAATTGTCATAACTGCCAATTACAATCAGGTTATTCATGCGAGATCATTTAGCCTCTCCCTCTAACATATAAGATCAAAGGCTAATAGGTGTATACAAATTCCCTACTCCAGTACACATAATGTTATACATAAATACATGATACACGCAGGGGCTTAAGCATACAGGGTTATGTGATTTGTTTAATCACACACACCACACAAACACACACACACACGAACACACACACACACACACACACACACACACACACACCTCGTGGCGCTGTGGTTAGAGTTCTCGCCTGCCACTACGGCGGTCTGGGTTCGACTCCCGCCCAGGCCTGAAATAATTTTAGTACCGCTGCGCTGCGGGTTGTTACTCCAACTCTCGTGGGCGGGGAATTGTGTGTGTGTGTGTGTGTGTGCGTGTAAGGTCACAGTATTACCCATAGATCGGTCATATATGAGCTCTGAGCTCTCTTCCGGGAGGGAAATAGCTGTCGATCACGAGTCCAACACGTGATCCAAGACCATGGTGAATCACATGCAGACACACACACACACACACACACACACACACACACACACACACACACACACAGATTACTATCTTTGTGTACATTCCGACGAAAGAGCGGGGCCCAATAGAGGTCCCTGTGGGATGCCGCGGTTAAGACGTCCAAGAATCCCATAGCGGAGGAGTAAAAGGAGACCCACAGAAGCTGGAAATCCGCTAGACCTTCATCACGAGCAAACAACTAAGACCAGCGGGGAGCA
>NC_134781.1:79642756-79645256 GCF_046742065.1 Oratosquilla oratoria | reverse complement strand
ACTTCGTCGCTTCTGTTATTTTCATCATTTTCGTTATTGTTTCCATCCTCTATCAATAACAAAAGAGGGACGGGGGGTGGGGGGCTGCTTGCTGCCGTTGTGTCGGTCCCCTCTCGAAAAATACGATTCACTTTTACAAATGATCCTGTATTTCATGTTCAGCTGAAACATGGGAGGGGTCCCTAGCTTGTGCAAGGATGGAGTTCCACGCCTTCCGTGCCTGGTGGTCCCTTTCTTTCCATTCTGGAAGCCGCCAGGCGATTTTATTTATGTCAGTGGCATTTCTTCTGTGGTGAAAGGGTTATGGGTCATCTTGGCAGTTTTTATTGTATTCTGGTAACATAAATGTGTGTGTGTATATATACATTATATATATACATATACGTTACATATATGTATATGTATGTATGTATTATATATATATATATATATATATATATATATATATATATATATATATATTACAGAAACTCCTCGATCTACGAACGAGTCACGTTCCGAACGGCTGTTCATGACTCGAAACGTTTAAAAGTCGTTCTTCAACATCATTTTAAGTGTACTCGTATCTACATGCATAAATAGGTATGACAGAGTAAATATATTTTTTCTTATCCTAAAGCACATTACTAATGATACATAAAACAAAGAATAAATTGTAATAATGATACTTACATGTTGGTTTTATTGCCATTGAAAGTGGTAAAGCAGGCTTAAGGCTTCGTTCGTACGTTTGAAAGTTCGTAAGTCGAATGTTCGTAAGCCGAGGTAATTCAGATCAGGTAAGCACTGTATCGTTAATTCACCTAAGAGATAGTCCCAGATATGAACGGGACCTCGAGCGACCGCGACCCAAGAGTCGAAGTTTACGACCTGGCAACAGTATGCCAGTTCAACATCGTATATTTACGACTTCTTTGCCAACTCGCTACGACCCAAAATAGTACGAGGACGGTTTTATGGGGACACATGTATCGTCGTCTTTGGGCTCGATTTAAACTCTATAACGGCTGCTAACATACTTTAACGGTCTTAACGGCTTTTAACGGTCTGTAACGGTTTTCTGAATTATTTTATTTTAATCTTATTTATTTATCTATTTGAACTCTATAACGGCTGCTAACGGACTTTAACGGTCTTAACGGCTTTTAACGGTCTGTAACGGTTTTCTGGATTATTTTATCTCATTTTAATTTTATTTACCTATTTACTTATTATTATTATTATTTTTTTTTTTTTTATTGGTCAGCTCATTCATAGATACTAAATTCGTGTATAAAGATCAAGCTAAGTACTGAAATGTTTCAGTTTGATTGAAAACATGAAACCAACGTATACTGTGTATGTCAATCACTTCCTCAGATTCAAAGGCGTGAGAGGAAGGTGACGAAAGGACAGATGACGTGAGAACGTTTCTTTTACCATCTGCCGTGAGAGAATGAAATAAAAAAGAAGAAAAAAAATCGTTTCTTAATACAAGACGACATTTTAAATTCGTATCTTCTCAGAAATCGATCACAAAGAAGTCAGATGCATAAAGAATGAGTATAATAGAAAAAAAAACAGAAAAATAAACGAAAACTACATAAACAAAAATGTAAAATAAGAAATATGTTGGAAAAGACGCGAACGAGAAATGTTTACCATCGTCGCATTTGATAAATCTATCGAACAACAACAAACGCAGATAAATAAAAATCCCGACAAGATATGCCAAACTCTGTCGCATTTGCTAAGAAAAGGAGCAAATATTACTTGCAATAAATGATGATATTAAACACTACGACTTCGAATCTATTGCATCTGAACTCAGTTAGAGGAAAAGAACAAGAATGAAATGGGGATTCTTCACAACGTAATTGGCAGATGCTGCTCGGGGCTTTCCTATTTTTCAGCATTCATTCGAGTCTTAAATTGGAACCCTGCAGGACGGAAGGAAATGAAATTTGCAATATAGTTAGTGATATCAAATGAAGAAATATATACGGATACAAGCTTATGGAATTAAAGGGAGGAAGTGATCAAAGACGAAATTCAGATACGGCGGATATATGATATAACACATATACAGTAAAATGTATACACGTATATATATATACATACATATACCGAAGACTCCCCCCCTCCTTACAAGGGAGGTTGCCAAAAAACAAAGGCATAGAAACCGTTCCCACCCATACATACTCCACTCCCCTCTACCCTCTTCCTTCTCTCTTATCTTGGCATCTCCTGGATGACGGGTCATCCCTGCATCTTGTCCACTGCCCTGGGTCAGAAGCAGTGTTGCAAGACACAGCACATCCACAGCAAGGCCGCTTCATTAAATCGGTGACCCACCCTCTCCGTCCCCTCATGCAGAAAAGGAGAAGACGGGGAGAAATCCCTTCGGGCTGTGTCAATTTATTTCTCATACATACTCCCTCACCCCCCCATCCCCCACCCACTCATCCTTATACATCACAGCATCATCCATACACAACCATTCTCCATTCACCCTTATCTT
>NC_134781.1:79627756-79640256 GCF_046742065.1 Oratosquilla oratoria | reverse complement strand
GAAGGAGGTGGGGAAGAAGAAGATGAAGAAGGATGAGATGGAGGAGGAAGAGGAGAAGGTGAAGGAGGAGGAGATAAAGAAGAGGAGGAAGGGGAGAAGGTGAGGAGGTGAGGGAGTAGGAGATGAAGAAGGATGAGATGGAAGAGGAAGAGGAGAAGGTGAGGGAGGCGGAGATAAGAGGAAAAAGAGGAGAAGGAAGAGGAGATCAAAACGAGAAAGTAAAAGTACATGAAGAGAGGGACATAATGAAAGAAGAGGAAATAAAGAGGAGAAAGGATGAGGTGGAGGAGGTGGAGGAGGAAGAGGAGGAGATGAGGGAGGAGGAGACGAAGAAGAAGAGGAGATTAAAAAAGGAAGAGATAAAGAAAAAAGAGGAGTTCACGATGAGAAAGTAAGATTATATGGGCGCAGTGAAAGAGGACGAAGGTATTGTATATTGAGAAAGGAAAAATATGTTCATAACGAGGAGACAAGGAGGAAGAAAGAGAAACAAGACGACAAAGAGGAAGATGGTGAAAATATGGATGAACAGTACAGATAAAGGAGGAAGAGAAGGAGGAAGAGGAGAAGGAGGAGGAAGAGGAGGAGATGAAGGAGAGGAGGAAGAGGAGGAGGAAGAGGAGATGAAGGGGAGGAGGAGGAGGAGGAGGAAGAGGAGGAGATGAAGGGGGAGGATGAGGAGGTGAAGAGGGAGGAGGAGGAGGAGGAGGAGGAGGAAGAGGAGGAGGTGAAGGGGAGGAGGAGAAGGATGAGGATGAGGAAGACAACGATGAAGGGAAGGACGTAGAAAAGAAAAAAGAGGAGGAAGAAGGTGGAAGAGTAGGAAGAGCAAATAAAGGGGAGGTGGAAGAGGAAGAGGATCACAAGGAGGAGGAGGTGGGAAGAGGATGAAGAAGTGGAGGAGGAGGAGTAGGAGTAGGAGGAGTAGGAGCTGGAGGTGGGAGAGGACGAGGATCATGAGGAGGAGGAAGAGGAGGTAGAGGAGGAGGAAGAGGAGGAGGAGGAGGAGGAGGAAGAGGGAGAGGAGGGGAGGAATAGGAATAGGAGGAGGAAGAGGATCACGAGGAGAATGAGGTGGAGGAGGAGGAGGAGGAGGAAGAGGAGGAGGAGAAGGAATAGGAGGAGGAGGTGGAGAAGGAGGAGGAAGAGGATGATGATGATGATGATGATGATGATGATGATGACAACAATAAGAAATAAAGCAGGAGGTAATATAGTAGACTGAGATTGACGACCCGACACTATTTGACAACCAGGAGGTTCATAAGGATGGAGGTGGAGTTTGATGTGGAGGTGGAAGTGGAGGTGGAGGCGGGGTTCGATGTGAAGGTGGAGGCAGAGATAGAGGTGGAATTCGAGGTGTAGGTGGAGGTGGAGTTGGAGGTGGAGGCAGGGGAGGTCGAGATAGAGGTCAAGGTGGAGGTGGAGGTGGAGTTGGAGGTGGAGGCAGGGGAGGTCGAGATAGAGGTCAAGGTGGAGGTGGAGGTGGTGGTGGAAGTGGTGGTAGAGGTGGAGGGCGGAGGTGGAGGTGGAGGGGGAAGGGGCGAGGACGAAGTGTAAGAAATGAGTGGAAGGGAGTCACGGGCAAGGAGGAAGAAGTGGAGGTTAAAGAGGTCGAATGGAGGAGGGAGGGAGGAGGGGGAGGGAGGGAGGAGGGGGAGGGAGGGAGGAGGGGGAGGGGGAGGGAGGGGGATTCAGGGCTGAAGGGTAAGAGGAGAGAAAGAGAGAGTTTCCGAGGAGGAGGAGGAGGAGGAGGAGGAAGAGGAGAAAGGAAACGAAAGGAGGAGAGAAGAGGAGAAAGCAGAAACAGGAAGAGGCGGAGGAGGAGGCGAAAGGAGTAAGAGGAGGAGAAAGCAGAAGGAGGAGGAGGAGGAGGAAGAGGAGAAAGGAAACGAAAGGAGTAGAGAAGAGGAGAAAGCAGAAAGAGGAAGAGGCGGAGGAGGAGACGAAAGGAGTAAGAGGAGGAGAAAGCAGAAGGAGGAGGAGGAGGAGGAGGAGGAAGAGGTTAAGTAAGTGCGTAGAAAGAGGAATGGGTTAAGAAGGATAAATGAGACAAGGAAGAAGAACAAGAGGACGAGGAATGTAGGGAAGAGAAAGAGGATGAGGATGAGGAGGAAGAAGGAAGAGAAGAGTAGGAGGAGGAGGAGGAAGAGTAGAAGGAGAAAAAAAGGAGGAGGAAGAATAGGAGGAGGAAGAGTAGGAGGAGGAGGAGGGGGAAGAGTAGAAGAAGGAGGAAGAATAAGAGGAGGAGGAGGAGGTTGAATGGAGGAAGAGTAGGAGGAGGAGGTGGAGGTGAAAGAGGAGGAGGAGGAGGTTGAGGAGGAAGAGGAGGAGGAGGAGGTGGAGGTGAAAGAGGAGGAGGAGGAGGAGGAGGTTGAGGAGGAAGAGGAGGAGGAGGTGGAAGAGGAGGAGAATGAGGAGGAGATGGAAGAGTAAGAGGAGTAGGAGGAGGAAGAGGAAGAGGAGGAGGAAGAGGAGGAGGGTAAATTCCACTTTTGGTCGGAGGCAAACAAAATCCTTTCTGCTAAATCTAATTTAAACCTTTTGATAAACAATCGAGCATCACGGCCTATTTGCACTCATTTTCTCCTTTTTTCTTTTTTTTTTTTTTTGCACACGATTTTCCTCTTTTTTTCCCTCCCCTTTTTCTTCTTCACCGTGTTTTTTATTATCTCTTCCTTAGTCAATATTTCATTAAAATTTGTATTTTTTTTTTTTGTACGCACATTCACTGAAATTTCTATATTTGTGTATGTTACATTTTTATTTCATATTCATATTATCTATAATCATTTATTCATTCTTATTTTTTCTATTTATCTTTTATTTATATTTATCCATTTATCTTATATTTATTTTATATTCTTTATATTTCCTTACGGTGCAATACTCACATACTAAATATAGATAACAGTCTAATTACACCCACAGTAAAAGAAGAAATTATCACAATTATTGTAAGAGCATACAACAGTTTAGTATACAACAGTCAACACGATTCCAGTCATAGGCTCGTCCGCACAGCGAACCAAAAAACGAGTCTCACAAAATCGTCACTCCAAACAACGACACATAAAAATGTAAATTTTCTGGACTTCGAAAAAGCCTATGATACTGCCCCATCTCGCAAACTCACATCGGAAGTAAGCAAACAGTTAAATGATATATTTTCAGGGGAATTAATCCACACTGGAAAATACAATTCGATTCAGATGTAGGCCAGTGGAAGAAACGAGCGAATTTATGTTATGCAAATGGGAAATCCAGAGCTGGATTTATGGAAACTGGAAAATGAACATTGTTATCGCATGGTCAGCTTGGTGATGCCTGCCAGGAGGAGGCACGTAATATATTAACTGGTCACAACGCTGGGTAATTCAAAAGATTATTTCTGTGATACTCTCACAGAACCTCACGAGCGTTGCTCCTTTCCTCTAGAGTTAGGTAGATACACACACACACACGTATATATATATATATATATATATATATATATATATATATATATATATATATATATATATATGTGTGTGTGTGTGTGTGTGTGTGTGTGTGTGTGTGTGTGTGTGTGTACGAATTAACTTCCAAATACAAAACGCACTTATACACATACATATCTCCAAAGGATGAACTCACATGCTTTAAGAATTCATAACACATGTACAAATACAACTACATACATACAAGACACACAAGCTCAAACACACACAATCACACACACACACACACATACACACGCACACGCATACACATACACGTAGTCATAACCATACACACACACACACACGCATACACGCACACACACACACACACACACACACATACACAAACATGCATTTTACAAGCCTTAGCATGTATTTGAAGGCGCAAATTTCTTTTATTTTCTACATTGCCCTCCTACCCCTTGTGCAAAATCCCCAAACATTGAACTGACTCCATGGTGCCCCCTGTCGCTCATTCCCCTCAGACAAGATCCTTCTCCACCTCATTCTACTCCTACTCCATCCTGTTCCTTATGGCACGCGGAGTGGGAAGTGTATTAGGAGAAGGATGAGGAGAAGGAAGAGGAGGAGGAGAAGGAAGAAGAGGTATATCAGAAGCAGGAGGAGGAGGAGGAGGAGAGGGAGGAGGAGGAGAAGGAAGAGGAATTATACCGGGAGGAGGAAGAGACGGAAGAAAGGGAGGAGGATGAGGAGGAAAAGGAGGAGGGGGAGGAGGAGGAGGAGGAGGAGGAGGAAGTATACCAGGAGGAGGAAGAGACGGAGGAAAGGGAGGACGATGAGGAGGAAAAGGAGGAGGAGGAGGAGGAAGAGGAGAAGGAGAATAGGTATATCAGAAGGAGGAGGAGAGGGATGAGGAGGAGGAGAAGGAGCGAAGGAGGCATTCCAGGAGGAGGAGGAAAAGGAGGAGGAAGAGGAGGAGGAAGAGAAGGAAGAGGTATATCAGAAGGGGGATGAGAAGAGGGAGGAGGAGGAGGAGGAGGAGAGGGAGGTGAGGGAGGAGGAGGAGGAGGAAAAGAAGGAGAAAGAGGAGGAGGAGGAAGAAAAGAAAGAGGTATATCACAAAGGGGATGAGAGGGATGAGGATGAGGAGAAGCAGAGGGAGGTGAGGGAGGAGAAGGAAGAGGAGGTATACCGTGAGGAGGAGGAGATGGAGGAAAGGGAGGAGGAGGAGGAGGAGGAGGAAAAGGAGGAGGAGGAGGAAAAGGAGGAGGAGGAGGAGGAGGAAGAGGAGGAGGAGAAATGTAATGAACAGAAATGCTCATTCCATTCAGTCCATTACATACCACAATTACGTAGTTATCCAAAACTCTGTTGAGTTTTCTTCGATATCCTTATCCTTGCTCCATTTCTTCCTATTGCTCTCTACCGTTCCTGTACCCTCTCCCTTTCCCTCTCTCTTCCTCTCTCTCTCTCTCTGTCTCTCTCTCTCTTTCTCCATCCTTATTCTTGTTCTATTTCTTCCTATTGCTCTCTGCCGTTCCTGTACCCTCTCTTGCCTCTCTCTTTCTCTTCTTCCCTCTCTCTCTTTCTCCATCCTTATTCTTTTTCTCCTTCCTATTGCTCTCTGCCGTTCCTGTACCCTCTCTTCCTCTCTCTCTCTCCCCTTCTCTCTCTTTCTCCTCTTACTGTCTCCATCCATATTCTTGTACCCTCTCTTTCCCCTCTCCCTCTCCCTCTCTCTCTTTCTGTTTCTCTTTCTGACTCTGTCATGTCACGAGCTCTTTTTTCATATTCTTTTTCCTCGTTTTCATTATTTTTATTTTCCCTCTTCTTTTTCGTCCTCTCTTTTTATGCTCTCTTTTCTTTTCTTCTCCTCTCCTTCATCATCCCTCTTTTTTCCTTCAATTTTCTCTTCCCATCATTCCTTCATTACGTCCTCCTCTTTTTCTTTCTTTCCTTCTTCCTGTTCTTCCCTCTTCCCTTCTTCCTCTCCTTCCTTGTCTTCTTCTCCTTCATCTTCTTTGGTGTCTTTTGTCCTCGTGAGCTTCTGAAGTGTCTCTTTGTTTCTTGTCCTTGTTTCCTTGTCTTCACACGCGTCCTTCTTCTTGTCCTACTCCTCTTCCTCCTCCTCCTCCTCCTCCTCCTCCTCTTCCTCCTCCTCTTCTTGATTCCCACCCCTCCTCCCTATTCCTTCCTGTCTCGTGAAAATATCACCTAAAGGTTAACTTTTCCGAATAGTTCGTACTTGAAATCTCGAGGATGAATTCTGGAAAAGTAACACTTGAATCCTATAGGTCCACCTATGGACAGATTCCATCTGACAGTTCAAACGTGGAGCCTCGAGGCTGACCTCTGGAGAGTACTCTTGAATGCTCAAGGGCGAGCAGTGAACAAGTCCCACTTGAAATTTCAAAGTCTATGTCTCTACAACACCCATTTGCATTCCTGAGGGTGACCTCTCAACAGGCCCCAACAGAAGTGCCAAGGTCAATCCTTGAATAGCTCCTACTTGAGGTCTCAAGGATGAGTTTAAGACAATAGGACACCCTCGGAATCTCGCACACAGAAACCCCATACAAGTTTTTGAGGCCAACCCTTGGAAAGATCCTATTAAAAATCTCAATGCCAATCTCTGGGGGAGGCTCTACTTGAAATTTCAAAGGCCGACCTCTGGATGGGTCCCCCTTGAACTTAAGATCTTTTTCCAACAGCCTCTCTCTCTCTCTCTCCCTCTCTCTTTTTTTATGTCTTTGGATTTCTCGAACCTTTTTGTTCTGTCCTCATTATTTGATTCCATCATTTTCCTCTTTCTCTCTCCCCCTTATTTGTTTATATAATTTTCCTCATTTCCTCCCTCTACCACATTATTCATTCTCCTTCAATGTCGACCACAAGGATGATGACGACGACGACGACGACGACGACGACGACGACGACGACAACGACCATCCTTCCCAATCCTCCACTTCCTTTCCGTTGATGGCCCATTCCATTGGCAATGTTTGATAAACTACTCGAAATCCTTTCGACAATGGCAGCTTTCCCCCTCCTCCTCCTCCTCCTTCCCCTCCTCTTCCTCTTCCTCTTCTTCCGCTTCCTCTTGCTACTCATCTTCTTCCTCCTGCATCCTCTCTTCCTTTCCATTTCTCTTCTCTTCTTTGGCTGTTGGTAGTCTTCCTCTACCTCTTCCTCCTCCTCTTCCTCCTTCACCTCTTCCTCCCTTCCCCTCTTGCCTCCCCCTTCCTCCTGCATCCTCTCTTCCTTTCCCTTCCTCCTGCATCCTCTCTCCCTATTTCTTTCGCTGTTGGCAGTCTTCCTCCTCCTCCTCCTCCTCTTCCCTCCCCCTTCCTCCTGCATCCTCTCTCCCTACCTCTTTCGCTGTTGGCAGTCGTCTTCCTCCTCCTCCTCCTCTTCCCCTTCCTCCTGCATCCTCTCTCCCTTTCCCCTTCTCTCCCCGGCCCTATTTCTTCCTCTTCCTCCTCTTCCCCTTCTTCCTCCTCCTCTTCCCTCCCCCATCCTCCTGCATCCTCTCTCCCTACTTCTTTCGTTGTTGGCAGTCTTACTCCTCCTCCTCCTCCTCTTCCCCTTCCTCCTGCATCCTCTCTCTCCCTTTCCCCTTCTCTGTTGGCAGTCTTCCTTTTACTCCTCCTCCTCCTCCTCTTCCCTTCCCCTTCCTCCTGCATCCTCTATCTCCCTTTCCCCTTCTCTGTTGGCAGTCTTCCTCTTCCTCTCCCTCCTCCTCCTCCTCTTCCCCTTCCTCCTCCTCCTCCTCCTCCTCTTCCCCTTCCTCCTCCTCCTCCTCCTCCTCCTCCTCCTCCTCCTCCTCCTCTTCCCTTCCCCTTTCTCTCCCCAGCCCAGCCCTATTTCTTTCGCTGTTGCCTCCTCACCCTTCACGATATTTATTGTTCTTCCCCCCTTTGATCGTTCTGTTCTTCCAGTTCTGACCTATTTTCTTTTGCTCTTTTATTGTCTGTCGTGTTCCTCAAAGTTTTATTTGTTCTCTTTTTATAATTTATTTTTTCCTTTGATAACTGCCTTTCTCAAACTCGTGTGTATTCTTTTACTCTTTCATTATATGTTCTTGAATCCTTTTTTTTTCGTTTTTTTTTTTCTTATCTTTTGCTATTTCATTATCTGCACTTTAACTAAACTTTAATTAAAATTGTCTTCATTTTTCATTTTCTCTGTGCTCATTAAAACTTTTGTTTATTTTTTCCTAATCAGTTTTTTTTTTCTTCAAATTGGATTCTTTTAATCTTTTCGTATTATCTTTCCTTTTGTTCGACATAATCTTTTCCCTAAACTTTGATTATTGCCTTTCTATTAAATTCCCTACTTCCTTATTCGCTGTCAATTAAAGTCCATTTTTATCACATTTCTTTTCTTTTTCATTGTCTGTTTATGATTAAATTTGTATTCATATCTAATTTCCTAAGTCCCCATTAAAACAGTTTTTTTACTATGCATTTTCTTTAATTCTTTTTAATTTTCTTAAACTTTTATCTCATTTTTTCTTATTCATTTATTGTTTGTTCTTCATACTTTTATTTTATTTAATGTTTATCCGTTAAATTCTCTATTATTCTAATTTCCTGTCAATTAAACTCTTATTTCTTGATACATTTTTACTGTTTATTATCTGTCCATTTAATTTACCTTTTACAATTTTCTTTTCCCATTAAGCTCTTTAAATTCTCTCTCAACTCTTTAATTTCCTATCGATTAAACTCTTACTTTTTATCTTTTTTATTATTATTCACTAGCCAAATTACCCGCGCGTTTCTGCGAGGTCCAGAATAATCCCTAACCTAACTATACCCCACCTAACTTTAACCCTTAACCCTAATCAATTTTTTTTAAATGAAATATAGCTTTAAACATTCCCCCTCCCAGGTGTGCGCCCCCCTACCCGAAGGTTGGGAAACCCTAGTTTGAAAATACATGCATACACATACAAAAATATCATATGTACACATTTTTTTTTGCGCGCGCGCGCGTGTGTGTGTGTGTGTGTGTGTGTGTGTGTGTGTGTGTGTGTGTGTGTGTGTGTGTGTGTGTGTGTGTGTGTGTGTGTGTGTGTGTGTGGATTGACAATAAATGTCTACAGCTAAAAGGTGAAGAAATGTATCTCGTTCATTTATCTTCTGAATATATATGGTTATAGGGGTTTATTTGCAAAAACCTAGTAGGAGTTTGTGAATAATCATTTTCCGCCCGCACTAAAATTAAATGAAAATAACCAATATTTCAACATTTGGTAAAACATTATACAATCATTTTACATTTACATGATTTCTTCTTACAAAACAATCATGGTTTGTGGCAACATTAATTTCACAAATATAAATAATATTTATGGACACATATAATGCTTTGTTTAATCATATTAATTCTTATGTCACAAAATAATATTACTACCACCATCACCCTCACCACCACCACCATCACCACTACTACCATCACCACTACCACCATCTTTACCGATACCTTTTTTCTCATCACCGAGTGGTGAGGCTGCTGCACTTTCCTCTCTGCGCATGAGCCATTGTTCTATTCTCTCTCTCTCTCTCTCTCTCTCTCTCTCTCTCTCTCTCTTTCTCTCTCCCTCTCTCAACCCCACTATCAAGAATGGGACATCCAAGGTGACGTCATTCTTCGAGATTAATGACGTCATTTTTCGATCCTGGTGACGTCAATGTTTCATCTTGGTGACGTCACTCTTTCATCCTGGTGACGTCACACTCCCATCCGGGGTACCGTGATACAGTCCTCTCCTTTCTCCATGCATGCATCCACTCCCTCCCTCCTTCCCTCACTCACTCCCTGCCTCTCTCCCTCCCTCCTTCTCTCCCTCCCTCCCTACCTCCTTCCCCTCCTCCTTCGCCCTCTCCCTCCATTCATGTACACCTCCTCTTCTACCTCCCTCCCTAATCCTTCTCTCTCTCCCTTCCTTCCTCCCTCCATACATACATGTACACACTCCCTTCCCTCCCTCTCTCCCCTCTCTCACACCCTCCCTCTCTCATACCCTCCCTCTCTCTCTCCCACTCTCACTCCCTCTCTCTCACCCTCCCAACCACCCCTGTCAGAGAGAACACACGATTCCCTTGCCCCCAAACTCCGAACTTCGAGCTAACCCAACTTCCTTTATCTGCCAACACAAACCTCCCCCGTCACCCACGAAGGTCTCTCTCTGGGCCTTGACCTCGGGGGGTTTCGTTCTTTGTCAAAGGCATCCTTCACAGTCTCCAAATATAAAAGAGAACAAGACTTCCAGTATTAAGGCTTGATAGTTCGACAAAGGCCAAGCCTTTCCTCAAAGAATATATATTGCTTTCCTTCTATTAAACCCTTTGTTACTAAAAAGGAGTCCCCCAGATATAAAAAAAAATACTCCGATTAGCAGCTAGAATCTAGGGAAAAGTGGAAACCGCAGCGAGAATCTAGGGAAAACAGGGTAACCGCAGCGAGAATCTAGGGAAAACAGGGAAACCGCAGCGAGAATCTAGGGAAAAGTGGTAACCACAACTAGAATCTAGGGTAAAACGGTAACCGCAGTGAGAATCTAGGGAAAAGGGGTAACCGTAGGGAGAATCTAGGGAAAAGTGGTAACCGCAGTTTGAATCTAGGGAAAAGTGGTAACTGCAGCTATAATCTAGGGAAAAGTGGTAACTAGTTCGTGAATGGTCACTGCATACATATATATATACGCACATACATACATATACCAACAACTTTTTCCCCCTTACAAGGGAGGTAGCCAAAAATCAAAGACATAAATCCACTTCCACCCATTCCATCCCCACACACTCCACTCCCATTCACCACCCCTCCCTTCCTCTATTCTTTGGCTCCTCCTGGATGACGGGTCATCCCTGCATCTCGCCCACTGCCATGGGTTACCAGAAGATAGAATATAATCGTTCTATGGTATCCAGAATGGATAAGAAAGGTACCATCCAGGAGGATAGGACTGGAAATCCAAGCTATCCAAGAGTCGTACAAATCAGCTCCGGCCAATAAATGATTCAATTACTCACTCTGCGTTGCAACCGATCGTATGTCAAACTGGGCAGTTCCAATAGTGTTTCATGCCGTGCTTGGTCAAACACACAAACACACACACACACACACACACACACACACACACACACACACGCACGTACACACACACACACACACAACACATACACACACACAACACATACACCCACGTACACACACATAACACATACACACAAACATCTATAAATGTACACACACACATAGGAGAGAGAGAGAGAGAGAGAGAGAGAGAGAGAGAGAGAGAGAGAGAGAGAGAGAGAGAGAGAGAGAGAGAGAGAGAGAGAGAGAGAGAGAGAGAGAGAGAGACATGGAGAAAGAGGGAGAGATAGATAGATAGAGAGAAGGGGAAGAGAGAGAGAGAGAGAGAGAGAGAGAGAGAGAGAGAGAGAGAGAGAGAAGGGGGGTGGGCAATTAAGAAAACTAAGAATTAACCCAGAACACGAACTTGAAGCGAAATGCAGTGATGGATAAGAAATCAATGATATCATCTTTCTTTTTCTTCCTTTTCTTCTTCTTCTTCTTCTTCTTCTTCGGTTTCGCATTTTTCTTTTTCATCTCCTTTATCTTAATCTTATTCTGTTTTACTTCTTTTAACTCTGCATCTTATTTTTCGTTCTCCCCCTATCACTTGTCTCTTTGTTCTCCTCCTTCTTATTCTCCTTATTCTCTTTCATCTCATTTTCATCACTGTCCTCTTTGAGTTTCGATTTTAAAGATTAAAATCGACCTGAAAGACTTTTGTTTCGTGGTGTCTATAATGGCCAACTTATGATGACCTGCACATTTATTCATCCATTAACTGTTCATATGCCTCTCACACACACACACACACACACACACACACACACACACACACACACACACACACACACACACACACACACACACACACACACACACACGACTCGCTGCGCTGTGTGTCGTTACTCCAACTCTTGTGGGTGGGGAGTTGTGTGTGTGTGTGCGTGTAAGGTCACAGCATTACCCATAGATCGGTCATATATGAGCTTGGAGCTCTCTATCGGTAGTGAAATTGCTGTCAATCACGAGTTCAACATGTGATCCATGACAATGGTGAACCACACACACACACACACACACACACAACATATACTTCTACTATCTGTACGTGGTGTAGGCGCTCCCCGCTCAAAATTGAAGTTTAATCAACATTACATTGAATATATTCTCTGAATTCAGTATTCCAGAGTAATTATCTCTATGGCCATTGACAAGGTAACTGACATTCTTATTAGTGAGCTTTGAATTGGACTGTTAACCAAATACGTAAACAAGTAAACGGGTAAATAGATAAATTAATAAACCAGAAGCGGTACTTCAAGTTTAATTATCTTGTAACACTCAATAAGCCACTCGTATCAGACTGCGTGTTTATAAGTTAATCTGCTCGAGCTTGTGTGTACGTATGCAAGTGTGTGTACTTGTGTGCGTGTTCATCTGGATGTATACACGAGTGTACTTACCTAATTCTAATGTATGTACATTTGTGTATAAGCCCATATGGATGTATGTATGTGTATATCTACCTAATTGTAATACATGTGTATTTGTATGTAAGTTCATATGGATGTATGGGTGAATGTTTATACCCGATTGTAATATAAACGCACTTATATGTAGTTCATGATTGCATTTAATTCATTGTAATATATGAGGATGAGCTATGCTCATGGGGTCCCGTCTCTATATATTAATTTGTCAAACTTGTGTGCGTAAGCTCGATTGTGTGTATGCGTACACACACGTGAAGGAGTTTACGATCAACTTAACGTTGGGATATCAATCCTTCTATTCTAGTTGACGCCAGGCGATTTTATTCATCTTTGTAGCCTTCTTTAGGTAAAGGATAAGTATTGAAACGTGTGTCTTATATTAACAGCCTATTCTCATCTTTTACACGCAATACGCGTTTTCAATTATGTCTATAAAAAAAAAGAAGAAAAAAAAATCAATATTTGGCTGACACGTCAA
>NC_134781.1:79610256-79625256 GCF_046742065.1 Oratosquilla oratoria | reverse complement strand
CCTCCTCCTCTTCCTCCTCCTCCATGGGCGAAGAACCCCCGCGACGCTCTTTTGAGCATCCGGGAAGGGATTGGGGGGCAGGGGGGGGTCCAAATTAGCTCTTGGGGGGGCGGAGGGGGGGGTCACCTCATTTACATGCAGAGAGGGTCTCAACGGTGGACAGGTGGGAAGATGGAACCGTAAGCTTTTTAGCCCCACTTCCCAGCGCGGGAGGTCGCCTCCAGGGGCCATTTTTCGAAGAATATTTCGTGGGGACTTCGCGTCGATTATTTAGAATGTGAGCTGACCTGAATACACCCCCCCCACACACACACACACACACACACACACACACACACACACACACACACACATATATATATATATATATATATATATACATATATATATACACGTATATATATATATATATATATATATATATATATATATATATGCAAAGTAGACCACTTGGAAAAAAAGAAACTAACGAAGCAGAGCGCTTTCGTATATTACATCATCAGTGCAACACTTGTTGCACTGAAGATGTAATATACGAAAGCGCTCTGCTTCGTTAATTTCTTTTTTTTTTTGCCAAGTGGTCTACTTTGCATAAGTGAACACACGTACCCATGTTCTTATTAGCATATATATATATATATATATATATATATATATATATATATATATATATATATATATATATATATATATCACTTAGACAAAATGTTGTTGCACATTTGTACAAAATAATTACGAAGAACCCACAGTCGGAATAAAAGGAAACTTTAGAAGAATGTGTAACTTCTATACTTCGGCTAATAGCTATAGCCCACTTCAGGACTTTCCTGAAGAGGGCTATAGCTATTAACCGAAATATAGAAGTTACACATTCTTCTAAAATTTCCTTTTATTCCGACTGTGGGTTCTTCGTGATTATTATATATATGTGCATATTATGCATGTGTATTCAAATGGTCAAATTGGCTTTATTGTTCTCATTAGTATTAATGCCTATGATGGTCAACCTCGCTCACTAACCTTACTGAAATAATACTGGTCAGGGAACAAGTGATCTGTTAATAATTTAACCTTCCTCATATTACAAATTATATATTCATAGCCCGTAAGTGAGTACTTACACATACATCATGATGATATGATTTAACGTCACAAAATCCCACATCGGAAGGCTAGGACGGTGCCCCTCACAGAGGACTTTGTAGCGTGGAATTTAATGAACCATGACCTTTGGTTCAATTTCGTCGGTGGCAGGGTTCGATCCGCCACCCCCTCGACCTTCGCCGCAAGCAACGACGCCCTAACACGCTCAGCCAGCGAGCTTCCATACATACATAATGCTCGAAAAGAGTTTCCAATTATACACACATACGTACACAACTACGTGGCGCAGTGGTTAGAGTTCTCGCCTGACACTACGGCGGTCCGGTTTCGACTCCCGCCCAAGGTTGAAATAATTTCAGTGTCGTTGCGCTGTGGGTTGTTACCCCAACTCTCGTGGGCGGGGAGTTGGGTGTATGTGTGTGTGTGTGTGTGTGTGTGTGTGTGTGTGTGTGTGTGTGTGTGTGTGTGTGTGTGTGTGTGTGTGTGTGTGTGTGTGTGTGTGTGTGTGTGCGTGTAAGGTCACAGCATTACCCATACATCGGTCATACGAGCTCTGAGCTCTCATACGGGAGGTTAATAACTGTCGATCACGAGTCCAACACGTGATCCAAGACAATGATGAAAGGTGAATCACACACACACACACACACACACACTCGCTCGAATGCATACACATACATAAATGAAAGTCAATGCTTCCTGAAGCAAAGGTTGCAACAATTAGCAATAGAAGAAGAAGAAGAAGAAGAGGACGAGGAAGAAGAGGAAGAGGAAGAGGAGGAAGAAGAAGAAGAAGAAGAAGAAGAGGAGTGGGGGGGACGTTCCCTTTCTTAGCTCGACCTTAAAAACACGATATTCAAAATTGGAGTGGATTGAGAGAGAAAACTTTGGGAGAATATTAGTCCAAAGTTTGTGATTATGCCAAGTTTGGGGAGAGAGAAGAGAGAGAGAGAGAAAAAAAGAGACGGGGGAGAAAAAAAGAGGAGATAATGAAGATGAATTCGAAGACTGCAAAAGAAAGATTACTGGCTTTGACGGAAAGGTTTGATGTCACCAACTCTTCCCCCATCACCATCACCATCTCCCTCTTCCTCTCCATCCCTCTTCTCTCGTCCCTACTCCCTCTTCTTCCCTTTATCCCTGCTGGACACCTCGAAACTCCCTGTACGGGACTCCCTCCGAACTCCCAATACTCTTCTGCCGTGGCGAATCGGTATCGAATCCTCTTCACACTACGACTCCAAGCACTCCCCCCCACTCCCTTCGTCTCGGTGGCACACTGGCACTCCCAGATCCCCTCGTTTCTGTGGCACTCCCAGATTCTGTGGCACTCCCCTCCCCCGGGCACCTCACTACAATCGTCGTTTGCCTCACATTCCCCTCTTCTCCCCTCGTCAGTCGACGCTACCCTCTCTTTACCCTACCGAGATTTCCCCACTCCCCACAAGTGACCACTCCCCTCTCTTTGCCTTGCTGGCACTTCCCCACTCCCCTTTCGTGGCCATTCCCCTTTCTTTACCTTGACGGGATTACTCCATTTCACTCCTTTATCACAGAAGGATTCCTCTCATTTCAACCCCGACCTCTTCTCTTCCTCTCTTCTTCTTCGTCTCCTGGAAACCTGGAAGTCACGATATGGAAACTCCCATCAGACCTGGAGAGTTTCCTCTCTGTATCGCAAGTCGATTTTATTCATATAAGGATATATTCAAGATGAAATGAAGCCTCGATCAAAAACTGTGCCTTCCTTGTGTCAGAGGAGTACGATCGTTTTGGAATCTTTAGAGTTCTTCATGTTTGTATCCAGGTCCTTTCCAGGATCCTCTGAGTACCACAACAACCCAGAGGTCTTCGAGAGGTCGAGGGAATTCAGGGTTCCGGGAGCATCAGGCCCTCTTGAATCTTTGGGATACCAGGGGCTTCAGGGATCCTGTGACTTCAGGGCCCCGAAGGCCTCAGGTCCAGGGCCGACGCTACGTTCCAGGGCACGAAGGACTCAAACATAAGGAGTTTTGGGGCTCAGTCTTCGGAGGGCCAAGAGTCTTAGGAGTCCCAGGGCTTTCCGGGATCTTAGGGCCTTCGGGGCCCAAGAATTCAGGGGTCCATGTGCTTCAGGGACTCGAAGGCTTCGAGGGCTCAGGGTATTTGAGGGCACAGGAGCATTCAGGGACCCGTGTCATTCAGGGGCAAAGTGTGTTCAGGGACCCACGAAGTTCAGTGACCCAAGGGCTCTAGGGGTCCAAGGGTTTATGGGGCAGTCGTTACGAGGGATTCCAGGTCTTTCAAAGCCAGGACCTTCGGAAACTGAGGGCTTCATGGGGACCAGGATTTCAGGGTGGTCAGGGGCGTAGGGTACTCGGCCTCTTGGATAACGATGACACATGCAACATATAGCAGTCGACCAAGTCAGCCCCGCAAAGAGAGAGAGAGAGAGAGAGAGAGAGAGAGAGAGAGAGAGAGAGATAGAGAGAGAGAGATAGAGAGAGAGAGAGAGAGAAGCTCTCTTCGGTCAGCTTCATTCCCAGTGTCACAGAATCGTCCGTCTATCCGCGGGTCAACCCAGGTCACTGTGCTGACGAAGCTCAGGTCCCCGTATTGAAGGAGTTGAAACGTCAATGTACGGTGTTCATTCTAATTAATGTATTCTAGCTAACACTAGACGATTCAATTAGGGAAAAAATATTAACCCCTTTTGTATGATGATGCTATTTTGGTATTTTATTGACCCCCAAGTCTAGACATAAATCTTCAAAATGGCGGAGATTTTTACCTAAATCAGCTGTCCATAATGTCGAGGTTATGTCTAAGCACAAGCACTTATGTCGCCGACATAGGGATTTAGCATTTTTAGAAGCTCTACCAAGGGATTCGAACCCTGACCTGTGCGTGCATAATCACGAAGTTAAGACGCTAGCGACTGAGCTACGTGCGATGGTTCAAAGGGACTGTACTAGTCCCCGACCACACATCACGTAACTGCAGAAGACGTAGTCTCATTTTCATCCAATCCCTATATTAGGCGAGCCCTCCGACAAGTTGTCAGGGTTCGAATCCCTTGGCAGAGTTTCTAAAAGTGTTCAATCTGTCTTAAACATTCAAATTGGAATTTAAGTAAAATCACCGCCATTAGGCTTAAGATCTTTTATAAATTAGGATTAGGATTTTTGATAAATTCGACCCTTGGACACGTGGCAAGGAAGCCATATCACACAAATTATCTGCTTTGATAATCCTCTTTAGTGATTCTAAATACACACACACACACACACACACACACACACACACACACACACACACACACACACACACACACACAGTGGTTAAAGTTCTCGCTTGCCACTGCGGCGGTCCGGGTTCGAATCCCGCCCAGGGCTGAAATAATTTCAGTATCGCTGCGCTGCGGGTTGTTACTCCAACTCTCGTGGACGGGGAGTTGGGTGTGTGTGTGTGTAAGGTCACAGTATTACCCATAGATCGGTCATACGAGCTCTGAGCTCTCATCCGGGAGGTTAATAACTGTCGATCACAAGTCCAACACGTGATCCGAGACCATGGTGAATCACGCACACATACACTAGGTCCAGTGCTAATGACCCGACGATTTTATTCGGCCGAGGGAGATAGCTCATATTGGCCAAGTTCATTAATCTTATTCAAGCTAGATTGAACTCGACACAACACAAAAGAAGTCAATTCTAGATCTGAGCTTCGCGTGTGTGTGGTATACAGTACATTCATCAATCAATAAGCAAATGAATAAATGATAAAGTAATTGTATATGAATAAATAAAACAGATACAATTTTTTTCTCTCTCTACGTGGTCTGCAGGCATGAATAATTGAAAAACGATATAAGTTACGTAACGAGTTGATACACATTTTTATCTTTTTTAATTATTTCCATTAATATGCCACAGACCCGGGGCAAATTTCATGCTTGAGCGGTATAAAAGCTGGGACTGTCATAACTATATATATTTTATCTTATTAACCGTTACTCGCAAAGCGAGGTGGATAGGCATAGGAAGGGGCTATCCTCTTTTTATAGCTATCGTCACGTTTTTTGTTCCTTTGTGATTAAAGCCATGTGAGGGATTTTACATAAAAATTTATGTCTTCCTGTCTGCCTATTTGTCTTTTTGCCTTTTTCTTTTCATTCCTTTGGGTTCAAAACAACGTGAATTTTTGTTTACATAAGCATGTGATTCACCATGATTTTAGATCACGCGTTGGACTCGTGATCGACGGCTATTACCCTACCCGATGAGAGCTCAGAGCTCATATGTGCCCGACTTATGGGCAATACTATGACCTAACACACTCACAAAACTCCTTGCCACGAGAGTTAGAGCACCGGCTCGCAGTGCAGCGATGCTGAAATTATTTCAGTCCTGGGCGGGAATCGAACTCGGACCGCTGGTTTAGGTGTTGCAAACGGTACCATTGTGCCGTCGAGCCGTATGTCTGTCTATTTATATGCCTATCTGCCTCTGTCTGTCTGTCTGTCTGTCTGTCTGTCTGTCTGTCTGTCTGCCTTCCTCTGCCTCAGACGGACTGTCCAGGTGGAGAAGAGGAGATATTAATTGTTTTGGTCGTTCCATGTCAATCTTCTCTTGAAAGGATCCTGGCATAGCTCTTACAGTTATCTCCTCTTCCTGCTCTTCCCTCTCTCTCTCTCTCTCTCTCTCTCTCTCTCTCTCTCTCTCTCTCTCTCTCTCTCTCTCTCTCTAACTGGATTCGTTTGACCTCCACAATAGAGGCTTAGAGTAAGAATTTACACGAATTGATTTTCTCATTTGTCTCTCTTCAATTTTCTATCCCTTTCTGTGTTTTTAATGGCTTCTATTTTCCGGAGAAAATAAATTAGAAAACAAGAATATCATCCATCGTGATTAAAAATATTGGCTGAATGCTTAAAAAAAAAAAAAAATCTGTAAAGTGACACAATTGCAGGTCCATTGAAAAAAATAATGTCAACAACATTAATGAAGAAATTTTTTGCAAAGTTCAGATGACCTGAGGTCACGAGGTGTCGCGTGAAGGTCACGATGATCTGGCCAGTATGTCACTGATCCCAACCCGTTTCCTATACATCAATGTATGCAAACTCATAACACGATTACGACTGAAGGTTCTGTGGCGCCAATCTGCATGGACACCTACGATGACAACCTATATTGACCTCTGAATTGGCTACCTCTCTTATAAGGGGAAAAAAAGCTCTCGATACATAGGTAGCCGTATATGATGGCAACACCTAATCAAAAAATCTCTCTCTCTCTCTCTCTCTCACACACACACACACACACACACACACACACACACACACACACACACACACTTGATGGCGCAGTGGTAGAGTTCCCGGCCGCCACTACGGCGGTCCGGGTTCGAATCCCGCCCAGGGCTGAAATAATTTCAGTATCGCTGCGCTGCGGGTCGTTACTCCAACTTTCGTGGGCGGGGAGTTGTGTGTGTGTGTGTTTGTGTGTGTGTGTGTGTGTGTGTGTGTGTGTGTGTGTGTGTGTGTGTGTGTGTGTGTGTGTGTGTGTGTGTGTGTGTGTGTGTGTGTGTGTGTGTGTGTGTGTGTGTGTGCATATATGGTCACAGCATTACCCATAGATCGGTCATATATGATCTCTGAGCTCTCTTCCGGGAGGGTAACAGCTGTCGATCACGAGTCCAACACGTGATCCAAGACCATGGTGAATCACACACACACACACACATGTATGTCTTAATCAACTAGGCTGACACGTTCATAAAGGGTGACAACCAAATTGACATCAATTTCACACAGCCCACTGCAGGGCTTCTCTCACAATGTTAGCTGATTGTGAGCAATATATTGGGCCAATAGGAGAGGAATATGAGGTTCCAACTGTGCTTTTTTTTTCTCTTTACATAAAAGGATAATTCCGGTCTTTGTTAAGCTCGGGGAATTGTATGAAACGTTTTCAGGTGATCGCTGGCATCGACCAAAAAGGTTACCAGAGCGAGAATTGGATTGTTTTATTGAGGGGAAATAGTTGATTCATAAATATAGTGTATGTGTTTCCGTGTCTATGGTAAACAGCTAACCATATGACCATGAACACACGCACGCACACACACACGCAGTTGGTAGAGTTCCCGGTTGCCACTACGGAGGTCCGGGTTCGAATCCCGCTCAGGACTGAAATTATGTCAGTATCGCTGTGCTGCGGGTCAATATTCCAACTTGTGGGAGGGGAGTTTGGTGTATGTGTGCGTGTAAGGTCACAGCATTACCCATAGATCGGTCACATATGAGCTCTGAGCTTTCTTTCGGGAGGGAAATAGCTGTCTGTCACGAGTCCAACACGTGATCCAAGACAATTGTGAGTCTCTCTCACACACACTCAGTCACACACACACAGACACACACACACAGACACACAGACACACACACATACACACATTATATATATATATATATATATATATATATATGTAAAAGTTTAATAGTTGCATACAAGTTCACATCAAAAATATATACAATCACGCAACCAGTAGTATGATTTGTAAGAGCTGCTGGATTTTCAAATCAAGGTTATCAATTAAAAAAATCCTTTTACAAAGTTTACTATTACAAATCAATAAGAATGAAATTTCAATGAACAGATGTTATTTAACCCTAGCCTTGATGTTGTAATTCCTTTCATAAAATATAAATATTCCTTATCATGATACATATATAATTGCTATTCATTAAGTTAGATGAACTTATTTGGCGTAAAATTATGATATTCACTCAGTATGAACATGATATGATATATATACGTTCATATATATCTATCCCCAGGCTATAATTCTCTTTTACAGTCTTTATACATATACAAAATACTAATTCCATTGTGTTATCATTCTTGATTAATTTGGTTTAAAATCCTACAATGGTCGTAATTCTTTAACTGATTTTTTAAAACTAATGTCGGTAGAAAAAATATTATATAGATTGCTTGCGTGCATTAAGACAGGAGCTTGTCTATGTTCACCTTGTAAAGATTTCATTTGATATTAAAAAAAAAAAAAAAAAAGTCGACTTGATTCAACTTCGCTTGGTTTTGTTAGAAATCTCGAGGCTTTTATGTCTTCGGCTGATGCTTGCTTTGGTTCAAGTCAAAGTGTGAAGAAATAGCAGGAGACTTCCTCAAACTGACCTTCTAAAGGAAAATGATCATTTTTTAAGGTGAAGATTTATAGTGATAGAGTTAGTCCGCTCGCTTTGTTATGGATGCAATTCTCCGCACCAAAACCATTTCTCAGTCACTATCAGATACATAAATACTTTTACATTCGGACATATATCCTTACAATAACGAATAGCTAAGTCGTTTTCAATTATAATTACATTAGTAATGATGCGTTTACACAGAAAATACAAACTATACACCTAATATACGAACAATAAATAAAAAAAAATTGAGGGACTAAAGATGTCATGTTTTCGTCAGTGTGTGTGTGTGTATGTATGTGTGTGTGTGTGTGTGTGTGTGTGTGTGTGTGTGTGTGTGTGTGTGTGTGTGTTTCTCTCTTTCTCTCTCTTATATATATATATATATATATATATATATATACATATATTCACTCTCTCTCCCTGTGTGTGTGTGTGTGTGTGTGTGTGTGTGTGTGTGTGTGTGTGTGTGTGTGTGTGTGCGTGTGTGTGCGTGTGTGTATATGTGTGTGCGTGTGTGTATATGTGTGTGCGTGTGTATATGTGTGTGTGCGTGTGTATATGTGTGTGTGCATGTATATATGCGTATGCGTGATACTTCTAGATTCCAGCACATCTCTTTTCACCTTCGTTTTTCAATAAAATAATCTTCCAACTTAATTACCTTTCAACTAATGAACTGACGCGTTACTTAATTCAAATCTAGATTTACTTTCAATTCATTATTCTTGACGACCACTCCACTGTTACTATATCATTAACTACCACTTCCATTAGTTTAAACGTGAAATTCTCAATTAAGTAAACGGACGTAAGAAATAATAATATAATTTTATTTCATATCCTACTGGATGAGCTTGTGATTTAAATCATATAAATTCCATCAAAAGTTTTTTTATCATAATCATAGTGCGTAAAATTTACGAAAGAGTTTAATAGCCAAAACAACAAAAAATATATAAAATAAAAAATTAACACCGCTGCTTCACAGCATGTTTATGTACAAAAACACACATGCACATAGGTTACTATCAAATTACATAGTTGTGTACATAACCACAAACATATGCATGCACACAGATACAGACACACATATACATACATACACGCACACACATATACACATAGATACACACACACACACACGAACACATACACGCACACACATAAAGACACACACGCACACACATAAACACACACACGCACACACACATACACACATGTACACACAGGCACTAAGGCGCACACAATCGCTGTAGATTCCTCTCCCAGCATATGCAAATATCCTATTCCTCTGGCGCACATCATAAATCAACCCTACAGAATTACTGGCATACACAACGCTCACACACACACACACACACACGCGCGCGCGCACACACACACACACACACACACAAACGATTCGATGGTGCAGTTGGCAGAGTTCCCGGCCGCTACTACGGCGGTCCGGGTTCGAATCCCGCACAGGGCTAAAATAAATTCAGTATCGCTGCGCTGTGAGTTGTTACTCCAACTCTCGTGGGCGGGGAGTTGGGGATGTGTGTACGTGTAAGGTCACAGCATTACCCATAGATCGGTCATATATGAGAACGAAACTCTCTTCCGGGAGGGATATAGCTGACGATATCAAGTCAAGCACGTGATCCATGACCATGGTGGTGAATCACACACATGCGCGCACATGTACACACACACACACACACATTATACTTATGCTACTTGCGAAAATCTTATTCAAATCCTTTTAGCCAAAGTTACAAGTGGAACCCATTCCACTTTACTAAATCTTTCTACTTGCCTGGAAAATATTTTCTTCCTTAGCAAACACACACATTTCCCCTAACCTACTCCCTCCCTCTCTCCCTCCCTCTGAGCTTCTTTGCAACTAAGTTCTCTTTTAATTTAGTTCCAAAAACATATTTTATGGCATTTCTTTCACATCTATCAACATTTTTTTTTATTACGAGCAGCCGCCGGGTTTATTAACTAAAATCAGAGTAGTTTCCTCACTCAAATGCCCAGTGTAATCTCCGCAAATTATGAATATTTATTCGAATTCATTGATATGATACAAGAACAATATTGAAACTGCAAGCGTTATGACGTCACGTCGTTGATTTTGGTTTGCATATGGAATCGAGGTAAACAGTGCATAGCGTGTTATTGGTCCAGCAAGAGGTAATATATTTCTTTATACATATACGAGTAATCGTTTTCCGTGTCCGCTTTGTTGGATGATAAAACAAATATCCTGTATTTTGTTACAATTGCCAATATAAATGTTTGGGGGAAGTTTATTTTTGACTTTTTTTTTTCTCCAAATCTCGAAAGCTATGAAAAAAAAACTCTTATTCAAATGTCACAATAAAAGTATATGAAATATAAATCTCTGTGTATGCATAAGAACCAGTTTTCATTTTTATTCTGATGATGAAATATTTTATTCATTGACTTGTTGGCCAAGGAAAATACCAGAGAAGCTAATGAATTATGCATTTTCACTTTAGAAGTCTGTGGATGCACACACGCACGAAAATACATACATTAGTTAATGAACACACACACACACACACACACACACACACACACACACACACACATACACACACACACACACACACACACACACACACAAAGTTTCATATCTTCTCCTAGCTCTTCCTTTCATTTTCTTTTTTTCTTACTTTTTCTTTTATTCTTTTCTTAAGACGAGACCAATTTCACCCCCGTTACAAAGGCTTGTTCCAGCCATTAATCTTTAGACCATTATTTTAATTGTGAACCTCTATGAGACACACGATCTATCCCAAGCTGAGGAACAGAACTTTAGACATCTATCTTAGTCATACGGTGAACCGACTTCCTCCCTTCCAGCCTTCTCGAGTCCTCTTTTATTTCTTCCAGTCCTTCTTGGGGTCTTTCTTTATTTCTTCCAGACCTTCTTGGGTCCTTATTTACTTCTTCCAGTCCTTCCTTCCCCTGTAACAGATTTCTTGTGTCTTTCCTCCTGAGTTCCTTTATCATTTTCCTTCCTGTTTTCTTCATTCCTTCTTTCCTATTCTCCTCTCACGTTCTTTCTTGCTCCACTTCCCTGCTTAGTCTCTCACGTTTTTTCTTCCTCTCCTTCCCTGCTCAGGCTCTCACGTTTTTTTCACTCTCACTGCGTAAGCTCTCACGTTTCTTGCTGTCTTTCCATGCTTGGCCTCTAACGTTTTTTTTTTTGCTCTCCTTCTCTGCTTGGCTTCTCACGATTTTTCTCACTTTCCTTGCTGGGCTTCTCACGTTCTTTCTTGCTCTACTTCCTGCTTAGCCTCTCACGTTTTTTTTACTCTTCCTGCGTAGGTTCTCACGTTTCTTGCTGTCTATCCGTACTTGACCTCTCACGTTTTTTCTTGCTCTTCTTCCCTAATTGGCTTCCTTCTCTCTCACGTTTCTGCCTTTCCTCCTTTCCTTCCATTCTTTTTCCTAATCTTATTTAGCCATTTTCTTCTCCCTCTTGTCTTCAACTTTCTTCTTCCAATCAATCTTCTTCTCTTCGTTGGGATCACATAAATCCACAAACTTTACATAAGAACATAAGATATGAAGGAGATTCCAAGAGACCATAAGGCCTACACTAAGCAGTTTCATATCCCTTCTATCTTTCATCCTAATCCATAAAGTTATATCATTTTCTCTTAAGACAACGAGTAGCTTCAGTACTTACTACATTGGTATTAATTCTACTTGTTTCGTTAATCAATCTGTGAGTGATCCATTTCTTGTCTATTTCTTCGTTGCGGTGATGAACTTCACATATTCTATTCTGGCTAATGGTAGACGATTTTATTCACCCGTAGATATGTACTTGTTCAACTCTTTCTCATCAACTCTCACTTCCCTCACGTCCTCTTCCGAGTCCTCAGCTCTAGCACGCGCACGCACACACACGCACACACACACACGCTCATACACGACTCGATGGCGCGGTGGTAGCGATCGCGGCTGCCACTACGGCGGTCCGGGTTCGAATCTCGCCCAGGGCTGAAATAATTTCAGTATCAATGCGCTGTGAGTCGTTACTCCAACTCTCATGGGCGGGGAGTTGGGTGTGTGTGTGTGTGCATGTAAGGTCACAGCATTACCCATAGATCAGTCATATATGAGCTCTGAGCTCTCTTCCGGGAGGGTAATAGCTGTCGATCACGAGTCCAACACGTGATCCAAGACAATGGTGAATCACACACGCACACACACACACAGAATCTAGGTCCTTTCCAGCCACATACACACACACGCACACGCACGCACGCGCGCACACACACACACACACACACACACATGCACATACACACACACAGATCCTAGGTCCCCTCCAGCCACACACACACACACACACACACACACACACACACACACACACACACACAGATTCTAGGTCCTTTCCAGCCACACACACACACACACACACACACACACACACACACACACACACAGATTCTAGGTCCTCTCCAGCCACACACACACACACACACACACACACACACACACACACACACACACACACACACACACACACACACACACACACACACACACACAGATTCTAGGTCCTCTCCAGCCACACACACACACACACACACACACACACACACACACACACACACACACACACACACACACACACACACACACACACACACACACACAGAGTCTAAGTCTTTTCCAGCCACTAGCCTCAATCTACATCGTTCTCCCTTCCACCGAAAGAAGTGCCTCTTACCGTAAAGAAAAAGCTAATTGCCCTCTGCCTCTAGGAGGACTTAATTGCTTTCCTCCTTTCTACGTAACAAGAGGGACCGTTCCGCCTCTCTTTAATCTGAACACAGACTAAGAGCCTCCTGCCTTTACCTACGACAAATATTAATTACCTGTTCCCTTCGTGAGGACCACTTGTCTCGCTTTTTTTCCATAGGTAAGTTTGGTCGCTTGCGGGGATCCTATGCAACAGGATAGGGGTGAACCCTATTGCCGTGTTTTACAGTTTTACGGTGGTATTCTAAATAAATAATAAATGAATAAATAGAAAAATAAAAATAAAAAATCTTTCCTTATATATATCTTATATAAATTCTTGGAAGGGAAAGATTTATATAACGATTTTTTTTTTCTAAGAATACTACCGTAAGAATCTTAAGGTGGCATTCTTAAAAAATCTTTTCTTATATAAATCTTATATAAATTCTTGGAAGGGAAAGATTTATGTAAGGATTTTTTTTTCTTAAAAATACCACCGTAAGATTTTTACGGTGGTATTCTTACAAAAAAAAAAAAAAAAAAAAAAAAAAAAAAATTATATAAACATTTCCCTTCGAAGGATTTATGTAAGATTTATAAAAAAAATCTTTCCTTATATAAATCTTTCCCTTTCAAGGATTTGTATAAGATTTATTTAAGGATTTTTTTTAAGAATACCATTTATAATATATATGTATATATATATATATATATATATATATATATATATATATATATATATATATATACATATATATATATATATATATATATATATATATTATAAAAATTATTTCCTTATATCTTTCTCTTTCAAGGATTTGTATAATATTTATACAATTATTTTTTAAGAATACCATTTATAATATATATGTATACAGTATATATATATATGTATATATATATATATATATATATATATATATATATATATATATATATATATTATAAAGAATACCATTGTCTAGTTTGTGCCAGGGAAGTCTGTTCCGTGTGAGAAATTTCGTTCGGAACGACAGGATTAAAAACTATCTTGATCTTGGTCCAAGTAAACACCATGTGGAGACTGAACCTTTATTGAATATGCAACGCTCCTCTTGTTCAAGCTTTTCCACGGTGTGCTTGAAAAAGCATTAAAGCAATCAAAACGTTGTACGTTTAATAAAAATTTACATCCTCACATGGCGTGTGCTCTGACATTATTTATTGATTTATTTATTTATTTATTTATTGTAATTTGTATTTTAAATCATCTTGATCTTATTACCATTACTGCTGCGTCTAACTCTCTTAGGCATTTACTTGATGATATGGTTTAACTTCACCCCCCCCCCTTTCAGGAGGCTAGGACGGTCCCCCTCACAGAGGACTTTGTAGCGTGGAATTAAACGAACCATGCCCTTGGTTCAACCTCGCCGGTGGCAGGGTTCGAGCCGCCATCCCCTCGGCCTTCGCCGCAAATAACGACGCCCTAACACGCTCAGCCAGCGAGCGATTTACTTAGGAGATAAAAGATTATTAAAAACCATCTCTGATAATCCCTTGGCTGTATTTTACAAATTTAGTTGCTTATTCCAGATTCTGCTGATTCGCCATCTTAGGAGAGAAAACCACGTAAGAACATAGGTTCAAGGCTTCTTTAGCGACTAACTATAATATACTTCATCTAACCCTTCAATGACAGCCGTAAGGCGATTTTTTTCCAGAAGGAAATCCGTTCTTTTTACTTTTAACTTAAAGCTTCTTCATCCTTCTTTTTACAAATCACAGTTCTTCCAAATTATCTGCCCAACCCTATCCATATATTTCACCTTCCCTGACAGAAGAACTAAATGTGATAGACTTGTATGATAGACACTCAAATATCCCCCACCCACCGAGAAAAAAAAAACTTCGCAACAAAAACTTAAAAAAAAAAAAAA
>NC_134781.1:79592756-79605256 GCF_046742065.1 Oratosquilla oratoria | reverse complement strand
ATAAACGTATACCTTTTGAGAAGACAAAGTCTTTTCAAATTTTCGTTTTGTTGAAGAATCGGAGATTGTGTACAAATGAAGAGAAGGACCTAAATAGAATTTCGTTATATGAAAACACCCTCCAACTCTTAAATTCCCTAAAATAATTTTTAGTTTGCTAGAATAAAACGCATAAACGACATCATCACAATAGAAATAGGAAACTAAGACTTCCAAATATAAGAACAAAGGAATGGAGGAAACTACAAGAGACCATAAGGCCTACACTAGGCAGTCCGAGTTCCTTAACCCCTTTCTTCCCTATCCAAAAAGTTGTCTAATGTTTTCTTAAAACAGCCATTTGTTTTAGAGCTTATTACGTTGCTACTAAGTCTATTCCATTTGTTAACCACTCTGATAGTAAACCAGTTATCTTAATTCCTTCTTAAACCCAAATTTGTCTAATTTAATTCAATTACTTCTAGTCCTGCCATGCTATCTTGATATTATATGAATCTACTCTTTCAATAACTTCAAGACACAACTTCACCAACGGCTCTAAGAAACGTTAAATTGAAAATTCAAATTCTGATGTGACGTCAAGTCGCCGTAGTTTTACCCTCCAGCAAGGAAAAGAAAAGAAGAAAAAATTCGGTAAATATTCAAAATACACTAACGTAATTACCCGTCATAAAGTTTTTAAAAACTTCATTTTTTGGAAGGATTTCTGAAAAGAAAGGATGATTAAAATGTATGAAATTTCTGAGCTCTATAAGAGAGTCTTGAGGCCTATCACAGACAAGCTCACAATAACCATGTCAAACTTTAGAATTTAATTTACTTTTATTCCCAAGAGCTAGAGCATTGCTCTAGAGCGTAACGTAGGTAAGACAATGTGTTACACAAAGAGTCACACCTCATGTAAAAAATCAAGTTATGAAATTGTACACGCACACACATACACGTAAACACACACAAACACACACACAGTATCCATATACAAGTTATTTCTAATGGTCACTTTTAGTACAACACATCCTCTCAGATTCTATGTCAAAGAATATATTTATTCAAAGAATATATATTCTTATAAAAATTACCCCCCCCAACCACACACATAAAAGTCTTGGGATAAATTACACCATTTTTCACAAAAATAAAACCCAATCCTTCATGTCGAATGTGTATACTGTGTGTGACAGCGACGTAATATATATATATATATATATATATATATATATATATATATATATATATATATATACATATATATATATATATTTCTTAGGTCTTGTCTGTAGGGGAGGTGCACTGGAAGAACATCTAGAGTTGCCGAGGACATAATTACTTATATGATCAACATAAATTAAAAGGGTCATCTAAGCTGCCTCCTTAATTACCAAAAGGAGGTTAACATACACCTTACTGAAATATCAAGACGGCAGACATGTCGGAAAACAGAGTACCACACGGTAAGCAAGAAGTAATCGAAATTGATCTTAACTATTTGATTACCAAGGAGGACGTCAAAGAGATGAATAAAATCACCTGACGACAGACATGATGAAATGGCACCTCGTAATGAGTGGACGATGAGAGTCGCGTTCAGACAAGAGGTTGAAGAAGATCATTTCGGGCGATCTCGTGTTACAGTTAATAACGGGAGATGACTTATAATGAAACACAGACGGAATACACACACACACACACACACACACACACACATGCACACACACAAACACTTACACAGCTCGTGGCGCAGTTAATAAAATTCCCGGCTGCCATTACGGAGGTCCTGGTTCGAATCCCGCCCAAGGCTGAAATAATTTCAGTATCGTTGCGCTGCGGGTTGTTACTCTAACTCTCATGGGCGGGGAGTTGTGTGTGTGTGTGTGCGTGCAAGGTCACAGCATTGTCCATAGATCGGTCATAAATGAGCTCTGAGCTCTCTTTCGGGAGGGAAATAGCTGTCGATCACGAGACACGTGATCCAAGACCAAGACCATGGTGAATCACACACGCACATGAACACATATGTAAATATATATACATATATATACTGTATATATATATATATATATATATATATATATATATATATATATGTTGCAAGTCTTTATCCGAAGGTGACGGCCCAAATGTGCAATCCATCCCAGTTGCACTTCTGAAATGCAAACCCTCACTATCCCATGCATCCAGTTCAGCGGTGGTCTCTCGCAGCACGCAATCCATCTCGGATGCAGATCTGCAACACAACGCTCACTGTGCAATATGTGCAAGAATTGGTTCTGCAGGAGACTCACAGTGCCGTGGGAACAGTGGGCAACCTCTCTGCAACAATGGAGGTTCAGTAAAGTACGACCAACTTTATTCGAAAATCAACAATACGAATGGCAAGTTTTTTTGTTTTTTTTTTGCAGACGGTATTTTGAGTGGGTTATAGTTTGTGGGCGTATTATAGTCTATGGGTTTTAGTTAAACTGACGTCAGATGGTTTTATTCACATTACGGAGAATGGAACTCCGAGAACGGGTTTAGAATTTAATTTAAACTTCAACTTGAAAGCTTTAAGCCCTTTAAGCCTGTCCAGGTAAATACTTTAGTTATTTAATGTTTATTCTAAATGCCGGAGAATGCTTTCATCCAACCTAGTGGATCCTCCAGCTCAGTGAAAGAATTAAGTGAGATTTAGTGGGTCAGTGACATGAAATGTGTGCTGATAAATCATCCAGGCGGAACACTGAACTATGATTAAGATTTCTTTTATATCTAGACATTTATTCGTTTATTCATTTACATATTTTTTTCAGATCTTTGTAAACATATAACTACTTCATCACCCTTTGTGGATCACAGGAAGAAAATTGGCATTTTGAGAATTTTGTCCTGACTGACACAAGACACTTTTATTCAGTTAATGTTAAACTTTGGTCTGTGAAGCAAAGTTAAAGTCCCATTTTAGGGAAATAATAACTCTTCAAAACTGCTTTGGCTTAATTTCTCAGGTATCATTTGGCTACCTCCCTTGTAAGGTGAAAAAAAGCCTTTGGTATATGTATGTTATCACTTGATCAAAGTAGTCCGTCAGGATCTCCGACGGTTTTGTATATCGCAGACGAAGTCTTCTTTCCAATTATCTGAAACCCTCTTGACTGTCTTACCGTCCCCTTCCACGTCCCTTTCCCTCTTCCAGTAATCACAATAGCGTTCCTTCGACCTCATACCTTATACTTCAGAAGTCTTCTTCTCTTTATCCCAACTTATTTTCTCTTTTTCTCTTTATTTCTATGCTTAGTCGCTTTAGTTGTCCTTCATCTCAGGTCATAACAGTTACCCATCCTCACGTTCCCTCTTCCAGTCATCATAATAAGGCTCCTTCTTACACAATATATTAAGCACACAGGTTTACTAAGTCACAGAATACACACACACACACACACACACACACACACACAGCTTTACTAAGTCACAAAACACACACATGCACACACACACACACACACACACACACACACACACACAAACACACACACACACAGCTTTACTAAGTCATAGAATACATACACACACACGTACACACATACACACACACGTACACACACACACACACACGTACACGTACACACACACACACATATACACACACACAGCTTTACTAAGTCATAGGATACACACACACACACACACACACACACACACACACACACACACACACACACACACGTACACGTACACACACAGCTTTACTAAGTCACAGAACACACATACACACGCACACACATATATATACACACACAGCTTTACTAAGTCATAGAATACACACACACACAGGTACGTACACACACACGTACACACACATACACACACACACAACCACGAACAAATCAGGCCAACCCAGGACCCATTCCGGAATAACAAGTGAATAGCCGCTGGTCCGGAAATCCGGTGGGACCGGAGGCCTAACAGACCCCGGTAGGGTGAGGGTGGGGTGGGAGGGGTGGGGGATACCGGTACAGGACCCCCGGTACCGGGGATACAGGAGGTACAGGGAAAGTAGCAGTACCAGACTCCAGACTAAGAAGGGTCTGGTTAATGAGGAAATACATGGAAGCCTAAGAAGAGTAATTATGCTAAACAAAAGATGAGTGTTGCTTGAATAAGACGCCGGAGGAGGAAGATGAAGAGGAGGAGGAGGAGAAGAAGAAGGAGAAAGAGAAGGAAGAGAAGGAGAAAATTGAGGAGGAGGAGGAGGAGGAGGTGCAGGTGGAGGAGAAAAAGATGAAGAAGAACAAAGGAGGAGAAAGCGACACAAGAACATATGGAGAAAGAATAAGACGAGGAGAAGGAGGAGGAAAAGGGGAATAAGGTAGAGAAGGAGGTGAAGGTGAACGAGGAAGAAGAGAGAGGAAAAGTAGGAAGAAGAAAAAGAGAAGAAAGAGGAGAAAGAGGAAGAAGACAGAAGATCCTAAAAAAACAAAATGTTATGTCAAAATACAAAATAAATAAATAAAGGAAGAGAAGGAAAGGCGGGAGGGAGGGAGGGAGGGAGGGAAGAGGGAAGGGGGACAGAGGAGGAGTGATGGAGGAAGGGGGTGGGCGGATGTGCGAGAGGAGGAGGAGGATGGGAGGGAGAGATGAAGGTAAGGAATGGGAAGGGGGAGAGAGAGAAAGAGAGAGAGAGGAAGAGAGGAAGAGAGCTAGAGAGAGAAGAAAGAGAGGGAGGAGAGAGAGGAGAGAGAAAAGGAGAGGAGGGAGAGAGAAGGAAAGAGAGAAGGAGACGGGGACAGAGAGAGAGAGAGAGAGAGAGAGAGAGAGAGAGAAAGTGGGTGAGAGGGCGGGAGCGAAGGAGGGAGAGAGGGAGGCCAGGAGCAAGTGAGGGAGAGGGAGAGAGAGAGAGAGAGAGAGAGAGAGAGAGAGAGAGAGAGAGAGAGAGAGAGAGAGAGAGAGAGAGGTAAGTGTAAGGATGGAACGGGGAAAAGGGGAAATATGATTGGGTGGAAGTCTAAATAGAATGTTGGATGCAAAGACAGAAATGGACAAAGAAGAATTGGTAGAGAAAGAGAGAGACGAAGAGAGAGAAGGAAAAGATAAAGAAAGAGCACGAGGCAAGTAATGGCCAAGGAAGGGACGACAAAAGAAGAATATAAGCAAATGAGGAGAAAGGAGGTAGAATGAAAATGATAAGAATAAGATAAGATAAAGAGAAAGAGAGAGGATGGATAGGAAAGAATGGAGGAGATAAGGGGAAAGGAAAATGAGGAAGAAAAGATGAGAAGAAGAAAAAGAAAAGAAGAAAATGAAAATAACCCGAAGAAAGAGAGGAAGAACAAGAAGAACAAGATAAGAAAAAAGAACAAAGAAGACAAGTGAAAGGGTGTAGAAGATAAAGAAAACAAGAAAAGAGGAAAACGAAGACGTCTAAGACGACGAAAACGTAGAAGAAATCGAATAGGAAGAAAACAAGAAACATAATATTCTGAAACACACGACCTAAACAGAAGCTCTCAAAACGCGAGTGAATTCAAGGGGACGGGGGCAGGGAGGGGGGAAGGGGGAGGGGGAAGGGGAGAAGGGGGTGGGAGGGGAGAAGGGGGAAGGGGGTTGGGAGGGGAGAAGGGGGAAGGGGAGGGGGAGGGGAGAAGGGGGAAGGGGGGTGGGAGGGGAGAAGGGGGGAAGGGGGTGGGAGGGAGGAAGGAGGAAAGGGGGGAGGGGAGAAAGGGGGAAAGGGGGTGGGAGGGAGGAGGGAGGAAAGGGGGAGGGGAGAAGGAGGGAAGACGAAGGAGGGAGGAGGAGGCGGAAGAAAGTAAAACAGAACACGCCAGCTAAAAAACACATTAAACACAGACATTACACACTCAAAATACGGAGGGAGAATAGAGAGAGACTACCAGCATCAAACTTGCATTTGGAAATAAAAAAAGAGAAACGTAAACTCTAGGGAAAAAATGACGTCAAGAAGAGAGCAAAAGAGAGGAAGCTTGGAGAAAAAGAGCGTAAACGTCAGATGTAAGAAGAAAGACCTCAAGACATACAAGATGGAGGGAGAGGAGGAAGAGAAGGGGAAGACGGATGGAGAGGAGGAGGAAGAGAAGGAAGAGGAGGAGGAGGAGGAACAGGAAGAAGAGAAACAAGAGGGAAAGGAGGAAGAGAAGAGGAAGACAGATGGAGAGAAGGAGGAAGAGGAGAAAGAAGAGGGAAAGGAGGAGGAACAGGAAGAAGAGAAACAAGATGAAGAGGAGGAGAGGAAGGGGAAGACGAAAAAGGAGGAGGAGGAAGAGGAGGAGGAGGAGGAGGAGGAGGAGGAGGAAGAGGAGGGGAAGGAGGAAAACGAGGAATAACAGGAAAGAAAAACAAACGAAGTTAAAGAAAGACGAGAAAAAAAGAGAAAAAGAAAGAGAGAGAGGGAACGAAGAGCAAAAAGAGAGACACAACAATGGCAGGAACAGGACAAGAAGAAAAAAAGAAAAAAGAAAAAAAAGGATAGAAGAAAAAAGAAAAAAAAACACGATAGAAATAATTAGCGAAATGAAAACAGAGATGATTCAAACGAGAGACGAGTATAAAACAAAGACTTGGAAAACGATACGAAAAAAAATAATAAACGAAAGAGAATGAAGAACTAAGATGAGCGGAATATTTGGAGGAAGAAGACGAATATTACGAGAGGGAGGAACCCACAAAAGGAATAAATGAGAAAATAAACATAAGAAAACAGACAAGAATGGGGCATGAGATGAAACAAAATGGATAGTGGTGGTGGTGGTGATGGTGGTGGTGGTGGTGGTGGTGGTAGCTGTGGTAGTGGGAGTGGTGGTGATGGTGGTAGTGTTGGTGGTTGTGGTGGTGGTTGTGGTGGTGTACGTTCCGGTGTGCTGTGGTGGTGGTGGTGGTGGTGGTGGTTGTGGTGGTGGTTGTGGTGGTGGTATTGGTGGTGCACGTTCCTGTGTGTTGTGGTGGTTGTGGTGGTGGTTGTGGTGGTCGTGGTTGTGGTAGTAGTGGTGGTGGTTGTGGTGGTGGTTGTGGTGCTGGTGTTGGTGGTGGTTGTGGCTGGGCACGTGCCGGTGTGTTGTTGTTGTTGTTGTTGTTGTTGTTGTTGTTGTTGTTGTTGTTGGTTTCAAAAGTCTAAAACTCTGTATGACAAATGTTGATGAGGAAATGGAAGCTGGAGAGGAAAAAATCAAAATAAGACAAAATAATTAGAAACTGCAAAACTGAATTAAACATAAACAAGGCGGTAATAAAGAACAGAAAAACAAAGAATGAAACAACAAGGAAGAACTAAAAGAAAATAATGAATGAAAATAATATTCGAAAAAAAAGAGAAAGAATTAAAATAATAAAATAGTGAAGGAAGAAAAACAAAGATAAATAACAAATATAAAAACAAAGAGAGGACTATTAAAACAAACGAAAACAGAAAAAAATATGAAGGAAGGAAAGTAACAGAGGAAAGAATATACAAAAAGAAAAAATATAGAAATAAAGAAAGAAACAAAACAGAACGATAAATATTGCACATAAAAAGAAAACGGAAACTATTAAAGATAAATAATAAAAGAAAGAGGGAAGAACATTTGAAAAGAAAAGAAAATACAAGAAAAAAAATTAAACATTGAAGGAGGGTAAAACAGGAAAATAAATAACGGGCATAAAAATAAAGAGGGAGCCATTAAAGAGAAATAATGACGAAAGAAAAAAAAATGAAACAATGAAGAATGCAAAATGGAAAATGAAATCAGGTTAGAAAACGGGACTGAGGGGGACAATGACAATAACAACAAAATTACGTAAATGAGAAAATACAGAAAAGGACGAGAAGGCGAAGGAAGAAGAACACGATAACATTACAAAGAAAAAATGAAAGAACAGAAGAACACGGGCGAAGCAAAAGGAAGAGGGATGACATGATAAAAATGAAAGCAGAGGAAGACACAGAGAAGAATAAAGAACAAAGGAGATAGAGATTCAAGCCAACAGAACACTGAGAAAATGAAAGGACAGAATAGAGCAAAGAATAACAGAAAGAAAAAGAAAGTTGGCATGAAAAAGAGAGAGAGAGAGAGAGAGAGAGAGAGAGAGAGAGAGAGAGAGAAGGAGAGAGAGAGAGAAAGAGATGGATATACAATACACACACACACACACACACACACACACACACACACATATATATATATATATATATATATATATATATATATATATATATATATATACATAATGTTGAAAGAGATAGAGAAAAAAAGGGAATGAAAAGACAGAAAGGAAGAGAGAAAAAGAGAAATGAAGAGAAGGAAGAGGGAAGGGAAGGCGGGCTGTTTTTGAGAACCGTTAGAGAAAAAAATATATATATGATGTTTGTATAATGGACACCCCACGTCTGGTCTTGTGAAGCAAAAAGAGATAAAAAAAATTGCGAGACCGTCAGGGTGATTGTGCAGTTTCGTGTGTGTGTGTGTGTGTGTGTGTGTGTGTGTGTGTGTGTGTGTGTGTGTGTGTGTGTGTGTGTGTGTGTGTGCGCGTATGTGTGTGTGAGCGCGCGCGTATGTGTGTGTGTGTGTGAGAGAGAAAGAGATCCACCATGGTCTTGGACCACGTGTTGGACTCGTGATCGACAGCTATTCTTCCCGCAAGAGAGCTCAGAGCTCATATATGGCCGATCTATGGGTAATGCTGTGACCTTACATGCAGACACACACCCAACTCCCCGCCCATGAGAGTTGGAGTAACGACCCGCAGCGCAGCGATATTGAAATTATTTCAGCACTGGGCGGGATTCGAACCCGGACCGCCGTCGTCTCAGCCGGGAGCTCTAAACACTGTGTGCGTGCGTGCGTGTGTGTGTGTGTGTGTGTGTGTGTGTGTGTGTGTGTGTGTGTGTGTGTGTGCGTGTGTGTGTATACATGTATGTACAGATATATCCTTTGAGTCCGTACAAAACTTTCTGTACCCATATGTAATCAACTGTACATATGTATTTTCATATGAACTTATGTGTACATGTTGTACCCTTGAAAAAATGTCAACAGTGGAAGAAAATACGACTCTTCAATTTCTATTTTTCTTTTATTCCAGACAGGAAGAAAGGAGAAGGAAAAGACTTAAAAAAAAAGAGGCGATGGGGAAGGGGGAGGGGGAATGGGGAAGAGAGGAAAAGAGAGAGGAGGGAGAATTCTAAAGAGAAACCACTGATTATTGCCATGAAGGTTTTTCTTTGGGATAAGATAAGGATATGGTGGATTGCAAAGACCAACTTTTCCAATGGAGACGTCGCCGCTTGCAAAGTTGAAAAGTAATTCAAGCTTGAAAAATGAATCATTTCCTAAAGATTCCATTTTCGTTTGAGTCAGAAAATGAATAAGAAAAGAACCAAGGACAACCATTTTCCTTTCTCGGGAGGGAAGGAGGGAAGAAGGGAGGGAAGGAGGGAAGGAGGGAGGGAAGGAGGGAAGGAGGTAAGAAGGGAGAGAAGGAGGGAGGGTAGGAGGAAAGGGATCGACATCATTCGGTCGTCCTAATTTAGTTCATCTTTTGTTGTCGTGATTTTTTGTTTTCAGTCTAGTAACTAAGGAAAATGTGAACATGGCTATTTGCAAGTATGCATGCTTGTATGATTATATGTGTGCATATATATATATATATATATATATATATATATATGTGTGTGTGTGTGTGTGTGTGTATTTATGTATGCATGCATGTATGTATGCACATAAACATGTTGGTATATACGTATATAGTTAATATATATACATATATATATATATATATATATATATATATATGTGTGTGTGTGTGTGTGTGTGTGTGTGTGTGTGTGTGTGTGTGTGTGTGTGTGTGTGTCTGCGTATAAACATACATATCTATACACATCTATACATGTATGTATATACTCAAACACAATGGAGACGCAAACGGGGTTCCACGAGCGTAGACATTTTTCGTGTGCATTGCAATTAGGTAAATACAGTCGACCACTATCAGCCTCTTTCAGTCAATAAATTGATCTATCTTTTTCCACAAAATCTACACAATGCGGCAAGGCAGAAAGGTTTTTAAGTAAACTCTGTTTTAGTATTTTTGGGGTTTATGCCTTTCAGAGTGGTTGGTCCGTATTTGTGATTTCATCTTCAATTCGAGAATCAAGAAGAAGAAAGAAACAGATGAAGGTGAGGAAGAAAGAGATGGAGGATGGAAGGGAATTAAAGGGAAGAGAAGGAAAGGGAAGGGAAGGAAAGGGAAGAGAGTGAAAGAGAAGGAAAGAGAAGGGAAGGAAAGAGAGGGGAAGAGAAAGAAAGAGAAGGGAAGAGAAGGGAAGGGGCGGGAATGAAAGGGAAGAGAAGGAAAGGCAAGGGAAGGAAAAGGAAGGGAAGAGAGGGGAAGAGAAGGAAAGAGAAGGGAAGAGAAGGAAAGGGATACGAAGGGAAGAGAGGGAAAGAGAGAGGGAGAGAGGGGAAGAGAAGGAAAGAAAAGGGAAGAGAAGGGAAGGGAAGGGAAGGGAAGGAAAGAGAGGGGAAGAGAATGAAAGGGACGGGAAGGGAAGTGATGAGGAGAGAAGTGAAGGAAAGAGAAGGAAAAAGAAGGGAAGGGAAGGGAAGGGAAGAGAAGGAGAGGAAAAGGAAGACAAAAAAAGCAGAGGAAAGGGAAGGGAAGGGATAGGGATAGAAGGGAAAGGAAAGGGAAATTATGGGTAAAACATCAAGAAGCTGGGTGAACACGAAATGTTGGGAAACAAAAAGGGGCAGGAATCATTGAGAGGGGAAGGAGGGGAAGAGAGGGGAGGGAGGGAGGGAGAGAGAGAGAGAGAGAGAGAGAGAGAGAGAGAGAGAGAGAGAGAGAGAGAGAGAGAGAGAGAGGGAGAGATGGAGGGAAGGGTTACAGACTGAAGGTGAAGGAAAGAGGGAGGAATTGAGGGAGAGAGGAGGGAGAGAGGGTGGAGAGGGAGGAGAGGTAGGAGAGGGAGAGAGACGGAGGGAAGGTTAGGGTAGATTAGGTTATGTTAGGTTAGGTTAGGGTAACAGACTGAAGGTCAAAGAAAGACGGAGGAATTGAGGGAGAGGGGGTGGAGAGAGAGTGGGGAGGGAGGAGAGAGAGGGAGGGAGGGAGGTAGGTAGGGAGAGAGAGATGGAGGGAAGGTTAGGTTAGGTTAGGGTAACAGACTTAAGGTGAAAGAAAGACGGAGGAATTGAGGGAGAGGGGTTGGAGACAGAGCCAGGTCAGATGTTGACAATATTCCTGTTAGCTAAGTTCGGAAATGAATCGCGAATAATGGAATTGCCAGCGCCATTGTTCGCCGCGATAATAGAGGACGCGAAAATTAGGAGAGAGACTCCTTTGAATAACTCTTGCATATATCACTCGATATGAGGACTTCGAAGAACGGTTGGTGGGTCGAAAAGAGATCGATGGATGGCTGAAAATGTATGGGTAGGAATTGGGGGTGGGGGCGTTTAAGAACACAAAGGAACAACAAACAGCAGCAGGCCTACTGGCTGTTTATGTTTTCTAAACTAAGCTACAGTTAAGAAAACAGGGCAGATGAACTAACACTACTGCTACCACTATCCTATCCAATTGCAATTAAATGCCGGGTTGTCAGATCTTTTATTGCAAGGGATAATATTTTATTTGCGGATTAGATTCCAAGTATTTATCTAAGCAATTTTTAAATGTTGTTATTGTGTTGCTTTCAACGTATTAGGGATAACACTGACATGGGAGGAAGTATTAATGTATGAACGATAGCAGGTCAGATGGTGGGTGTGGGGAGGTTGGGTGTGGGGAGGTTGGGTGTGGGGAGTCGAAGAGGGGAAGGATGGTTGGAAAATGTGGGGTAGGAATTGGGGATGGGGGGCGTTTAACAATTACGGGGAACACTAAAATGGGAGTAATTATTTTGGTATGAGTGTTGGCGGTGGTCGTGGGGCTGTGGTCCTGGTGTTGGGATAAAAAATATGTGGGAATGAAGGCGGGGTGGGCGGTCAGTCATGTATGGGACAGAAAGAACTAAAATGCGATGATTTTCGTGAGGGAAAGGAAGATTCGAAATAAACAAGATACAGACGCCGAGGACTGTAAGGTACAGGAGGATGTGAGGATAGGGGGGGGGGGATAGGGAGACAATTGCCTTCCCTGTGACGGGGGTGGGGGGGATAGGGTTGGTGTTTTGGGAAGTGTTAGAAGAAACACAAAGAAGGTGAGACAAGGAAAAGGACCTCTGTGGATGAAAGAGAGTTAGCAGTAAGAACGAACATTAAGGTGTTCGAAAGCTATGCACTCTCAAAAGGCTCGAACACTCGAACACTGGGGAGAAGAGGTCCCAGCTGCTTGAGGTTCGGAGGTGGGGGGAGGGGGGGAGGGGGAGGGGGGAGGGAGGAGGGGGGAGGGGGGAGGGGAGGGAGGAGGAGGGGAGGGGGGAGGTGGGAGGCCATCGATGGAATCAGCTGTGGAAGTCACTTCACCTGCTGGAGCGTAGGAGAGGAGGAGGGAACGAGTAAGAGGAAAAAGGAAGAAAAGGCGGGAGA
>NC_134781.1:79572756-79590256 GCF_046742065.1 Oratosquilla oratoria | reverse complement strand
AAAATATTTCGCTTTCGAAATAAAAACAACTGAATTATATTTATGAATATGTGACTGCTGAACAACAATATTTGAATCTATATCTAACGTAACTGAATATTTAGTTAAATACATTTATACTACAAGATACAGTACACTGTTGAGCCTATGATCGTTCTCTGACAACATGCCATGCAAACAACGTTTTACTTCGTAGCGACCTCCCTCTTATCACAAAGGCAAGGGCGGTGCCCCTTACAGAGGACTTTATAGCCTGGAATTGAATGAACAATGCTCTTGGTCCAACTCGCTGGCGACACCTCCGCCGCAAGCAGCGACGCTCTAATCCGCCTGGTCAGCAAGCAATCATGTGGACAAAGGCGTCAATGAATTTTGCCAAGTGAGTAGTCTGTGTACATAAGGAAGTTTCCGCAGAAAAGCTCAGCTCAAAGCTCAGCTCAGCTTAAAGCTCAGCTCAACAATGAGGTGGTGGAAATCTTCGGCAATATACTCCAGAGTCTGTCAATAAAGCTATCTTGCTAACTTATTTACTTGCTTTTTTATTTTTTGTTATTTGTTCGATTTTTTTTCTTCTTCCAGAAGCTCTTTCTTTACTCTCTACTCTCTACTTTCTCTTTGCCTCTCTCTTCTCTTTCTCTCTCTTCCCTCCCGGGGTAAAATTTTTGGATACAAACTTATACACAAGGGAACATTACGTTATGTTTATTTCGTTACCTCAGATACAACATACGAAAGAACGAACGAACGAACGAACGAACGAAAGGAGAATGAAACTCGCACAGAAAACGGCAGCATTTCTTCTTGCTGGTTTCACAAAACAGAAGTTCATAATGTGGAAAAACGCGGACTCAAACGCACACACCAATGCTTCTTGGACTCCCACGCAGCACTTTACTAACGCTCAAATAAACACAAATTCTCTAACGCACTCTAAGTAAATGCTTCTAGCGGAAGCAAGCAAAATGCGTGCTCGCCCACGCACACACACACACACACACACACACACACACACACACACACACGCCTTCGGCTGCCATGTTTTCAATAAACCGTTTATTGTTGTTGTTGTTATTATTATTATTATTATTATTATTATTACCATTACTCTATTATTATTACACGCGCACATACACACACACACACATACACACACACAGATAGAGAGAGAGAGAGAGAGAGAGAGAGAGAGAGAGAGAGAGAGAGAGAGAGAGAGAGAGAGAGAGAGAGAGAGGCACCTCGACAGTGCAGTACCACCGTTCTCAACCGCTAACCCAGCAATCCAACCCTGGTGGGCAAGGATCTTTTTTTTTTTTTTTTTTGTGTGTGTGTGTGTGTGTGTGTGTGTGTGTGTGTGTGTGTGTGTGTGTGTGTGTGTGTGTGTGTGTGTGTGTGTGTGTGTGTGTGTGTGTATGTGTGTGTGTGTGTGTGTGTGTGTGTGTGTGTGTGTGTGTGTGTGTGTGTGTGTGTGTGTGTGTGTGTGTGTGTGTGTGTGTGTGTGAGGTCACAGTACTGCCCATAGAATGGGTCGTATTTCAGTTCTGAGCTCTCATCCAAGAGGTTAATAGCTCTCGATCACGAGTCTATCAAGTGATCCAATACTGTGGTGAATCACACACACACACACACACACACACACACACACACACACACACACAACCGGTTGCGCGATCTTTTGACTTCAAAAGTACAGCTCTCATTAACAAGCTATATAAAACTTTAATTCGTCCATATTTGGAATATGCTGTTTCCATATGGTCACAGAATCTCATTTAAGACCTTGACAGATTGGAAAAAGTACAACGGTAAGCCGTAAAACTGATTCCAAATATGAAAAATAAATTATACGAAAATCGACTAAAACATTTGAATCTATTTTCCCTAAAAAAAGCATAGGCTGGAATAAACTTCCTGCAGAGGCAGTGCAATGTAGTTCAGTTCGAAGTTTTAAGGTCAGTTTAGATAAACACCTAAGCAAGATGCTGTAATGCCTGCAATTTATTTTTCATTGTTTGTTTATTTGTTTGTTATTATTTGTTTGTTTATTACTTGCTTGGTTTTTATCTATTATTATCTATCAATTTATTATTATTTACTATTTACCTGTTTGTTTATCATTTAACTATACCTATGCATTTATTTTTATTATCATCATTTACATCATTATAATTTGACTTATTTATTTATTTATTTATTTATTATATTTTTTCCTCATCCGAACTAGTTATGGACCAAAAGGTCTCCTGTCAGCATGCCCCTCCTTTGTAATCCTTTAAACACCCTGAAATAACATTTTGTAGCGGCTCCATACTACCCTATTCAAAACCATTCTTCTCCAATCTAAATACTATCACATGGCGTTAGTACAAAGTATATAACAAACTCCTCCACAATTATCAAAGGATGGAAATGGGTTTGGTTTGATACGAACGAGGAGGAAGGAGACGCGGTGGCTGTTGGAGCTCCATACTATCAGCAGGGGACCCTCATCACTCAAGATGCCCGCAAGGGTGCCAAATGAACCCGTTTGGGATTGTCTCCGTCTTACGTAATCATTCTATCTGCCTCAAGATGACTCAGCTCAGCTAATTAAGTCGTATCTCTACTTGTATTCGTTCTTCGTTGAGGACACATTCGCTTATATATATATATATATACATATATATATATATAATATACATATATATATATATATGCAAAGAAATCACAAAACACACGTGATAGAATATTTTTGCAGAAACCACCGGGAAATTGAAAAAACAGATACCGAAAGTTTTCGTCTATTTAGACATTTTCTAAATAGACGACAACGTTCGGTATCTGTTTTTTCAATTTCCCGGTGGTTTCTGCATATATATATATATACATATATATATATATATATATATATATATATATATATGATGAAGGTTGAAAAATAAGTCACGAGTCTAGTTCCGAGTTTTTCATTTTATTCCTAAACGGTTTCGCTCTCTGCTTCACATTCCTCCGAAGAAACGTAGAGCGAAACCGGTCAGGAATAAAATCAAACTCGGATCTAGACCCGTGCCGTGACTTCTTTTTCCATCTTCACCAACTTGTCACAATGCCCCAGCATATATATATATACACACACACACACACATATATATATATATATATATATATATATATATATATATATATATTTTTTTTTTTTTCCTGGTCAAATGCAGAATATTTTTGGTTCGGATAAGGACACGCCCACTACTGAAGACTGTCAATTTCATTTGACAGGATTTGTTCCGTGTGATCTTCTGTCCTTTTCAACTCTCTTGAAAGTTTTTACTTTGTCCTAACACCAGACATTCTTGTACCGCATCTTTCCTCGGCCATGCGAAATCCTCAGTCCTCACTTCAAGTCCTACATCCTATCCTCCACATCCTATACCCTGTTTCTATTTCCCCATTCGACCTCCTATCTCCTCATCCTATCTTTTATCCCCTTCCTTTGTACACCCTCTCCTCCCTTACCCTGATCATCATGCCTCATCTCTTCAGCCACCCTTCTCCCACTTAACAACATCTCCCTATCTCTTACCCTATTCTTGCCTACATCTTCTCCATCTCCTACCTCTACCAAACCCGTCTTTAGTTAGGCATCCAACTCCTTATCCCCCTTGCACATACATCGTCCCTCCTATCCATTCATCCCCCTTTCTCCCTCCTCGCTATCTCTGTCTGCCTCCTATTCCAGTCCCGTATACAAGACCCCACTCCGTTCTACGGCGAGCGAGCTTGCGGACCATCCATCACTGGGTGAGGCAGCTGTGCCCAGAGCCCAATAGCAGAGTCGCAGCCACAGAGACACCCCCCCGCCCCCCCCCAAACACCCCCCCACATCCCCCCACCCCCCCTATGTCCCCCCAACCTCATCCCCTAATACTCCTCATGCTCTAAGTGGAACCGAATTTGACTCCCGAAGAATACAAGCTACTAACACTTGATCATGTAGTTCGAGAACGTTCGTCGAAGTTTGTTCAACGAGACCAAACGTAGACACTTAGATATTTTCTGATGTTTGGTTGTTTGTGTTTGCAAACAATTATAATTTTTTTTTCAAGGACACCTGTATCCTTCAGAACGCTTCTGGGTAGGACATTTCTAGTATTAAGACAACAATCTTATCTCTACGGTTACTAGAAGATCTTCAAGAAAAAGATGTTTAACCCTTCAAGACATTCTTAGTCAAGACAAAGTTCCTACAAGATCAACAACATTTCACAATAATCCGTATTGACAGCGCAGGGATACTACTGAAGAAGGACATTGAGACAAAAATAATATTGAGCCAATATATTGTTTCAATAAAGTCCGCTTTACGATCCTTAGGTCCATTACGTAGACTTTACCCATATCTTCTTTTTAGCTCCATATCCCACAGATAACCCGCGTTCCACGCAGTTATCATGACTTATTACCTCAGCTTATTGTAATATTCATAAAGTTTAGAATATTGCCTTAATTATCATTATAAATTAATTACATAATTATCAGTATAATTATCATCAAATTAAGAACATTCTTAATTATCATTACAATCACGAATGTCCCCTTAGGCCTCAGTATCCTACTCTTCTTCTTCTTCTTCTTCTTCTTCTTCTTCTTCTTCCTCCTCCTCCTCCTCCTTCTCTTCATCTTTGTCCATTTCCTACCTCCTCCTCCTCCTCAATTTTTTTCCTCTTCCTCTTACACTTTCTCCTTTTCTTCATCCATGTCCTCCTCTTCTTCGTCTTCCTCCACGTTCTCTTCCTCCTCCTGTCTCAATTTCCTTTTTCTGTTCCTCCACATCGTACTCCTTCCTCCTCCACTTTCTCCTCTTCGTCTTCCTACACTGCCTCCTTTTCTTCTTCTATGTCCTCCTCCTTGTTCTCCTCTTCTTCTTTCTCATTTTGATAAAATTTCTACCTCCTCTTCCACCTCCAATTCTTCTTTCCCTTCCTCTTATTTTCCTCCTCCTCTTTGTTGCCGTTCTCTTACCTCTCCTCCTCCTCCTCCTCCATTTCCTCGTCTCCTTCTTCAAAATCTCCCTACTCCTCTTCCTCTTCTTCCTTCTTTCCTTCCTCCTCCCTATCACTACATATTTTCCCTCACCCACGATGCACTACTGTGGCGCGTTGGTATCGACCTCACTTCGCAATTTTATCGAGTTAAATGAAATCCTTTACGCAACTAAAAATCCAAATTCATTCCTTTCCTTCCTTCCTTATCTTTCTTACTTTATTATCATTTTCTTCCTCCTTTCCCTACATTTCCTTCTTCATTTTTTCCTCCTGTCTCCGTTTCTATTACATGTTATGGTAGTGTTACTGGGAGCGTGCGGTTTCATTCTTTCCAAGTCGTATGTTCGAATCCCGCACTCCGATTCACAGCAGCGACTGTTATCTGCGTCAAGAAACCTAGAAACGTCTTCTGGTGTGTAGTCTTCACCACCACCACCACCACCACCACCACCACCACCACCACCACCACCACCACCACCTTTTCCTGTTGTTTCTTTTCCTCATCTTTTTCCTTCTTTCATTCTATTTTTTTTCTTCCATTGGATTTTTCCTCTAGTTTCCTTTTCTATCTCTACTATTAAATTCAATCGTTCCTATACTTCCCTCTATTATTCTATCTGTTTCCTCTTCCTTGTCCATCTCTTCTTTCTACCAAAAATTGCTGCCTCCACGCCAAAATGACTAATTTCTTTATTTTCTCATTTTCGTTTTCCTTCGTCCTCCGCTATGCATGTGATTTACTTAATATTTTTCCTTCTTCTCTCCCTCTCTCTCTCTCTCTCTCTCTCTCTTCCTCTTTCTGTGTCCACATGTTTCAATTAATTTGCCCCATATATTTCTCTTCTTCTTTTGTTTTTCTTTTCTATTCTTTTCTTTTGAATTTATTCTTCGGCATTTCCCCAATGGTCGTTTCAGTTTTTGCTTCTTCTTTTTTTTTTTTTTTTTTGACAATCCATCTCCCTTCTCCAACGCTTCGTCGCCAATTAGTTTTTCCTTTTTTTACTCCACATTCTTCTCCTTCTCTTTCTCTTCCATCACCATCTCTTTGTTGATCTATCTGTCTAAAATCTGGGTACATATCGCAAATATTAGACAAACGAACTTTCTAGTTCCTGTACTTTTTTATCATCATATTTTACTCTTTCATGTAACAGTTGTATATACTACGATTCTCTACTTAAACACTCTCTCCTCCATTTCAGATTATTTGCAATGTTTTCAAAGTAAAAATACAAAGACTGTACAATTATTGGAGTTTCTATTGATACACTCATTTGAATATCTTGTTTATGTCAAAAAGTTATTGCAGTTGATAAAAATAAATGACAACTCGTTTTCTTTGCCGGGCGACCTAATTTGGAAAGTCTTCCTCTTCCCATTTTCTATCGTCCCTTCTTGTTCTATCGGTAACGTCGACACACTTGATAATGTTATTCTGGTTAGAGGTAGACGATTTTATTCGGTCAGAAACCAAAACGTCCACTCCGCAGTGGGATTAAACGCTTATCCATTTTAATCTTTTTCACTTTAATTTCAGTTAAAGTATTTCTGTGCTTGAAGCATTTGCAGTACTTCTTCGTTAAAACAGATTTCCTTATCAATGGTTGTCATTTGCTGTCTTGGATTCCAGACAACGTGTGTGTGTGTACGTGTATAGTAATGCGCACATGTATCCACGTTTGTATGTATTTATATATCTTCTTATATTGTTGTATAAACTCAACACGTGCTTACATACACAGACGTACATACAGATAGACGCGCGCAAACACGCACACAAACACATACACACGCAAGCGCACACACACACACACACACACACATACACACACACACATGTATATTCATGTATAGTAATATGAATTCTATCCCTTCTTTCTTTTCTTTTTCTTTCTCTCTCTCTTTCTCTCTCTCTCTCTCTCTCTCTCTCTATCTCTATCTCTCTTTGGTTTCCCTTTGCAGTGGTGACATTCCCATACTCGAATAACACCACTTGGCTTTAACTAGAATAAAATTAGTAGAATAAGTATTATATATATATATATATACATATATATATATATGTGTGTGTGTGTGTGTGTGTGTGTGTGTGTGTGTGTGTGTGTGTGTGTGTGTGTGTGCATATGTGTGTGATATGCATACCTCCACATATGCATTTTCAAACACCATCATGTCACCATAACCTATACTTTCCCTCCAAGAATTTCCAAATCTTTTATCCATCATTCTTTAAAACATATATTTTTTCTTTTTCCTCTTCTCGTCTCCTTTCCTCCCCAGCCTCTCTCTCCCCTCACTATTTCATCTTCTTTTTATTGCCATTCTAATTATCCCTCCCTTTATTCACCTCCACCTCCCTCCCACCCCCTCCCTCCTTTCTTCAGGCTCCGCCTCCATATTCGTCATCTCTGCCACTTTCCTCCTTTTCTTCCTCCAATTTCCCCGTTTACTCCAAAGACTTCCGCACCATTAGCTCCTAACTCCCTCCACTAAATCTTTCTCACCTCCTCCTCCTCCTCCTCTTCCTCCTCCTCCTTGGCCTTCATTCTCCAGCTACCTCCTCTCTCTTTATTTCACCCTCCTCCGTCCTTGCTTTCTTCTGTTTGTTCCCATATTTCTTATCTATCGTTCTCATTTTTTATAGTCTGGATTCGTTTTCTATAGTTCCGGATGGCTCAGGGGCAGCGGTCTCGCATCACGCGTGTATACAGTCTGGGTTCGAATCTACAGGGTATGGCTTTACACGTGTAAACAAAATATGCTTACATTTAAAAAAAAAAATTAAAACAGATGAGAGAGAATATGGCAGGGAAGGGCAAAGGAAGATGTGTTGGGAATAGATTTTATTGCCCTAACGTTGCGACCATCTTGGTCTTCTTCAGAAGAAGACCAAGTTGGTCGCAACGTTAGGGTGATAAAGTCTATTCCTAACAAATCTTCGTTTGCCCTTCCCTACGCAATTCTCTCATATACTTAGATTTTGCCAAACTAGATCGATGCTTTATTCGAAAAATCAAAACGAAAGGGAATTAACCCAAGCGCCTTACGACTACATGCACTTCCTGAGCTTAGCTTTAGGTGTACTGGGTGAACTTGGGTGTACCCAATCTAGTCATTCCCCCCAAAAACGTCTGGGTGGAGATGGACCAGAGGAGAGAACACCCATCTTTGGACGTCGAATCTTCTCCGATAGGCCGCTTCACACTGGGCAAATTACCGTCAACTGTTGTGAATTTGAACAGTTAGAAGAAAATTTTAGTGGCAGTATTCTAGAGTTCCCTAAGAACGTTTCTACAACGTGTCTAACTTTTGTCAAGATTTATCCTCTCTTAGTTTGCCAGTTCCTCGGTTTATGACGCAAAGGTAATTTGACATTTGGATTTTTCGAAAAACGGGAATTTTGTAACCGAAGTCGTTTCTACCCAAACGAACTCAAAATGGTCGGCGGTAATCTGCCCAGTGTGAAGCTTCACTTAGGTTCTTCAACCCGAGGTGAACGAGAAGTTTTTCTAAAAAAAAAAAAAAAAAAAAAAAAAAAAAAAAAAAAAAAAAAAAAAAAAAAAAAAAAAAAAAAAAAAAAGACAGGTTGCAACCTACTGAATTTCGTCTCCCAAATTCCACGCTTACACAGTTCAAATTCATCCTCTTCCCCTCTTTTCATTCGTTTTTTTTTCTTTCATCTTTCCTATACTTTCCTTTTCACTTATGTCTCTTCCTTCTTCGTGTTTCTGTTTCTGTTTCTTACTTGAAGCCTTAAATACTTTCCCTCACAATTCCTTATTCCATAACCATTATTCCTCCCTTTTTATTCCTTCCCCTACTTCATTGCGTCCACAAATCTCGCAGTGACATTTTCCTCTTTATCAACTCCTCCTTCTCATCCTCTTCCTCCCCCTCCTCCTCTTCCTCCTCCTTCACTTCCCCTTCCTCCTACTACTCCTATATTTCCTCCTCCTCCTCCTCCACTTTATCTTTTCCCCCTCCTTCAGTTTCTCTTTTTCCTCCTCCTTCACTTCCTCTACTTCCTCCTCCTTCACTTCCCCTTCCTCCTACTACTCCTATATTTCCTCCTCCTCCTCCTCCACTTTATCTTTTCCCCCTCCTTCAGTTTCTCTTTTTCCTCCTCCTTCACTTCCTCTACTTCCTCCTCCATTTACTCTTCTTCCTCCACTTGTTCTTCTTCCGCTTCCTCTTCCTTCTCCTTCATTTACTCTTCCTTCTCCTTCTTCACTTCGTCCTCTTCATCATCATCATCATCCTCCACTCCACTTTCTCTTCCTCCTCCTTCTTTCCTTCCTATTCCACTTTCTCTTCTTTCTCCTCCTCGTCCATTTTCTATTCTTCTTCTTCCTCCTCCTCCTCCTCTTCTCTTTCTTCTTTCCTTTCCATTGTGACCTATTTCACATATCCTATAATGTGGAAGACACCAAACATTTTCATTCAGGCGAGGGTCCTAACCCAGACTAAACAAAGGACACCGCCACCAAGTCCCCACCCGACCCAGTCTGGGACCCAGACACCACCTGAATAAAATCGCCTGGCGATTACCTAAACACGAACCAACATGTTGAACAGGTAAACGTCTTTTTTCAGACCTTTTCCTCATAGATCACGAAGGGAGAGGATTAAGGGAGAAGATGAGGAGGCTACGCCAGGAGGCGCTGAGTAGGCAACAGTCATTCCCGGGAACTGGAAAGGAGCGCGGGACTCGAACCCACACTTGTTTGAATGTGAGACCAGCACGCTACCGATTACGCCACTAGCGAACATGCATTAAGCTTAAGTCCGCTTCTGTTAACTCTGTCACTATCTCTCCCCTTTGGAACATTCCAGAAGTCCTTATCTCCTTCTCCTATCTCCAAGCTGATCACCCGCGTCTCCTCGGCTTCGATATCAATCTCCTTAACCCATTCAACTCCGATGACAAGATGTCTTGTCATTTGGTCAAATAAAACAAAAAATCATAAAACACCAAAATGTTTGATCAAACACCAGAAAAATATGACGTCAATCCTCGCTTCGCTCGCAGCGAAGCGAGGATTGACGTCATATTTTTCTGGTGTTTGATCAAACATTTTGGTGTTTTATGATTTTTTGTTTTATTTGACCAAATGACAAGACATCTTGTCATCGGAGTTGAATGGGTTAATCTCCATATCCTTAACGAGGTCTTTTATTCTTAATATTATCTTAACACAACTCCTTTAATCTTCACCTTAACGAGTCTTTCTTCACCCTGACCTTGTTAATGACCTTCGCATCGGCATCGTCTCGTAGAGTCGATATTCCGATCACATACTTTAGTCTCTTCGCCCTTAATAACACGCTACCTGCGTTTTACGACGTGTCATTCATTGTAGCCGTCAAGTCAGACAATTCTATTCAGTATAATAAAACGCCCGGTTCCATTTCAGTATCACGCAAGCACTTTTTCTCGCTTTTCTTTTAAGCATTTGAAAGATCCATTTTTTTTTCCTATGGAATGGTTATGTTAGGTTAGGTTAGGTTAGGAGCTACCGGACAACGTAAATTTTAAGTCAAATGTTCGTTCTTGCGTGATTCTGGAATTTTATCAAACTTCTCTCTCTGCAGCAAAGATATTTACAGAATAACCAAATCTGTCTCGATTAACCTTTTTGACACGTTTATTCTACATGTCGTCAGGTGATCTTACTCAGTTACGGAAAACCTCCACCGAAACACGAAAAGAAGTAGACAAAGAAGGATAAGATGAAGAAGAGAAGAAGACAAAAAAAGGAGAAGAAGAAGACAAAGAGGAAGGAAAAGAAGAAGACAGAGAATACAAAGAAGGAAAAGAAGAAGAAGACAAAGAAGACAAAGAAAAGAAGAAGAAGAAGAAGAAGAAGCGGGATGAGACGATTGTGGCTCTCAGCTCGGCTTTAAGCTATTAAAGTTTTTATTCGGTTGAGAGGGAAGCCCAATATCTAAACCATTCAAAGGTAGTTAACCCTTTCATGGAGAAAAATGGCCGACATGTTTCAGTTTGATCCTAGTCAAGGGATTATAACGAGATGAGAAAAACTCCCAAAAGCAAATGGATCAAAGTCCGCTTCGATTAAACTAATAATTCTTAAACACATTCCTGACTTTCCCTACACGTAAAAAAGCCCAAACTACCTTACAAGGAAGGTTAATTAACAAACTTATATCTATAACATTTAACTCCCCTTATGACCTATTCAACTTTATCTACAAATCTCTCTAGCATCTTTATCAAAACGATCTCCTCAAATCTTCTTCTCAACGATCTGATCTCTCCCTTAATCATTGCTTCCTTGACGACTTCCTCAATCTCGGTATTAAGAACATAAGAACATAAGAATAAGGGAGACTGCAAGAGGCCATAAGGTTTACACTAGGCAGTTCCATGTTCCTTAGCATCTTTGATCCCCATCCATAAAGTTATCTAATCTTTTCTAAAAACAATCGTTTTTGCGTTCATTACATAGTTACTAAGTCTATTCCATTCGTTAACCACTCGGTTGGTAAACCAGTTATCTTATATCCTTCTTAAACCTAAATTTGTCCAATTTAGTTAAATTACTATGAGTCCTGACTTGTCTTAATATGATGACCTTGACATCGCTTTTCTTTTGTTATCTTAACCACTTCTTCAATCAAGTTATCTATATGATGTTAGAGCGCAGGTGGCGCAATCGGAAGCGTGCTGGTCTCGTATTCGTTTAGCTGTGGGTTCGAATCCCGCACTCTTCTCCGATTTCCAGCAGCGATTACTACCTACCCCAACAGTCCCCAAATAACATAAGGGAAGGATACTCAGCGCCTCCTGACGTAGATTCTTCATTTCCAACACATTTATGTACCTTAGCCATTCTGGTAAGATTTAGAGTGTGGGTAGATCTAATAGAGGTGTTCAAGTGGACCAAAGGATTTAACATGGGTGACGCAAACAAGGTCATCATATTAAGACAACAAGGCAGGACTCGCAGTAATAGATTTCGATTGAACAAATCTAAATTTAAGAAGGAAACGGACAAGAATTTGTTTACTAATAGGGTGGCGTACGAATGGAATAGATTTAGTAACCATGTAGCGAGTGTTGAAACCATGAGTTGTTTTGAGAAATGGTTAGACAACTTTATGGACGAGGATGACAGGCGGTAGTGGACATGGAACTGCCCAGTGTAGGCTTTATGGTCTCTTGCATTTTCCCTCATTCGATGGAACCATGTCCTTCATTCTTTCAACTATTTCTCTCAACCCAAAACCAAATCTTCAATCCTTCCACTTCCATCCAAGTTCTCTTCGTTCTCGACCTCCTCCTCGACTTCCTACTCGAAGATTATTTCAGGGATAATCGAAAACACACTTTTCAAGGTATTCCTCAACTTTACCATAAAAAAGATCTCTCCTCATTCTATCTCCTCGTCCCTCTTCTCTCCTCTTTTCCTTCTCTTTCTTCTCGTTCCCAATCTTCCTCCTCGACGTCGATTTCGTCTCCATCCACGAAGTCCTTCTTGGTATCTTATTCAATTTCACACTGGCAGGGTGCCAACTGAGCCTCCAAATGCATCCGTAGCCAACCACCATCACCCTGTCTTCAGTACAACATCGAGCAACACCCTATTTTTGATACAACAATGAGTATCACCCTATAGACCATCCAGCACCCCCCTATTGTTATACAACAACGAATATTACCCTATATCTAATAGACCATCCAGCATCACCTGTTGTTATACAACAACGAATATTACCCTTTATCTAATAGACCATCCAGGATCATCCTATTGTTATACGACAACGAATATTACCCTATATACAATACGACAACGAAGTAGCACCATTTGATGCCACAATGAATATCACCCTGTCTTCAGTACAACGATGAGGAACATCCTATTTTTGGAAAGTCTATGAGTATCACCCTATATTCAATAGACCATCAAGCATCACCCTATCTTTATACGACAACGAATATCACCCTATATCTAATACTACATCAAGTGGCACCATTTATTTGATGCAACAATGAATATCACCCTGTCTTTAGTACACGATCGAATAGCACCCTATTTTTATTGCAATAACGAATGTCACCCTCGAGTATATTCAATGCAACATCCAGTAACACCCTATTCTCTAAATAGAAAATGGGTATCCGTCTATCTTCATTACATCAACTGAACATCACTCTTATCTTTATTACATCAACTGAACATCGTCCCTTATCTTCATTACATCAACTGAGCGTCACCCTTATCTTCATTACATCAACTGAATACCCTCCTGGGTTCAATACATCAATTGATTATTACTATCTTCAAGACATCAATTATCACCCTATCTATAGTACAATCATACACTTCGAAATTCTGTATTCCTCTTTTCAACATAATATATCTTTTGCCCTAATTTCGAGGTCCCTATGTCCCTCTCTGTTCTCCCCTAATGCATTTCTCTTCTTCCTTTTTCTCTCAACTCTCTAATTCCCTTAATTTCCCTGGTTCCATCCTATATGTCCCCAACTCCTCTTTCTTACACATTTTTTTCGCATTTCTTTTCATCTTCCTGCGTCTTTGGGTGACTATTTCTATTTTTCTTTTTTTACATCTCGTCTTTCTTCCCTTGTTCCCTATTTGCCTTCTCTTCCTTTTCTCTCCATGTTTCTATTTCATCGTGATTTTCCATAAACATGTGTGATTATATTTACATCAAATAACTGTGTGTGTGTGTGTGTGTGTGTGTGTGTGTGTGTGTGTGTGTGTGTGTGTGTGTGTGTGTGTGTGTGTGTATGTGTACGTGTGTGCGTATAGGCGATAGAGAGAGAGAGAGAGAGAGAGAGAGAGAGAGAGAGCGAAAAAATAGGAAAGTAAGAGAGAGAGAGAGAGAGAAAGAGAGAGAAAGAGAGTATACTTCCAACCTCGCTCCTTGTGTTCCATCCATCACGTTTTCCCCGTCAGCCCTGGACTGTCCGTAAGCCCTCCAAGAAAGGATGACCATCCTGACGGGGACATCAGCGGAGGAACCTTCTCCTCTCCCACTTCGGGAGCAAAACCTCTTCTTCTTCCCTTCCGCCCTTTCCTCCTCTTCCTCCTACGAGAGGCGTCCCGCGGAGAGTTGAGAGGTTCCCTCCCGCTTCCAAAAACTTTCCCTGGTCTTTCCGATCTGCTCTTCGGCGAGACCTGAAAGCGGAAGGGTTTTTCGAGAAAGACCCTCTATAAACTAGTCTCCTTCCACAGGCGAACCTATAAAACGAAAAAGGGACAGTAATGCTTTCGGTTGACGGGCAACTCCCGTCTACTGCCCGTCCGTCCGAAAGCCTCCGCGGGCCTTGTCGTAAGCCCGCGGGCTGGGCTGTCCTAAGACGGGTGCCCGTCTATAAGCCCCGTGCACTCTGTCTCAGTCAAAACCACTTCTCGGGTCGTAAACAAACCCGGGTAATATACTGTTTCCCCCTTCCCCCACGACGACCGTACCCCCTCACACGCGTGCACGCGCGTGCACGCACGCAATTACGTCAGCTCATAAAGGCTGATGTGGAAGAAAGAAGAGCAGCTAAATGATGTTGTGAGCTCGAACCGGGTTCCAAATGTGTTTAGACATGCAAACATACACATTCGCTCATTTCCTTAGCCGTGATAATTTGCAGTATTGGATACAATTAGATGTACATACTCACAAACTCACAAGTATGCACGCAAATATACCTGTAGGTATACACTCATACACACACACACGCAGACACGAGGGAACACAATTTCATTACCTCAAATAAATAAACATGATACACACGCGAACAAACATTAAAAAAAAAGCATAAATAAACAACCCCTCGGGCATTTTCATTACACAAAATGGCACATGAATTCAAATATATATACAGATGTACTGCATATACATTCTAGCCACAAATAGCGCACGCACAAAAATACGTCTGCACATATGAAAACTTGCAAAAGTCGTCTCATATGAGGAATTGCGAATAAGATATTCAGACTCATTTCCAAGGGGATTTTATGTTGCGGACACAAGAACATCTACACGACGAGGAAGAATGGGGAGTGTAACAAGAAAACAAGTAAAATATATCAAGAAAAAAATGAAAACAAGAAAAATAAATCCTGAAAACATGAAAACAAGAAAAATAAATCATGAAAGAAAATGAAAGCAAGTAAAATAAATAATGAAAAAAGCGAAAACAAGTAAAATATACCATGAAAAAAATAAAAACAATAAATCATGAAAAAAATGAAAATAAGTAAAATAAAACATAAATAAAATGAAAAAAGTAAAATAAATCATGAAAAAATGAAAATAAGTAAAATAAATAATAAAAAAAATGAAAAAGTAAAATAATGAAAAAATTAAAACAAGTAAAATAAACCATGAAAAAAATGAAAACAAGTAAAATAAATCATGAAAAAAATGAAAACAAGTAAAATAAATCATGAAAAAAATGAAATCAAGTAAAATATATCATGAAAAAAATGAAAACAAGTAAAATGTTTCATGAAGAAAATGAAAACAAGAAAAAAAATCATGAAAAAAATGAGAACAAGTAAAATAAATCAAGAAAAAAATGAAACAAGCAAACATCTGCATAAACTACTCATGTGGGTGAGTTTATTATATCCATGTGAATATCTGACACACACACACACACACACACACACACACATACACATGTACACACACAACTATGCTACGCCATGATCAGTATCACATACACATGAAGAAACATTTATTTTTTTAAAGAAAATCACTCAAACACATGGGAGCACCAAACTCAAATAAATAAATAAATAAATAAATAGATAAATAAAATAAATTAAAAAATAATGCTGGTACATGCACGCGCGCATGCACGCAGCTCGCTCACACGCACGCAAAGGGAATGTATAACACACGCACACAAAGGGAGTGTATGACACGTACGCAAAAGCATATGACGACACGCACGCAAAGGGAGTGTATGACACACGCACGCAAAAACTTATGACACGCACGCAAAGGGAGTGTATGATACACGCACGGAAAGGGAGTGTATGGCACACGCACGCAAATGGAGTGTATGACCACACGCACACGCACGCAAAACTTGCTTTCGTAATGTATGACTCCACACGAATTTTATATCTCGAGATTTCCAAGACATTTTCTTCTTGCTCGCGAGTCATACACGAGGAGCTTTATGTCCTCCCGAGGGAAGTCACGGCTTCCTCCTCCTCCTCCTCCTCCCTCCTCTTCCTCCTTCCTCTTCCTTCCCCTCCTCCTACTCCTCTTCCTACTCTTCCTGCTCCTTACTTCCTCCTCCTCCTCCTCCTCGTCCCTCCTCATCCTCCTTTCTCCCTCTTCTTCCTCCTTCCTCTTCCTTGCCCTCCTCCTGTTCCTACTCTTCGTTCCTTACTTCCTCCTCTTCCTCCATCTCCTCCTCCTCGCTCCTTCGCTTCCTCTACGTTCCTCTTTCCCCTCCTAGTTCCTCCTCCTTCCTCTCCTCGTTACTCCTCTTCCAAGTCTTCCTGCTCCTTGCTTCCTTCTTCCCCTCCTCCTCCTCCTCCCCTCCTCCTCGCTCCTCCGCTTCCTCCTCACCCTCCTTTTCCTTCCTCGTTCTTCTTCTTCTCCTATGTTCCTCGTTCCTCTCCTGGTTCCTCCTCCTTCCTCTCCTCTTTACTCCTCTTCCTACTCTTCTTGTATCAGCTACTGTTCCTCGTGTCACTTCCTCCTCCTCTTCCTCTCTTTCTTCCTTTTCCTCCTCGTTCTTCCGCTCCCACGCTCCTCTTTCCTCCTCTTCCTGATCCTCGCTTCCACCACCGCTCCTCGTTTACTCTCCTCCTTCTCCTCCTCCTTCTCCTCCTCGTTCTTCCTCTTCCACTCTCCTCTTTCCTCACCTTGTCCCTTTTCCTCAAACTTCTCGTTGCTCCTCTTCCTACTCCTTGCTTTTCATCTTCATTCTTCTTCCACTTCTTTTCCTCATTCTTCCTCTCCCTCCTCCTCCTCCTCCTCCTGGTCCTTTCCCTCCTCGTTCTTCTTCTTCCACGTTACTCTTTCCCCTCCTCGTTCCTCATCCTAGTCCTTCTCTTTACTCTTCCTATTTCTCAATTATGCTACTGCTCCTTGTTTCTGCTCCTCCTCCTCCTCCCCTAGTCCTCCTCCTCTTCCTCTTCCACATTCCTCTTTTCCCTACTCGTTCCTCCTAATTTCGCCTCCTCGTTACTCCTATTCTTACTCCTCGCTCCTCCTCCTCCTCTTCCTCGCTCCTCCTCCTCCTCTTCCTCGCTCTTATTTTTGCTCCTAATTCTCGTCTTTAGTCCTCCTTAGTTTAGTTTTGATAAGTCCATTCGTGATTATCTTCTTCGCCAGCAAAACACAATTTGCTTCAAGAGGGAAAAGTCATCACTTCAAGATTGGTTCAAATCTGTCTCAATCCATTTGCGAGTGTGGAGATTTACAGATATGTATGCAGGTACACAATGAAAAACGTACACATAATACACACA
>NC_134781.1:79559056-79566556 GCF_046742065.1 Oratosquilla oratoria | reverse complement strand
CACAGGACTCTACGCAATAAATGAAATACGTAATGTTAAAACCTCCCACTATGCAAAAGTGAGAACCGTTCGAAATTTCAAACCGTTTTGAATCTGCCGACCGTTACGAATTATCAAAACCGTTTGAAGTGCGCCCTACTGTAGGCAGCTATTGAACAGCTCTGCCTGACTCGATTCTCAAATGAATAAACGGAGGCCGTGCTATTCAGCCGACATGCTGAGTGAATGAGTGAGTGAGAGAGTGAGTGAGAGAGAGCGAGAGAGAGAGAGAGAGAGTAGGAGATTGAGAGTAAGAGAGATAAAGCAAAAGGACCACCCATTCCATTTCCTATATATTCCACTCTCCTCCACCCTCCTCCCTCCCTCTTATCTTGGCACCTCCTGGATGACGGGTCATCCCTGCATCCTGTCCACTGCCCTGGGTCAGAAGCAGTGTCGCAAGACACAGCACATCCACAGCAAGGCCGCTTCATAAATTCACTTAAGCACTTCATCTAATGTTTGAAGCACCTTGTCTAACCATCTTTTGAACTTCTCGACAGAGGAACTGTTTACCACTTTCTTTGGCAGTCTGTTCCAAGTGTTTAAGATTTTATAGGTAAAGAAAATCACCAAACTTGTCACAGGAGTAACGGAGGGATTAAGCTTTCATCCATGATTGCGAGTGGTATTCACGTTCATGCTAAAGAGATATCAATTGAGAGAGAGAGAGATCAAAAGAGAGAGAAAGAGAGCGAGAAAGAGCGAGCAAGAGAGCGAGCAAGAGAGAGAGTGAGAAAGAGAGCGAGAGCGAGCGAGCAAGAGATTGAGTGAGAGAAAGAGAGAGAGAGAGAGAGAGAGAGAGAGAGAGAGTAAAAAGAACGAGAAACGAAAAAAAAAATCCGTGAGAGACGAAGAAAGCGTAAAGAAAAAACAAAACAAAACGAAACTAAAACAACAACAGAGCACGGGCGACTGACATGGCGGCACACGAAAGGACGCCGCCGAAGAAAATTTCGATCTCCTTAATTACAAGGGGGAGCCGACGTCCGGCGGTCCACAGGTCCAAGGTGGAGTCGATCGCGGGAAGGGTGAAATGACTAGGCGGGGAGACGGTGTGACAAAAGAAGGGAGGGAACGGGGGGGGGGAAGGGAGGGGGGGAGGAAGAGAAGGAGGGAGGGAGAGAGAAGGCAAGGAGAGAAAGAGATTGACAGAGAGAGGGAGAAAGAGAAAGAGATAGAGAGAGAGAGAGAGAGAGAGAGAGAGAGAGAGAGAGGAAGGAGGAGCGAGGGAAGGAGAGTGAGAAACAGAATGAATGGAGAGAGGATGAAGGGAGAGAGGGAAGGAAAATGAGAAATAGGTGGAATGGAGAGAGGAAGTAGGAAGGAGGAGAGAGAGAGAGAGGGAGGGAGGGAGGGGGGAGGAAGGAAGGGAGGATGGAAGAGAGGGAGGGAGAGAAGTAGAGGAGACAAGGTAAAATAGAAAAAGGAAGGAGAGGGAGGGAGGATGGGAGAGAGGGAGAAAAGGAAAGAGGGAGAGAGGATGGGAGAGAGAGGGAGAGAGCCAGGATGGGAGAGAGGGAGGGAGGATGGAAGAGAGGGAGAATGGGAGAGGGAGGGTGGGAGAGCGGGAGAGAGGGAGGATGGGAGAACGGGAGAGAGGGAGGGTAGGAGAGAGGGTGCGTGGGAGAGAGGGAGAGAGTGAGAGAAGGAGGATGGGAGAAAGGGAGAATCGGAGAGAGGGAGGGTGGGAGAGAGGAGGATGGGAGAGAGAGAGGGAGGATGGAAGACAGGATGGGAGAGAGGGAGAGAGGGAGGATGGGAGAGAGGGAGGATGGGAGAGAGCGTGAGGGAGGGAGAATGAGAGGGAAGGGTGAGGGAAGGAGTGAGAAAGAGAGAGAGAGAGAAAAAGGAGAAAATAATTCATCGTGAGCAAGGTGTATGTATGATGTACTACACTGAGCTTAGCAAAAGCCTATCCTTATAATAAGACTTCAGAGCAAAAGCCGAAACAGACTTTACTCCTGACAGAAACACGTTTGATGTGTACTGACCTAACAACGTGTGACCTGACGCCACATGACGTCACGCACGCATCAATGTCAGGTCACGCGCGACGAGGTCAAGCCGGAATATTAGGTCACGCGTAAGGCGAAATGTTTTTTTTTTTTTTTTTTTTTTGAGCTTTGAATACAAAATGTAGGAAATCATAACATTGCTTACGAACCTCTGGGGCCAGGTCTGTAATCTATCTACGCCGCTCTCTTTCTCTCTCTCTCACCCTCACCTCAGCTTCTCGCTCTCTTTCTCTCTCTCTCTCTCTCTCTCTCTCACCCCAGCTTCTTGCTCCCTCTCTCCCTCAACCGGCTTCTCTCGCTCTCTCTCACCCTCACCTCAGCTTCTCGCTCTCTTTCTCTCTCTCTCTCTCTCACCCCAGCTTCTTGCTCCCTCTCTCCCTCAACCGGCTTCTCTCGCTCTCTCTCTCATTATCTTGCTCTCTCTCTCTCTCATCCCAGCTTCTCGCTTCCTCTTTCCCTCAACCCAGCTTCTCTCGCTCCTTTCTTCAACCCAGCTTCTCGCTCCCTCTCTCCCTCACATCAACTTCTCAATTCTTCTCTCCCTCACCTCAACTTCTCGCTTCCTCTCTCCCTCAACCCAGCTTCTCTCTCCCTCTCTCCTTCGACCCCAGCTTCTCTCTCCCTCACCCCCAGCTTCTCGCTCCTTCTCTCCCTCACCCCCAGCTTCTCGCTCCTTCTCTCCAGCACTCCAGCTTCTCTCGCTCCCTCTCTCCCTCAATCCATCCCTGTTCTTTACTCAGCCAACTTCTTCAACTTAGGGATTTTTATATACGGCATTTCTAAAAACCACACCTTTCAATTCTTTGACTAAGCTACTTAAACTCATTAGACCTTTCAATCAACTGATGCCAATTCGAGTTCTGGCAATAAATGTGGACATTTTCTATTTATATATGACCAAACCCTAATCAAGATCTCTATCGATTTCACAACCGATCGTCTATTTGCAATCAGAATTTCTATTAAGTCAACTGCATCCATTTATGTTGAAATTACGCTGAATTACCTCCCTTTAGTTTGGCTTGGATTAAGTCAAGTAGTTGGCTTAGGGTAGCTGGGTTTAAGTTCTTTATGTCAGGGAAAAAGTTAAATCGAAGTGATGAAAGTGACATTTTAGTGTAAACCCTAGTTGACGGACGAAATATATTTTGCCTGATCCTCTTGTCAGACTTGACGTGGGGTTTGATCTTCTATCAACGCATTTGATCGTCTATTTCCAGTGCCACGGGGCGAGGGAGGGCGAGGGGCGCCCTCCACGCCCTGATTACAGAGCCGCCCACTAGCAAGGGGGAGGGGGAAGCCGGAACTATCGATTCGACATGCAAGATCAATCCAAATTATTCAGACATTTGTACCTTTGACGGCATTCTCCGGGAGAGAAACACAAAAACAATCAGAGCTTGAAAGACGAAATCTCCATTGCGGAATGGACGTATGCATGCAAGCCCACGCAAGCATGCATGTATGCAGCTGTGCATATAAGCTCTCCGTAAAGGGAAGGCGAATTTCAAAGTGAAATGAATGCATGAACCTAGACGCAGTTATACTTACACACACGTAAATGTAACCGTATTTCTGAACAAGAGTTTCTCCAAAAATAGAGAAAAAATAATTGGACATACATTTAAAATCTACTCTCCCACTTACACGTAAACCCATAAATATAACCCCAAACACACTTGTCATCTATACAAATCTTATATATCGACTACACATACACACACAAACACATACACAAACTCAACCCTCTTACTTACACATGAAAATGTGTACATGCCTTTTCACACTTGCAGACAGAGATGAAATATTCATCAATTATACACACACATACAAACATACACACACACACACACACACATGCACACAATCCTCCCTCTCATTTACATATGAAAACGTGTACATACCTTCTCACACTCTTGTAGATACAGAGATGACATATTCCTCAATCACACACACACGCACACACACACACACACACACACACACAATTCGAATCCCGCTCAGGGTTGAATTAATTTCAGTATCGCTGCGCTGCGAGCTGTTACTCCAACTCTCGTGGGGAGGGAGTTGTGTGCGTGTGTGTGTGTGTGTGTGTGTGTGTGTGTGTGTGTGTGTGTGTGTGTGTGTGTGTGTGTGTGTGTGTGCGTGTGTGTAAGGTCACAGCATTACCCATAGATCGGTCATACATGAGCTCTGAGCTCTCATCCAGGAGGGTAGTAGCTGTCGATCACGAGTCCAACACGTGATCCAAGACCATGGTGAATTACACACACACACACACACACACACACACATATATATATATATATATATATATATATATGTACACGAGCTCTGCGCTCTCGTCCGGGAGGGTATCAGCTGCTCGATCACGAGTCCAACCCGTGATCCAAGACCATGGTGAATCACACACACAGACAATTCAGTCTCTTATCTGGTTCTCTATGTCCGTGGAGACTCTGCATCATCCTTAACACATCTCTCCACTATCTCTTAGGAGAGATTCCATTCCTGATGCATAGTCCCCAGGCTGCTGCAGATCTTCCTGCACTGTATCGTTTCATCTTGTTTCTGGTGTTCCTCCAAGTTCGTCTCCTTTGACCTCGCTAGACCAAGGTCACCTTTTGTAGGTTCAGTTCTTCGGGAGTTTATGAAATCTGTGTCAGTTTATTATCGCGACTAAACGGTTGCTGCCTCTTTTACGTCCAAGATTGATAAGGAAATATACGTGATTAACGCCTTTGTTAGTTTGTTAAAGGATTTACTTTCTGCTGGTCAGTTTAGATACTTTGTTCAAACCCTATTCCAATAAGATGACAGTCCAGACAATTCTATTCAGGTCCTGAGGATCCTCGATTCGGTTTAAAGATTTAGTTTAAACTCGCGAACTTCCCCCCTATCAGGAGGCAAGGAAGGTATCCCTTACAGAGGACTTTGTAGCGTGGACTTAAAAACGTATCATGTCTTTAGCTCAATTCAGCAGTGGCAGGGTTCGAACTGCCATCACCTCGACCTCCGCCGCAAGTAGCGTCGCTCTAATTATCTTGGCCACGAGTAATTGTTACTTGCCCCAACAGTTTAAGGTAAAGGTGACGGCTTCGCCCGCAGGTACGCGCCTTCCGGCGTAGGTACCTCTACATCTCTTACCGAAGAACACAACTTCGTTGGATTTCTCTTCCTGGTCCAGCATTCCAGAGGGTCATTGCGTTTCTTCTCTTCCTGGTCCAGCATTCCAGAGGGTCATTGCGTTTCTTCTCTTCCTGGTCCAGCATTTCAGAGAGTCACTGCGCTTCTTCTCTTCCTGGTCCAGCATTCCAGAGGGTCATTGCGTTTCTTCTCTTCCTGGTCCAGGATTCCAGAGGGTCATTGCGTTTCTTCTCTTCCTGGTCCAGCATTCCAGAGGGTCATTGCGTTTCTTCTCTTCCTGGTCCAGCATTCCAGAGGGTCATTGCGTTTCTTCTCTTCCTGGTCCAGGATACCAGAGGGTCATTGCGTTTCTTCTCTTCCTGGTCCAGCATTCCAGAGGCCCATTGCGCTTCTTCTCTTCCTGGTCCAGGATACCAGAGGCCCATTGCGTTTCTTCTCTTCCTGGTCCAGCATTCCAGAGGGTCATTGCGTTTCACTGTTTATATAAAATGGAAATAGCATCGAATAACTGATGCATGGTTGACCATTTCTCGACAGACTTCTCTCCCTCGGTAACTTATCAAACGACCGAATGGATTTGTTTGCATTTGCAGTCTGGCATAAATTTCTCGACAATTCATCAATTGCATTTACGGGACGCCATGGATACTGGAACTAAACACATTTCCGTTCCTAATAGATGCATCACATAAAGTTTACTTAAATCATATTCCTACGTGTTTACGTAGAGATGTTTATGTACGAATATAGGGGAAAACAATACGAAAACTTATGAAAATACTATAAGTTCGCGTGTGTCTTATCAGCCATGATCTTGGATCACGTGCTGAGCTCGTCATCAACAGCTATTTGCTTCCCGGGTGAGAGCCCCGCCCTCGTACAGTGTGTGCGCGAATGCATTTACTTATTGCGTTTTAACATACAAGAAACTACGCTCGTAGAGTTCCGTTTCCTTTCCAATTATTATACCTGGTGTGTGTGTGTGTGTGTGTGTGTGTGTGTGTGTGTGTGTGTGTGTGTGTGTGTGTGTGTGTCTGTGTGTATGTATGTACGTATCAACCCCATCTTCATTAACACCTTTCGTAATGGATAACAAAATTAATTATATTCTTCCTGATGCAGGCAATCTATTTATTTATTTTTCTAAACTCTGAGAGCCAACTCCGCACTCCTCGGTATCAAAGAAATTAGTCATATGGGTTCGAATCCCGCAGTCTTCACATTTCTGTTCCCTCCTTCATGAAGTGTCCATTCCTCAGAGTCACAGTACATCAAATACAAACCTTCACAACTCTCAGAACCTTTGATCAATTTCTACCACTAAGCTCCTTCTACCGGGTTCCTTGTGTCTTCTACGCACGGAAATATGCACTGCCACATGACGCTCCCCCACCACGCCACGCTACAAGACTCAACAACAAACTTGTGCCCATCAGAGTGGCGAGGACTGACCGCAACAAGAACAGCGCCATTCCATTTATAATGTGCATTATCAACTCAAATCATCCATGAAATTAGCACAAACTGTATATTGTCAATGTATTACTGTATCACTGCTAACTCAATGGAATCATTATTATTACACAAAGAGAGATGCAAATTGCTAAACCATTCAGAGACTAGAACAATGAAGACTAAACCAATTGAAGTCCTGTCAGTCTCAAAAGAAAAAAGAGAGAGAGAGAGAGGGAGGGAGAGAGAGAGATAGATAGATAGATAGAGAGAAAACGAGAGAGGTAGAGATAGATAGAAAGAGAGAGAGAGGTGGGGGAGGTGGAGACCAATATTCCAATATGGCTTTTTTTTTTTCCTCTTCTTCTAAGCCAATCTCACACTGTCGGGCAACATTACAAGCGATCGCATCAAAGCGAATTTCATCCCATTTTTTCATTACACGATTCAACAAACTGATCCTAAAACCCGTCTCATACATCGAAGGTCTTTATTCCACTTGTGCGCTCAGTATTGTGTTACAGACTTATCAGCTCCTTTCATAGAATCATACCTCCAACGCAAGGCCATTTTTCATAGGCTCCTTTCACACGTATCGACTTTTCGTCGTGCGCCGTCCACGACACGACGTCGTGGACTCAAATGACCGTTGGCGTCTATGGACGCTTTCGCACATGTCACGACCACGACCATGTATGAGGACGACGTCGTGTCGTGGACGGCGAATAGTCGATCCGTGTTAAAGGAGCCATAGAATTTGTCCCGGAAGACCTACAGGCTGAAAGAGCTTTAATTGATCGTTACCCCTTTCAGGACGAAAGGGTCCCGCGCACGCACGCACGCA
>NC_134781.1:79546556-79554056 GCF_046742065.1 Oratosquilla oratoria | reverse complement strand
ACCGCGTGGGATTCGAACCCAAGGAGAGTCCAGTATAAGAATAACAGCTCAATGGTAATAAAAAGGAATGTGAGGATGGTACGCTAGGAGGCGCTGCGGCCGAAGCCGTCACTTCTGCTCTAAGCGCTGTAAGGACTATTATGGGAGCTGGTAACATTCACTGCTGGGAATCAGGGGAGTGCGGGTTTCGAACCCACAACTAAGCGCGTGTGAGACAAGGACTCTCGATTACGTCATAATTTTTTATTTATTTATTTATTCATTTATTTATTTTTGCAAATGTTCTGAAGAACAGGAACAAGTTTCTCCTGAAGGGCGCTCAAAAAATAAATAAATAAATAAATGAATAAAAAAAAAAAATAAAAAAAATAAAAGGATTTTATTTTTCGTCGTCGATATAACCAGCGCTTCTATTCTGTACCAGAATGGTGGCGCCATGAAAATTTCGAAAAATAGGCGAGTTACTAGAACCTAAAAGTGATGATATATTTTCTATTTAATCGAATTACCAACGTGCATATTCATTATCTTTTGTAGATTAATTTTTAGTCATAACAAAAATATACGCGACTGTGATCCGAATGGGTTTTAACAAATTCCCTAGAATATCAATAAGAAAAAAAAAAGAGAGAGAAAATTGGATGTTGAAGGAAAAATCACCAATATGACGTGAATGATGAAGCAGATCGCATGAAGAGTACGTTTCGTGTGACAGATTTTTGCAAAGACGTAAATAAAGAAGACCTACTACATTGCGTTAGAGAACCCAAGAAGAATACAAAGCTTCCTTTCCCCTTGGCTGACTAAAACCGGAAACAGATTAACCGAGAATATATATATATATATATATATATATATATATATATATATATATATATATATATATATATATATATATATACATATATATATGTCTATATGTGTATGTATACATATATATATGTGTATATATATATATGTATATATATATATATATATATATATATATATATATATATATATATAATATATCATGGTGCAATGCTTCAATTATTTTACTTTACAAGAATGTAGACCAAAGATACCAAAATAATTTACCGAAAAATTATTAATCAGAGGTATATAAATCTTTTCTAAGGTTCTCACAAATTAGTTTAGTTACATTTTAGATGGAAATCGGCCAAGGGAACAATCGAGCTTTAAAATCGGATGTTCCACATTGTCTGCTGATAATGAATCAACTGATTGAGATGACAGAAGGTATCAGCCCTTTGTGTTTAGCTTTTGTAGACTACCCAAAAAGGCCTTTGACTGTGCAAAACAAATTAGAATGCTAAATTCTACACACAAACCAAGTACAAATGGAAAACTTGTGAAGGCTTTATAAATCACACACACATACACACATGTATATACAGTGAGACCGTTCATTAAATGACGTTAATTAGCTGTTTTTGCTGTGTTTTTCGGTGCTTTTGGTGCTGTTATTAAGTGCGTGCAATCACTATGCCACCCAAAAAACCACTCCAAAACACTGAAAACACAGCAAACACAGCTAATTAACGTCTGTTAATGAGAGGTCTCACTGTATATATATATATATATATATATATATATATATATATATATGTATGCAATAAAAACACTAGAGATGTGTATACTACAGATGCAAGGAAACCACAATAAAAAGAAACGACTGAAGCAGTGTGTTTTCGTATATTACATTTTTAGTCCACAGGATGTAATACACGAAAGCGCTCTGCTACGGTCGTTTCTCTTCATTGTGGTTACCTTGTGTATATATATATATATATATATATATATATATATATATTATATATATACATGCATATATATATGTATATATATATGTATATATATATGTATATATATATGTATATATGTACACACATATATATATATATATATATATGTATATATATATATATATATATATATATATATATATACAATCACACTGAATGGTTCCCAGTGATCAATTAATATCTTTTTCAACCACATATCACTTTTAATTCCATACCATCGCAAACGAGACTGAGAATCGCTCGAAGGAGGCATCCGTTGGAAATTGAAACGTGGACGAGCCGAAGATTCGAACCCAGCTAACCCGTCAATGTAACTTTGTTACGGATTAGCTGGGTTCGAATCCTCGGCTCGTCCACGTTTCAATTTCCAACGGATGCCTCCTTCGAGCGATTCTGTCTCGTTTGCGATGGTATGGAATTAAAAGTGATATGTGGTTGAAAACGATATTAATTGATCACTGGGAACCATATATATATAGTGTACACATGAATTCATATTAGAACTCCCAGCCTGATAAGATCAACAGAATCTACTACACGCGCAACTACAAGATAAAAGTCACACGAAGTGACCACACCGGCGCTGGGTCCATCGCGCTTATCTGTTGCAGGCTGAGGCTCCCGCGGTGCGGAGTTGCGCTGGCCGGAGAGATAATCCCACTTCCTCTCTTGCGACGTGTGTCTTCCATAAACACCAACGCACGGGATCAAACAAAGCCCGTGGGAGTGACATTCCACAAAAAAAAAAAAAAAAAAAAAAAAAAAATCCCTCCCCTACCCTCACCTGTCTATGGGGAGCATCCGCGTGTATGGGGGCGTATGGTTGTGTGGACTGGGGATGTATGGATAAGGTTAGGGAGGGTTAACACCTAAGACGGGGATGAAGACTGGAGTTGGAAGGGTAGGTGGGTAGTAAGGGGTGAAGAAGAGGAAGGAGGGAGAGAAGGAAGGAGGAATATTGGGAGGTGGAGGAAGAGACAATGGGAGGGAGGGAAGGAGGGAAAGTGAGGAGGAGGAAGGAAGGGAGAGGATATGATAGAGGAAGGAGGAAGGAAGAAAGCAGAAAGGAAGAGGCAAAGACTGAGAAACTGAAACATGAAAGGAAGAAACGATGGAAAAGAAGAAAAAAAAAATGACGGGAAAGAGGGAAGGAAGGAAAGAAGGGAAAGGTAAGAACTTGGGGAAGATGAAAGGTAGAAAGGAAAGAGAGTAGAAAGAGAGTAAGAAAGGGTCGTTAAAGAGCAAACTGGGGTAAAAAAAAAAAAGACAGTAAGCGGTAAACAGAGGCAAACGGCGGTAAACGGGAAAGGGAGGTAAGTGGTAAATGTCGGTAAATGGAAAACGGAGGGAAGAAATTTGTGCTGATGGCAAGGGGAGGCAACCGCGGGATCGGCTCTAAAAGCGAAAGTGATCAGATAATCCGGTGATCAAGTAAGGACAAGTGACCCTTCGTCCCCCCCATTAGGTGATCAGAGGATCAAATGAGGGTTTACAGGAATTAGGGGACATAATGAGGCCAAAGGAAGAAGGAGGGGAAGGAAGAAGGAGAGGAAGGAAGAAGGAAGAAGGGGGAAGAGGGGAGGTGGGAAAGAAGAAAGGAAGAAAGAAAATAGGATAAAAAAAGGAAATTGGGGAAAGGGGAAGGAAGAAGGAAGATGGGGAAGAGGGGAGGTGGGAAAGAAGAAAGGAAGAAGGAAAATAGGATAAAAAATAGGAAATTGGGAAAAGTGGAAGGCATGAAATGAAGAACGGAAAAGGGACATAATGAAGCTAAAGAAGAGAAGAGGGAAGAAGGAAGAAGAAAGATGGGGAAGAGGGGAGATGGGAAAGAAGAAAGAAGGAAAATAGGATAAAAAAATAGGAAATTGGGGAAAGGGGAAGGAAGGAGGAAGGTGGGGAAAGGGACATAATGAGGCTAAAGAAGAGAAAAAGGAAGAAGGAAGAAGGAATAAGGAAGAAGTAAGGTGGGGAAAGGGGAGGTGGGAAAAGAAGAAAGGAATAAGGAAAATAGGATTAAAAAATAGGAAATTGGGGAAAAGGGAAGGCATGAAATGAAGAACGGAAAAGGGACATAATGAGGCTAAAGAAGAGAAGAAGGAAGAAGGAAGAAGGAAGAAGTAAGGTGGGGAAAGAGGGGAGGTGGGGAAGAAGAAAGGAAGAAGGAAAATAGGATAAAAAATAGGAAATTGGGGAAAGTGGAAGGCATGAAATCAAGGACGGAAGTAGAAGTGGAAGATCAGAGGAACAGAAGGAAGTGTATTAACGTGTAAAAATTCTCGTAGGAACGAGTTCGAATCCTGATGGAGTAGTGTCAAGCCTACCTCGATTAACGCTCCCGTTACATTTTCCTGAGTGCATATTCAGTCCGTCCGCCGGGGGGGAAATTCAATTCAGAAAACATATTCAGGTTAATTCCACTCTCTTCAAGAGGACTGTTTGTCATGTGACCAAAGAAAATGTAATATGAACGATCTTCTATCATTCCTCTCCCTCAGCCCAAGGCTCAAGTTCTTTGTCCTTCTCTTTCCTTCTCCTCTTCTTCTCTTTTCCGATGAATATTCCTTTTGTATCTTCTGCTCTTTCTTCCATCCCGCATCAGTAACTTGGTTTCCAGGATTATCCATTCCTTTCCAATCGATCAATCCTTTATCAAATCGTTCTTCCTCCAGAAAACACTTCTTGGTTCCCCTTGTTCTGTCTGTTTGTTCCATACATCATTTCAACTTGCTTAAACCTATGCGCAAAGTGAGACACAGGTGACACAGGTGACGTAGCACAGACCAAAGGCAAACTTCCTGTTGTTGGACTTAAGTACAGTTTGAAATTTTCACTTGAAATGCTTCCAGATTTACTACACCAAGATTTCAAGTGAGAGAAATTCAAATTGAATATTAATTCAGCAACAGGAAGTTTGCCTTTGCTCTGTGCTGCGTCGCCTGTGTCGGCTGCGTCTCCTGTGTCGGCTGCGTCGCCTGTGTCGGCTGCGTCGCCTGTGTCGCCTGCTTCGCTTGTGTCGGCTGCGTCGCCTGTGTCGGCTGCTCCGCCTGTGTCGCCTGCTTCGCCTTTGTCGACTGCGTTGGCTGCGTCGCCTGTGTCGGCTGCGTCGCCTGTGTCGGCTGCGTCGCCTGTGTCGGCTGCGTCGCCTGTGTCGACTGCGTCGCCTGTGTCAACTGTGTTGGCTGCGTCGCCTGTGTCGGCTGCTTCGCCAGTGTTGGCCGCGTCGCCTGTGTCGGCTGCTCCGCCTGTGTCGGCTGCGTCGCCTGTGTCGACAGCGTCGCCTGTGTCGACTGCGTTGGCTGCGTCAACTGTGTCGGCTGCGTCGCCTACGTCTCATTTTGTGCTTAGTCTTCACAAAAAAAGGTACTCAAAACAATCTTCAACGCTCAAGAGGTCTTGGTCTTCTCTTGAGTTCTTCAAAGATTATTTGCCTTTTCCAACCCTATTCTTAGCATTTATACGGAGTCCTTCTTATTCCCAGAACATCTGCAACTTTCTGAAGTTTCTATTTCCCTTCGTCGAGATATTTTTCTTTACCCATTTTCACAGTCCAATAACTATCAATTCCATAGCTCCTCATCTTTTGTTGTTAAAAGTATTTTCTATTCTTTACATTTCTTTCCACGTTTGTCTTCTGTATCACGACATTTTTGAGTTTTCAACTTTCATTTCTAATACTTCAGTAGTTGTGGTTCTGTCTAGTTCTGATCTGTATCAGCTCGTTTTTTATCCAGTGTGTTTATATATGTATTGTTTCAACAATGGTCTTATCTCTATGTTTGGAACCGCAATCGACAAAACTGTCTTGCATAATGATACACGTTACATGCACACAGACAGACAGACAGGCGCGCACACACACACACACACACACACACACACACACACACACACACGACGAAGACAGTGCTCCGGTGGAGTGTGATGATATGAGTGAAGCTGAGGGGTGATACCTACAAGCACACACACACGCACGAGAGAGAGAGAGAGAGAGAGAGAGAGAGAGAGAGAGAGAGAGAGAGAGAGAGAGAGAGAGAGAGAGAGAGAGAGAGAGAGAGAGAGAAAAAGAGAAAGAGAAGAGAGAGGAGAGAGAAAGAGAAAAGAGAGAGAAAGAGAGAGGGAGACGCACACACAATAAAGGCCATCCAAGGATGTTTCTTCGGGGGTTCCCCACCACAAGATAATTACGTCATTGGGACAGCGACTTACGACATATTACTTTGGCGCCGCAGAAGGCGCCAAACTACGCAACTCCACCATTATCTCGTTATGGATGAGGTTGCGTGGCAATCATTAATCACCACACCTATCACTTGGGCTGAAATGGGGTCTTCAACAAGTAATATATTTCCTGTGATTTAGCGTGTTATACAGAATATATTATTACTGCCCTGGCGGGGTAAAATTTCAGACAAGTTTACAAGGGTAATGCATACGTAGGTAGAATGTAAGCCTGTACTCGCATTAAACATCGTGAGAATCTGGATAATTGATTAATGTATACGTGTACATGCAAAATAGAAGAACGAATGAACACGTACGTGTCACGGGAGGTATGACAGCTTCGTTACAGGTCATGTAACAAGATATTACACCCGGTAACCTGAGTTACTTGGGTTACTGTAACAGCGTCCCATAAACGCCTGGATGAAGTAAACACAAGGTAACACATGCAGGAAGGAAAAATAAGAAGAAAACAAATAGAAATATTCGTCACTTAGAATCAAACACTGATATCAGAAATTGTGAATAAAAAAAAAAAGTGTGAAAATGTGACCCCGGGGCGGGTTTTGGGGCGAGGTCATCTCAGGTCACAAGTCGACCCTCAAGCAAGACAGCAGGCAGGCAGGCAAGCAAGCAAGCAATAATGTGAACAGATAATCACGTAAACAAATGTTCATGCGAATGACAAGGGCAAGCAAAGCATGAGAACTACGAACTGTTGTCCTTAAATTGATCTATTTTCCTGGAGTGTGTGTGGGGAGTTCGCCACGGAAATAAACAAGACAGAATACAAAGAAATATGTCACCCGGTATTGATGGGGTTAATGGAAGTAATCTGTGACCCCTTTGCTAACAAAAGGGGCCAAGGAAGAGATAAATACATAGAGATAGATAGATAGAGAGAGATGAGAGAGAGAGAGAGAGAGAGAGAGAGAGAGAGAGAGAGAGAGAGAGAGAGAGAGAGAGAGAGAGAGAGAGGTCAAGCGAAATCAGCTCCAACGTCTTCACCTCCAAGACTAGATGTGCAGCACAGGGATGAACAGAATACCTTGGCGGCAACTATATTACAAAGAAAAGTACGAAAAAGGCTAACCCTCTCAGCTCATTTTAATTTTAGTATTTATCTTGTATCCCGGCAGGCGATTTCAGTCATTTCAAGGAAACCCGATCCATGACGTCAGTGTTGAAAAAAGGTCGCCACTTACCCAGACCATACGTTTTCCTTTGGTCATTATTCTAGCTGCCGCCAGGAGATTTTATTCAGTTAAGGGATCTCCCACAAGCAAAATACACACACACACACACACACACACACACACACACACAACTTAAATCTGAAGAACATAAACAGCATTTCATAAGACACAGGGTTACGAAAGTGTGCTTACGGGTCCCAAAAGCAAACAATACTTGGCCCGCTTCCTCTCCCCCTCCGGTCCCCCTTCCCCCCTCCCTCCTCTTTCCCCTTACCCGT
>NC_134781.1:79531556-79536556 GCF_046742065.1 Oratosquilla oratoria | reverse complement strand
GTGACTGTGAAGAATGAACTAAAGTTGATTTTTGCCCGCAGAATCATGTAGACACACATGCACTCACACTCACATAGATACACGCACACACACACACACACACACACAAATATATATACATATATATATATATATATATATATATATATATATATATATGTGTGTGTGTGTGCATGTATATATATGAAGAAAAACATAAATTGAACGAAAATTATCAAATGAAGTCAAGGTGAGTCAACGTATGCTAAACACAGTAACTTAATGCTCAAGTCACGGCCAGCGAATGTGTGTCAAAGACGCATTAGCAGTAATTAGCAATGTTTATCTAAACTCGATTATTTGTGCCCCGATAGAGGTCACTGACCTAGCTTAACAAACTCCTTTCACAGGAAGCAGTTTAATTCTATTTTGCCTGCCGCCACACAATTCTATTCATGCCAGTGGCTTTTTCATAAATGCACAGGTGGTGCAGATTTTTTTTTTTCACAAACAGGGTGCCAACTGGCACCTAGGTGGCGCCAATTGCATGGTGCCAACTCACTGGCACCCTATACTGAATGAGGCTTTATCTTTCATGTTATGGCTACCTTCACCGCGTTTTCTTCATTCACTCCCTAAAACCATTTACACTACCTTTACCTTTTCTTTTAATTTTTTTCTACAAATTATGTTTAATCTTTTTAAAGGTTATACAAGACACTCCGTAGGTGAATGAAATTGCCTGGTAGAAGTCACGGAGGAAACCAAAGGTAGCCCATATTGTTAAACCATTGTTGCAAGATGATTGAAAGGAAGAGGGAATCCTTTAGATGTCTATCGTGTACACGCGCGCATGTAGAGAACTGAGATAATAAAGAGAACGCAACTTCACATCCTTTGTTTCACCAACAACCAGTGTAGATCCCAACTACAAATCTACATAATTGATTAATATTCTTTATCTAACGTTTCTAGTAGACTCGTATTTATGTGGCGCCAAGCGATTTTATTCCAGAAAGTAAAATCTAAAGAATGCACCTAATTTGGCTGTCATCCCCATCCAACTTTATGGATGGGGATGACAGGTGGTGATGGATACGGAGCTGCCTAGTGTAGGCCTTATGGTCTCTTGCAGTCTCCTTTATTCTTATGTTCTTATGTCAGGCGATTTCGTTCAAATAAAGAAAACCCCTATGAACATCAAAGACCCTCTCATAAGGCAGAAGGCAACCTCACAACTGAATATAAGCACTTGGTGTTCCTAAGAAAGAAGACTCAGATGAGGTTCAGTCCATGAAATTGCTGTTTGTAAAAAAGAAAAGAAAAAAATAATAATAATAAAAATAATAATAATAATAATAGAAAAAAAATAAAAAATAAATGAGACGCTCGTTCCCCGCCCCTTTAGCTTCCTATTCAAATAAAGTAATTATAAGACACAAACGAAATATATCACATCTATCCTCTTGTTGTGTAATTGTTTACCTGTTTTGTTTTTTCTTGGGGAGACACACGCATGCAAAGACATGTGCACATATGAATCCTTCCAAGTGTCTCTCTCTCTCTCTCTCTCTCTCTCCCTCTTGTTCTCTCTTTCCGTCTGTCTGTCCCTCTCTCTCTCTCTCTCTCTCTCTCTCTCTCTCTCTCTCTCTCACACACACACACACACAAACAAGATACTGAAGCTAGGAGACCTTGGGAACTAAAGTGAGCTATCCCTAGATTATTATCAACAAAATATCTGGAAACAAGAAAACTCCTTCCACCCCCACAATCAAGAATACATCCTTCACAAGGAAAGTGTATAGGAGGATTACATCTAAGCCCAGAACAACTTCTCTTTCAGGGTTTTATGCATGTCTTTCACATGCAGCAAACTTTCGTTATTCAACGCTTATGAAGACTTATCCAAGAATACTCGTTCCTCTTTGCATTGGAGTTCTTTAAACCCATCAGGAGACAAAATGTCCTCGTGACAACATTTCCCGACATCGTTGTCAAGACTACACCGACCGTTCGTTGTCAAAACTACACCACCACTATCACAGCCCATACCACCACCACGGCAACTAAAATATCCATCATTAGCACCACTATTTTGGTGTAAAAAGGCAATTAAAGTAACATATCAAGGATTACTATTAATAACATAAGTATTAGTAATCAATAACATGTTTTAGTAATTCAATTGAGACAGAAAAAAAAGTTTCTCATTTTTTATTCTCTTCACCATCGTTCCTTACCCATCCCCAACAACTTATCAAGCACAACCGCACTCTCCCCAACCACTTATCCAGCACAACCGCACCCTCCCCAACCACTTATCCAACACAACCGCACCCTCCCCAACCACTTATCCAGCACAACCGCACCCTCCCCAACCACTTATCCAGCACAACCGCACCCTCCCCAACCACTTATCCAACACAACCGCACCATCTCCAACCACTTATCCAGCACAACCGCACCCTCCCCAACCACTTATCCAGCACAACCGCACCCTCCCCAACCACTTATCCAGCACAACCGCACCCTCCCCAACCACTTATCCAGCACAACCGCACCCTCCCTAACCACTTATCCAACACAACCGCACCATCTCCAACTACTTATGCAGCACAACCGCACCCTACCCAACCACTTATCCAGCACAACCGCACCCTCCCCAACCACTTACCCAACACAACCGCACCCTCCCCATCCCCATCCTAACACCACAGCTCCCGCACAGCGCCGAGGCACGACCCTGCACCCCAGCAACACCACCCCAAGAACAATTACTGCAAGTACATGCCAAGAGCCTGTGCGTGACAAAAACACAAACGAGAAATAGGTAATAGAGACGTCAGAACACGGGACAAAGGAGGGTGGAGGGGGAAGGGGGGAGATGGGGTGGCGGTGGATGGGGGGAAGAGAAGGCGTAGAGGGGGGAGGAGGAGGAGGAGTAGAGGGAGGAAGAAGAGGAGGAGGGGGAGGAGGAGTAGAGGGGGAGGAGGAAAAGGAGGAGGAGGAGGAGAGGGGGTGGAGGAGAAGGAACAGAGGGAGTTGGAGGAGGAGCGAAGGAGGAAGAGGAAAAGGAGGAGGAGGAGATGGTGAGGGGGTGGGGAGAAGGAGTAGAGAGAGGAATAAGAGGAGGAGGAAGAAAAAGAAGAGAAGGAGAGGGGTGGAAGAGGAGTAGAGGGAGGAGGAAGAGGAGGAGGAAGAGGAGAAGGAGGAGGTGAAGAAGGAGTAGATGGGAGGAAAAGGAGGGATGGAAAAGGAGTTGAGGGGGAGGAGGATAGAGAGAGGAGGAGAAGAGGAGGAAGAGGAGTAGAGGGGAAAGGAGGAGGAGGAGAAGGGGAAAGGAGGAGGAGGACGAGGAGGAGGAGGGGGAAGGAGGAGAAGGAAGGAGGAGGAGGAGGAAGAGGAGGGGGAGGAGGAGGAAGAGGAGGGGGAGGAGGAGGAGGGGGAAGGAAGAGGAGGAGGAGGAAGGAGGAGGAGGAGGAGGAAGGAGGAGGAGGAGGAGGAAGAGGAGGAGGAGGAGGAGGAGGAGGAGGAGGAGGAGGAGGAGGAAGAGGAGGAGGAGGAGGAGGAGGAGGAGGAGGAGGAGGAAGAAGAGGAGGAGGAGGAAGAAGAGGAGGAGAGTGAGTGGTACTTATTCCCCTATTTCCTAGCGCCCCCTACCTCCCCTCTATCTCAACCCCCCCCCGTCCCCTCTATCTCAACCGCCCCCCTTGATGAATTGCCTAAACCGAAGCAACTCACACTCCAGAGGCGGATTGATGGATCTCACGATAGATTGATGGAGGCAAAACAGGATACATCAATCCTCAATCCCAACTCTAGAAACACGCCCAAGTGTTCTGATGCGGCGTTTTGGGTTTTGGTCTCTTCTTGTTACTAAGAAGGCACAGATTCGATTCCCACTCGCCATTCCACTTTCCGAAGTGGGAAGTGAAAAACCCCATGTAGGGCGAGCCCCTGTCAGTTTCGGTAATCTGTTTTTTTTTTTTTTTTTTTTTTTTTTAAGGCCGATGTTTGGGTCGCCTCCCCGCCTGGCCAGGGCTATCGGGACCCAACCCAAGACGTACGTAGTGAGCTCCGGGAATCGAACTCACGACTACCCGCTCATGAGTTCAACACGGTATGTACTGTGCTACCGCGCGGCCCTCTGTTCGCAAATAAGCGTCTCCTGGCGTCAGGTCCTTGTAATGCTTAACCCCCAACTTGTGACTTCATTGTGAGAAATACATTATCGCTATCGCCAGACGATTTTAATCAACTGAGAGATCTGTTTTGATGATTTTGTTTAACGTCACTATTTCCCCCTTTCAGGAGGCTAGAACGATGCCTCTTCACAGAGAACTTTGTAACGTGGAATTATATGAACCATGCCCTTGGTCCAACTCGCCGGTGGCAATGTTCGAACCGCCATCAAACCCGACCTCCGCTGCAAGTAGCGACACACTAACCCGCTCGGCCAGCGAATATCCGGGAGATGAGAGAGAGAGAGAGAGAGAGAGAGAGAGAGAGAGAGAGACAGGATAGATAGAGAGTATGCCTGTTGTAGATGGGCGGTGTAGCTCACTATATTTGTAATTTTTTTTTAATAAATTAGTAATTTTTCTGTGTGTTTTGTCATTAAGGGGGAAATCTGGATGGTTGCATTGGTTATTAGGAGAAATGACAAAAAAAAACAAAAAAAAGGGGGGGGACCCTTTGGTCTTGAGAACATCGAAGCACGTGCCTCCACGTGCGGCGCAGGAGACACGTGTCGTGCGTGGGTGATTACAACGACCTTTTGGCATCTTCTTAAAGGACAGTCTTCGATACTAAGGGTATACGACAATGACCCTTACGTACTCAGTCCACAAGGGTGATGGCCTTTGTGTGTTCTGTCTTCTTGAAGAAAATAACAAAGTAAAGATCCTCTGATTTCTTTGTAATATGAAGACAATATGGGCGACAAAGGAGAACCTGAGGATATATCGTCTTTATCAATGAAAAAAGAATTCACCCTTATTATTTTTTATTCACTTATT
>NC_134781.1:79526556-79529056 GCF_046742065.1 Oratosquilla oratoria | reverse complement strand
CTGCCTAGTCTAGTTCCGCTGATCTCCTCTTCGCTGACCTCAGGTCATCCGGTCCGCACAAATATTTCGTCTTTTTCTTAATCATGTGTATACGCATTTGTGCTGCTGCAATCTATTTTCTGCGGTTCTCGTATCCCCCTAGTACTGTGTTCGAGTCCCACGCTTCTCCCCATTCCTCAGCAGTGATTGTTACCTGCCCCAAGCGCATAGGGCAAAGATGATGGCTTCGGCCGCAGCTACACGACCCCTGGCGTTAATTCCTTAACATCATTTTTGTTTTTCTTTTGCTGAATCCTTCATATACCCTTGTATTCCCTTATCTGGGCAAGTGTGAATACTGATTTACACGTACGATCTTAGACATGAGAAAAAACATAGAAGCAGCATAAACATGTATGAATAATGTAACAAGAGAAAATTGTCTCTGCTAGGGATACCAGGTAGTAATGTTTATGGAACTGCCTAGTTTAGGCCTTATGGTCTTTTGGAGTCTCATTCATTCTTATGTTCTTATGTCTCGGAATGAGTACATGTTTGTTCAAATTTATTTGTCTGTGAAGGAGGAAAGAATCTCAGCCAGGAGCTAAGATGAGATGGAGGGAGGAAAGGGTGGTGGATAGGAGTGGCTAGGACGGTGACCCTTACAGATGACTTTGTAACGTGGAATTTAATGAACCATGCCCTTGGTTCAATTTCGCCGGTGGCAGGACTCGAACCGCCATCCCCCTCGACCTTCGCAAATAACGACGACCCAACCCGCTCATCCAGCAAGCTTTCCTATATGAGGGAAAAAACCTTTGGTATACAGATATATGAGGAAGGTTATCCAACCGAAGCATCGGATATTAAATTTCAACAAACTTCTTCTGTACCGAAGCCCTTTTGTGGGAATTTCCCACAAATATGTGTCTGAGAAATTTGCTCACATGGGATGTTTTGTGAGCAAATTATACGTTGAAATGAACTTATTTGTGTATATAATAATTCTTCCTTTTTGTAAGGGGAAAATGTGGAAATCCAGATTTCCTTGTGGGAATTTTGCGTAAAAAATCTCACTCATTTGTGGAAATTGACATAGATCACAGTGGCAACACTGACCTTTGTATTCCTTCTAGAACTGCCTAGTACCTGTTAGTATGGACTACTGTCAGGCAACTGAAAGTTGAATCAGTTTTCCTCGCCTCATCGAAACTACCTGTGATGTAACTCTGGCAGGGTGAGATTGTGGTGAACAGAAATTGCTCAATTTATACTTGATCTTTCTCTCTTCACCTCTACCTACCTTATCCTAGCCCCCCCCTCTCTCTCTCTCTCTCTCTCTCTCTATATATATATATATATATATATATATATATATGTGTGCAATAAAAACACTAGGAGCGTGTGTTCACAAATGCGTAAGTAACCACTACGAAAAGTAAACTAACGAAGTAGAGCGCTTTCGTATAATTACATCTTCAGTGCAGATACACTGCACTGTAATTATACGAAAGCGCTCTGTTTCGTTAGTTTACTTTTCCTAGTGGTTACTTACGCACACATATATATATACATACATATATATATATATATATATATATATATATATATATATATTACTCATACATATTTTTATCACACACACACACACACACACACATACACACTTTCTCTGTCACTGTTTTTATCTTTCTTCTTTAGTTCAAACTTCTCTTCCTTCCTTTTCATCTTTACACCTTTGTTCTCCCCCTCCCTCTAAATTTCTTCCCATCTTCGAATTTCTTCGTCATTATTTCTGTCATTTCCATCTAATTCTTTCTTTTCTTCTTTAATTTTTTCCGCCTCTTCTTTTCTCAACATTTTTCTTAACTGCTTTGTTCCTTTTACACGTTTTATCTATTTTTTCAGAAGATTCAAGACGGTATCCAGTTTTTTCATTACAGCTCCCTAGTCCTGTAAGATATCTTCTGTTCTCTCTATATTTTCAATAAGTAATTGGAAGTACTGAGAAATAAAATACATAAAACTAACAATCCCACTTTTACGAATGGGAGGCGAGATTTTTTTTTTTTTTTTTTTTTTTTTTTTTTTTAAGCCGACGTTGGATCGCATCCCCGCCTGGGCAGGGCTATCAGTAACCTACGCAGCAAGACCGCAACAGGTCCCGGGAATCGAACTCACGACCACCTGGTTATGAGTTGGAGACGGTATCCACTTGGCTACCACGCGGTTATTAAGATTAATTCGTGTAGATAAAAAAAATCGTGTTGGGTATTTTATCTTCAATGATGGAGCAATTAAGCCGGGTCCACACTTGTTGCATTTCCACGTATCGTATTATCTTTGCGTACCACCTAGTGATACGATACGATACGATACGATACGATACTTGTTGCGTATCCGTATACAGCAGGCGGATACGCAACAAGTGGGTACAATACCCTGTTGCACCGTATCGTATCACTAGGTGGTACGCAAAGATGATACGATACGTGGAAATGCAACAAGTGTGGACGCGGCT
>NC_134781.1:79521556-79524056 GCF_046742065.1 Oratosquilla oratoria | reverse complement strand
GGAATGGGGAATGGGGATTGGGGAATTGGAACTGGATATTGGGGAATGGAGATTAGGAAATGGGGAATGGGGATTGGGGAAATGGGACTGGATATAGGGGAATGGGGATTGGGGAATTGGGGACTGGATATTGGGGAATGGGGATTAGGAAATGGGGAATGGGGATTAGGAAATGGGGAATGGGGATTAGGAAATGGGGAATGGGGATTGGGAATGGGGATTGGGACTGGATATTGGGGAATGTGGAATGGGGATTGGGGAATTGGGGAATTGGGACTGGATATTGGGGAATGGGGATTGGGGAATGGGGATTGGGGAATTGGGGATTGGATATTGGGGACTGGATATTGGGGAATGGGGATTGGGAATTAGGGGATGGGGATTTGTTTGTTATTATTAATCTGTTTATTATTTGCTTGATTTTCAATTATTATTATTTATTTGTCAATTCATTATTATTTACTATTTACCTGTTTGTTTATTATCTAACTATACCTATGCATTTATTCATTTTATAAATCTTTATTTATGTTATCATAATTTTCATCTTATCTTATTTTATTCTATTTTGATCATTATTATATATTTTTTTTCGCATCCGACCGAGTTATGGACCAAAAGGTCTCCTGTCGGCATGCTCCGCCTTTGTAATCCTTTGTAATAAATCACTTTTGTCATTGACCTAGGAGGAGGTCACAGCCCTCCCTCGGTTCAAAAGGTCAAGGAACAAGTACGTAAATATTTCTTTTAAAGAATAATTACAGAAGATTACTTTGCTGAATGAAGTGTCAACAGCAATGACGAAGAGAAACTATCGGAAAACGTAGATAGTTCTGTCATCATCTGCTCTCAAATAGTACCTCCATAATTGTGATTAACTATGAAATGTTATGATATAGTACGTGCGATTAATCGCGGGACGAAATTTCACATAATTACATTATAAATCATCGCAAGCCGATTGATCAGTATTGCCCGATAAGGCCCAGCCGATTCATCGGTAATCGGTAACTGACCAATTTGCTTATAAGCGCATCACCTAGTGACAATTTCAGCTTCAGATCTGAATCCCTTGACGTAAATTCACTTTCCCCAAGTACATCATTCACTGACATCATAAAATTCAGAAATATATTTAGAGATAGATAAGTAATAATTTTTTCATCTTCAGTCTTTACCTCATTAACAAGATCTTTATTCTTTATTTGTCCAATCTCGCTCCCTCGTCATTTAGTTTCATCTTTAATTCGTTTGACCTAACACCCACATCTCCCTCCCCCTCCCCACCTCCACCTCCTACACGTCATCCATGGGGGAAGCAAGGCAAGTGCTGATTGGTCGAGAAGCCTACACAAGTTGGAGACGGCCTGACGTAACAGGCTGGGAATGGCAATGGAAGCGTTCTCTCTCTCTCTCTCTCTCTCTCTCTCTCTCTCTCTCTCTCTCTCTCTCTCTCCCTATCTCTCTCACTCTCTCTCTCTGTATCTTTCACCAGATTTTTTTTTAACGAAGACGAAGTAATATTAATGATATGAAATCAAACACTTCAACAATGAACTGATCACAATTCCAATCAATTCATCGTCAGGATGTGATGTCACACATTGGACATCGTAAGGACCGACGTCACAAGGCTCCAAATGTAACGTTATAAGGCTTCAGATATGACGTCATAAATTTCTAAATCAAGACGTCATAGGGCTCCAAATGTGACGTCATTACTTTTAATGTGATGTCATAGAGGCCCAAACTGTGACATCATATGTCAGGGTGTGATGTCGAAATGAACTCTCCAACCGGGACTCAAAGGAAGGAAGGAGGGAGGGAGGAGGGAGGGAGAGAGAGAGAGAGCTAGAGAGAGAGAGAGAGAGAGAGAGAGAGAGAGAGAGAGAGAGAGAGAGAGAGAGTGAGAAAGAGAGAGAGGTAGAGGTAGAAAGAGAAAGAGAGCTAGAGAGGTAGGTGAGAGGTAGAGAGAGAGAGAGAGCGAGAGGGAGAGAGGTAGAGAGAAAGAGAAAGAGCGAGAGAGAGGTAGAGAGAGAGAGAGAAAGAGAGCGAGAAAGAGGTAGAGAGAGGTAGTGAGAGAGAGAGCGAGAGGTAGAGAGAGCGAGAGAGAGGTAGAGAGAGAGAGTGAGAGAGAGAGTGCATACACATGGCCATGTTGAAGGTTGGTTCAAGTAACCAGCGGAAGCTGTCCGGGGGCTCACATGAAGAATGGCTCATTAACTGAGCCGGAACCTAACCTCCGGGCAGCAAGAAAGACCAATGGACAAAGGGGGTTTCCCGGTCATTGTGGCCGAAGAATTATTTCCGTCTCTCTCTCTCTCTCTCTCTTTCTCCCTCTCCCTCTCTCCTTCACTCTTTCTCTCTCTCTCTCCTTCCCCCTCCCTCTTTCTCTCTCTCTCTCCTTCCCCACTCTCTTCCCCTCTCCTTCCTCTCTCTCTCTCTCTCTCTCTCTCTCTCTCTCTCTCTCCTCCCCTCTCTCTCTTTTCCTCTGCCAACC
>NC_134781.1:79504056-79516556 GCF_046742065.1 Oratosquilla oratoria | reverse complement strand
GGGTTTCTCACTTACCACTGCGTAGGAGTGGGATGATGAGTTAGAACAAAACGACCCATGCACGTGATCATCTTCAAGGACTTTCAAGGCGCGATGAAAGAACACCCAGGGAAAGAGGGAGAGATGATAAAGAGGGAAGAGAAGAGGGGAGAAGAGAGGGGAAGAGGTCAGGGGTTGGGTGGATTACATATATAGCTCAGCGAGGGGAGAGGGGGAGAGTGGGAGATTAAATGAAAGAGAATAGATAAAGGGAATATATGAGGAAAATTAAAAGGAAGAGAGTAACAGATGAAGGTAGGATGTCTGACAAGAATATAGTGGAAAGGTAAGAAATACAGAAAAAGGAAGAAGAAAAACGAAAGAAGAATGGGAAAAAGAATAGAAAAAAAAACACACGAAGATATAGAGGAGGAATAGGAAGTATGATCCTAAGAGAATGATAGAGAAAGAGAAGATATGGAAGAAGAAGAGACGAAAGACAGAAGAGGAAAAAGGGAAGAGATAGGAAAATATGAAGAAGAAAATCAGATGAAGAAAGACTAAGTACGAAGATAAGAAAATATGCAAAGAGGAGACAAAAACACTTATCCTGCTACGTAATGTAATGAAATATGTATACAATTTTGTCTACACAGGTTTACTTACTACACACACACACACACACACACGTGTACACACACACACACACGTGCACACAATACATGCATATACAGAAGCATATATCATACATACAATGAAATCAATCCAAAGAGTACAGTTCAATCACAATTTACATCCATTCATCTTTTAATCCTTCCCCTCCCCTCCCTTCCATCCTTCCTTCCTCTCTCCCTCTCTCTCTCTTTCTCTCTCTCTCTCTCTCACATAGCATCTCTACACAGAATATGCTCTCACCCTCGCCTATGGACAATGACTATTGGAAACCACAAAAGCAGAGGTGTTCGTGCGCGCGTGTCCGTGCTAATGAAGAAAAAAAAAATTGGTGATCGTAAGCGAAGAGGGAGGCGCACTTTGCCTGTGCGCCAATTGGACAGAAACCGATCATAGAAGATGAAGACGTGCTCACAAGCTGGGTGACGTTATTATGGGGGGTTTTGTACACAAAAAGACACTAGTTACCTGAATTCGGAAGGCCTGAGAAACACCAAAAGTTCATTAATAGCTTCGATTAATGTCAATAATCTAATTTTTGACTACGTATGTTGGCGTGAGTGCGTGCGTGTGTGTGTGTGTGTGTGTGTGTGTGTGTGTGTGTGTGTGTGTGTGTGTGTGTGTGTGTGTGTGTGTGAACGTGTATCAGCGATGAGTGATGCTGTGTATCTATACACACGTAAAAATGGTGTGTATACCCATGTATTTATATTGAGGGAGGACCTTAAATGTACACATGAATATAAAGGTGTGAATGATTATACAAGTAGATTGAAATTTTGGTGTGTAGCATTTACACACATTTGTGTAAAAATGGAGGAAAAAGAGGGTCTGAGTATATAAAAAGAGCAATGCTCTCTCTGTGTTTTCTCTGCCCATGCGCCGGGGACAACCAGGAGAAACAAAAAAGAGAGCTAGAGAGAAATTACCAAAAAAAGAGAAAAAAGGTTTATTATTACACATGAATATAATAAGTACACAGATGAATCAATTAAATACATGTGGGATACGTGTGGACATATACGCAAAACAATTCATTTGTATTTGTACATACATACAGGAGTATAGTTATGTGTATTTCTGTGAATGGTACACACGTATCAAAATATATACATATGTGTGTGTGTGTGTGTGTGTGTGTGTGTGTGTGTGTGTGTGTGTGTGTATGTGTGTGTGTGTGTGTGTGTGTGTGCGTGAGTGTGTGTACGTGTGTGTGTGCGCGCAAGTCTATGCGCACGAACATTTACATGAATATCTAAAAAGAATGTAATCATATCGTATTTCACAAGTAAAGTAATAATACATTCTAACATGACAAGGACATCAATATTCAATAAAATCATTCAATATAATGTAATACGTACAATACTACTGCAGGGGATAAGGATGGTAGGAGACGAGGAATCTACGGAGAAGGATGATGATATTATTATCAAGGAGACTTGAGGCTACTGAATAAGAGGAATGGGATTAGGATTAAATAAAGAGAAAGAAAACGAAGAGGAAGAGAAGAGTCACAACAAAAAATACGATTTATATTAAGAGGAGGAAGAAAGAAAACTGGAAAAAAAAGGACGAGATAGAGCTAAAAGAAGAGGCATGAAAGATAGACGATATGGAGAAGAGAAGAAGAAAAGAGGGGAGGAGGAGGAGGAGGAGGAGGAAGAAGAAAAAGAGGATGAGAAACAGAAGAATCATATAATGATAAAGATGACGAAAAGGATGGGCAGAGGTATGAAAAAGCACAGAAAGTGGAAATCAAAACGCAAGAGCAAATCATAAATACATCACACAATTGGAGCACATAACATACGCTCCTTCCGCTTTGTATGTATGTATGTATGTATCTATGTATGTATGTATATACGAGTATGTAGGTATGCGCTGCATGTATATATGTATGTGTGTATGTATGTATATTTGCATGTATGTATGTATTCATACTTATATGTTCATACACATAACCTCCAGGAACTTGGGCAACAGTGCCCCATAAATGAGGCATCTATGACCAAAGAGGTTATCAACCTTGCCTGGTCTCCTTGCATCCGGCCATCGACCTCGTCGCGATCCACCAGGTGCTTCTTGGCAAGAATCCTCACCAGAAGACCTGATCAAATCGGGTAGCCGTATCAATGCCGCTGCTATTGTTGTTGTTGTTGTTGATGATGCCGATGGTGATGATGTAGTGATGATGATGATGATTAAGTTGACGATGACGATGATGATGATGATGATGATGATGATCATGGTGATAACGATGATGCTGATGACAACAATGATGATGATGATGACGACGACAATGATGATGATGATGATGACGACAACGATGATGATGATCAAGAGTAGGAGAAGGGGAGAAGCGAAAGGAGGAGGAGGAGGAGGAGGAGGATAGGGATAAAGGAGAAGAGGATAGTCACAAGGAAGAGAAGAGGCTAAGGGAGGTGAAGGACGAGGAAGGGGAAGAAAATGAACACAAGGAAGAGAAGAGGGAGCTAAGAGAGAAGGAAAGAAGGAGGAGGAGGAGGAGGAGGAGGACGAGGAGTAAGGAGAAGAGGAAGAGGAGGAGGAGGAGAAGAAACAGCTTATGGAAGGAGAGATGATGGCGAAAATGAGAAATAGTTAAAAGGAGGAGGAATATTAAGAAGGGGAAAATGTAAGGTAGAGGAGGAAGGGGAGAAATAGGACGGGAGTAGGAGAGAAGAAGGAAGAGAGGAACTGGAGGAGTAGGGGAAAAAAGGAAGAATAAGAGCAGGAAGATGAAGAGAGGATAAAGGGAAAGGGAGTGGAAAGGGGAGGGAGCGGATATGGAGGAAAGTGAGGGGAATGGAAGGAGGAAGGCGAGGGAAAGGAGGGAGAGGAGGAAGAGGAAGAGGAGGAGGAAGAGGAGGAAGAGGAGGAATAGGAGGAGGAGGAGGAGGAGGAATAGAAGGCAGCAGAGGTAGAGAATGAGGAAAAAATCAAACGGGGAAATAAAATTAACATAAGTAGAAAGATAGAGATAGATAAAGAGAGAGACATAGAGAGAGAGAGAGAGAGAGAGAGAGAGAGAGAGAGAGAGAGAGAGAGAGAGAGAGAGAGAGAGAGAGAGAGGGATAGTGATAGATAAAGAGAGAGACATAGACAGACAGACAGACAGAGAGAGAGAGAGAGAGAGAGAGAGAGAGAGAGAGAGAGAGAGAGAGAGAGAGAGAGAGAGAGAGAGAGAGAGAGGGAGGAGGATGGGGAGGACGAGGAGGGAGGAGATACCAACAAGCAAGAAAAAGAAAAATATTGGAGGAGAAAAAAAAAAAACATGTATTAAGCCGACAAAGCGTGGAGCGAAGGAAGAGAAAGAGGCCCTCGTAAAACCGACATAAAAATAATAAATCAACAAACGACGAATAAAAATAACAAAGGAGCGAACGGCAGAAAGGGAGACTTGGAATGGGGGGAGGGGAGGGAGAATAGGGCAGAGATGATGAAAGAGAAGATAAATATTGTGAAACGAAAGACACGGGTGACATACTATGGGGGGAAAACAATATCTCAAGAAAGCTAAGCCGCCTGGAGAGAAAGAGAGAGAAAAAGAGAAAACGAGAGAAATAGAGAGAGAAAAAGAGAGAAATAGAGAGAAAGAGGTTGAGAGAGAGAGAGAGAGAGAGAGAGAGAGAGAGAGAGAGAGAGAGAGAGAGAGAAAGGGAGAAAAGAGTGGTAAGAAGACAAAAGACAGACGAAGAAAGAAGAAAGATAAAGAGGAATGTTGTCGTGAAAGATGGAGACAATGGGATGAGATGTTTGGAAGAGCAGATTTTGTTGACATAAGAAGGTTCAAAGTCAGAGACTTTGGGGTTGTCATTACTGGTCATGAACGGCAGAGAGGTTGTGTTGTTCCTCGGGAGGGAGGTTATTGAAAACCAAAATGATTTGGTCAAGTTGTTACTGAGAAATAACGAGACAGAGGTGTTTGTTGTTACTACGATGTAATGAAGCCAGAGTCTTTATTTTCACTGAAAGGTCTGCAAGAACAACTCACTTCACTATCCCACTCCCTTACATTGAGAAACCCATGGTAAAGCAAAGCCCTGTCAGTTGTTGCAAGCCGCTGTTTTTTTTTTTTTTTTTTAAAGGTCGACGCAATTATCAGTAATCGATAGTAAAGAAGGTATATGTCAAAGATAGGTTAGAAAAAGGAAGTATGGGTTGGTGAATATCACTGAATCCCGTAACAGAATAAAGAGGAAGTAGCCCAGGATCGACAGATAAGAAAGAGAAGATCAAAGACGAAAGAGAATTTGTGAGGATAAAACAGGAGGTGAGAGAGAAGACGGCAATTGAGAAAACAAAAGTATTTAGAAAAGGTAAAAAAGACGAGAAAGATAACAAGGATGAGTAAGACAACGAGGTTAAGGAAGCATATCAGTTAATAAGACTACAAGAGAGGATGAAAGACGAAGAGAAATGAAAGAAGGAAAGTTAGAATGGATGACCATAGACGGATGTATGTGACTGTGCGTGCGTGTGTGTGTGTGTGTGTGTGTGTGTGTGTGTGTGTGTGTGTGTATGCGTGTGATTCACCTTGGTCTTTGGATCACGTGTTGGACTCGTGATCGACAGCTATTTCCCTCCCGGAAGAGAGCTCAGAGCTCGTATGACCGATCTATGGGTAATGCTTTGACCTTACACTCACACACACACACCCAATTCCCCGCCCACGAGAATTGGAGTAACAACTCGAAGCGCAGCGATACTGAAATTATTTTCAGCCCTGGGCAGGATTCGAACCCGGACCGCCGTAGTGACAGTCTGGGACTCTACCAACCGCGCCACCGAGTCGTGTGTGTGTGTGTGTGTGTGTGTGTGTGTGTGTGTGTGTGTGTGTGTGTGTGAGAGAGAGAGAGAGAGAGAGAGAGAGAGAGAGAGAGAGAGAGAGAGAGAGAGAGAGAGAGAGAGAGAGAGAGAGAGAGAGAGAGAGAGAACTGCAGTCGAGTAAATCTGGAAACAGCAGAAGTCGCGATCCCTCATTCTTCGGGCAGATCTCCTCAGTCAACTTTTTTTTTTTTTTTTTTTCTCTCGGAGATAAAACTAACAACTGCCACAAATGAATCAGAAGAGGAGGAAGACCGCCATGCATAATGGAGAGATAAGATAAAAATGGCCAACCATGCCATGAGGGAGGACGTTTTTGACTTAGCGCAAGAGATAAAGAAACTTCTGAGAGGAGAAGAGAATGTGGCTTCAAAGAGCATGGCCAAGACATTATCTTGCGATCGTCAGTGGTCAGAAAAGATGACAACATTTCCGCGGATAAATCTGTAATAAAATAATCTGATAAACTTGGGGAGATGACCATTAAATATAAGGATGATGACAAGGAGAGTGATGTAAGACGATGACGCTATAGTCTTGAATTACATTCAGTCACATAAACTCAATTGCCAGAGAGAAACTAGTCGACATGTTTTGAATTAGACATGTCGATCATATTTTTTCCCTCTTCGCAATGGGAAATGGGAATCCTTTTGGTGGTTTATCTTAGTAAACTTACCAACTTCAGACTAATGTTTTGGCCGTTTTCTTTGTAAACTTAGTAACTTAGCCGATCAATTTAAAATCAATGTGCAGTTGAAAGTACAGGAGAACTTTCTATTTCTGGATATATTGGAGATTCTTAATCATGAGTACCTCTTCCGCGTCTCCAGTTACCAATCTAAGAAGACTGAAAATAGCGTTGCCTCGCGGTTTTTACATAAGAACATAAGAATAAAGGAAACTGCAAGAGACCATAAGGCCTACACTAGGCAGCTCCGTATCCATCACCACATGTCATCCCCATCCATAAACTTGTCTAATCGTTATTTTTTTTCAATTTCCGAATATCTTTGACCTGACCCTACAAACTTCATCACCTGCACTATTTGACCGGGAACACGTGATCTTTGTATCTCTGAGTTCCTTGATCCAAGTTCAATAGACATGTATGCATTCTCCTCCTCATCCACTTGCATCAATATATTGAAGTGGATCGCACCTATACTGAACCTACAGTGCTTCTGTTTTTCTTTTCTCCAATAGTGGGATTCTAGTCTACACACACACACACACACACACACACACACACACACACATATATATATATATATATCTTTAATCCATTCTCGGAGAAAAATATACTGAGGTACAGAGGTATCCGCATATTTCGACCACTATCAGCAGATATTTTTCTCCGAATTGTGATGTGTAACTATATCATATATATATATATATATATATATATAAATATATATATATATATATATATAATTATATATATATATATATATATATATATATATATATATACGTATGTTAGTGTGTGTGTCTGTGTGTGTGCTCGCATAATAGATAGTATATTGCAAAAGGAGTCGAAACGGGGGGAGAAGAATTATTTGGCAATAATCACTGCACTAAAACGACCAGGATCTGAATAAAGTGTAAATAAATATGTGAAAATATCAAACACGTACAGAGTACTTGGGTGGACAGTAGGGTTAATTGGGAGGAGAGTATCATATATATATATATATATATATATATATATATATATATATATATATATATATATATATATATTGAGAGAGAAACACGGTACGAGACGGTGGACCTGGAAGGGAAGATGAAGACGATGTTCGCGGAGGCCGAGATAGTGGAAGGGAGGAGGAGGAGGAGAGGGAGGAGGAGGAAGAGAAGGAGTGGGAGTAGGAGGAGTGGGAGGAGGAAGAGAGGTAGTGGGAGGAGGAAGAGAGGTAGTGGGAGTAGGAGGAGGAAGGGGAGGAAGAGGAGGAGGAGAAGGATCTGTTCAACGTTGTGACGTCGAAGGAGAAGGTGGAGGTGGGAGGACGAAGAACAGGAGGAGGTGCATGTGGAGGCGAGACGGTGGAGGAGAAGGAAACGAAGGAGAGAGGAGGGTGTGGGGTGTGTGGGGGGGGGGCTAGGTGGCGGGTAATAATTAAGCGCAAGTAAACTGCGACCAGGTATTCAAGCCAAGGCAGCAGCAGAAGACTAAGTAGGAAGCTACCTCCTGGGAAGCAGAATAAGGGGAGGGATATATATATATATATATATATATATATATATATATATATATATATATATATATATATATATATATATATATGTGTGTGTGTGTGTGTGTGTGTGTGTGTGTGTGTGTGTGTATGCATACACACACGCAGTACACAGCTCGTGGCGCAGTTGGTAGAGCTCCCGGCTGCCACTACGACGATCCGGGTTCGAATACCGCCCAGGACAGAAATAATTTCAGTATCATTGCACTGAGGGTTGTTACTCCAACTCTCGTGGGCGGGAAGTTGTGTGTGTGTGTGTGTGTGTGTGTGTGTGTGTGTGTGTGTGTGTGTGTGTGTGTGTGTGTGTGTGTGTGTGTGTGTGTGTGTGTGTGTGCGTGTGAGGTTACAGCATTACCCATAGATCGGTCATATATGAGCTCTCTTTTGGAAGGGAAAATAGCTGTCGATCACTAGCCCATCACGTGATCCAAGACCATGGTGAATCACACAGAGGGTGAGAAAGAGAGAGAGAGAGAGAGAGAGAGAGAGAGAGAGAGAGAGTAAACACAAGACAAAGAGACACAAGTGAGGAACTCTGATTTGCCGCCGTTGGGTCAATAGCATCGAAATAAGAGGAGGAGGAAGAGGAGGAAGAGGAGGAGTGGGAGGAGGTGAAAGTAAAGGAGAATAAGGAGGAGGCAAAAGAGAAGGGGAAGAGAGAGGTTAAAGGGAAGGAGAAGAAAGAGGAATAGGAGGCAAAAGATGTGGAGAAGAAGGGAAGAAGAAAGGAAAGGAGGAGGTGGAAAAGAAGGAGGTGGAAAAGGAAGAGAAGGAGAAAGAAAAGGAGTAGGAGGAGAAGATGGAGAAGAAAAAGGAGAAGAAAAAGGAGAAGAGGGAGAAGGAGAAGGAGAAGAACTAAGAGAAGGAGGAAGAGAAGGAGAAGAAGAAAGAGAAGGAGAAGAAGAAAGAGAAGGAGGAGGAGGAGGAGGAGGAGGAGGAGAAGAAGAAGAAGAAGAAAGAGAAGGAGGAGGAGGAGACGGAGAGGAAGAAAGAGAAGGAGGAAGAGGAGGAGGAGGAGGAGAAGAAGAAAGATATGGAAGAGGAGAAGGAGAAGAAGAAAGAAAAGGAGGAGGAGGAGAAGAAGGAGAAGGAGAAGGAGAAGAAGAAGAAAGAGAAGGAGGAGGAGGAGGAGGAAGAGGAGGAGGGGAAGAAGAAAGAGGAGGAGGAGAAGGAGAAGGAGGAGGATTAGAAGGAGATAGAAGAAAGGGCAAATGAAGAAATGGGGTACAGAAGACGGAACGACAAGGGAAGAAGAGCGAGAGAATATATAAATGGACAGATACGTCCATGTGGAGGATATGTGTGGAGTATGTATGTGGAGGACGTATGTGGAGGATGTATATGGTGTATGTATGTGGAGGACGTATGTGGTGGATGTATGTGGACGATGTATGTGGAGTATGTATGTGGAGGACGTACGTGGACTATGCATGTGGAGGACGTATGTGGAGTATGCATGTGGAGGACGTATGTGGAGTATGTATGTGGAGGACGTATGTGGAGTATGTACGTGGAGAACGTACGTGGATGTATGTGGAGGACGTACGTGAAGTATGTGGAGGACGTATGTGGAGGACATAGGTGGAGTATGTTTGTGGAGGACGTATGTGGAGTATGTGGAGGACGTATGTGGAGCATGTAGAGGACGTATGTGGAGTATGTATGTGGAGGAAGAGTTCGGAAGAAGCTCTGGCTTCAACGAAGTAATTTGACACCATTGGAGACAAATCATACAGGGAGAAGGATCGAGGATTCTAAAAGGTAGACAGCTACGCCCACGCCCATATGCACGCTCACGCCCACATTCCCGTCCACATTCACGCCCACAACCGCTCACTTGGCTCATGCCACACCCACGTATCATCTTAGAAATATTATTCTGTTTGAAGTTGAAGAGTTTAATGCAATGCACATAACACCTGACAACTGGAAAGAAATTACTCGTACATAAAATGTTCATAAAATGATTGAACATAATGTAAGAACATAAAAATTGAGGAGACTGCAAGAGACCATAAGGACTACACTAGGCACTTCCATGTCCCATACCACTTTTCATCCCTATACATAAAGTTATCTAATCTTTTCTTAAAACAACCAATTATTTCAGCGCTCACTACCTGGTTACTAAATCTATTCCATTCGTTAACCACTGTTTTTAAACCTATTTCCTTCTTAAACCTAATTTTGTCAAATTTTAATCTCCTACTACGAGTCCTGCCCTGTTGTCTTAATATGATGACCCTTACGTCTAATTTCACTGAATTTGCGATGGTTGGTACAAGTTAAATCTACTAAGTAGACATTCAGTGGCTGAATACAGTACTCATTACCATCAATTCTTCTTTTATTCTTTGTTATTTTATTTTTCTATATCTGCCTTTCTCCTGCTCATCTTCTTACTATCATTCTTCTGCTTCTTTATCCTATTCTTTGTTATCATCAATTATCAAAGTTAGCATGTTTACCAAAAACAATACAGGATTTTTTTCATCCTTCACTTTTCTTCGTAGACAGAGGGATGTATATACAAACAAAATATAGATGTGAAATCCAACACTAATATTATAATATCCATTGGTTGTCATCCTTATTATTAGTACCATCCTCACTCTCCTCTCTCTCTTCCTCTATTGCTCTCTCCCTCTCTCTCACCATCCCTTACTCTATCTCTCTCTCTCTCTCTCTCGTTCCTTTTACCTTTCATTAGATTCTTAGTGTCTCCATAATTTACGCTATATTACTATTTCCATACTCATCCTCACCAACAACACCACTATCACCACCACCACCTTCACCATCACTATTTTCATCACCATCACCATCCATTTCAGTCGTTTTGAAACTCCTACAAAGGTTCCTCTTTCGTCTTAAAAAAAAAAAAAATATATATATATATATATATATATATACATATATATATGTATACATATATATATATATATATGTAAACATATATATATATATATATATATATCTATATATATATATATCCTATTTCGCTTATTGGCTTATTCTGTTCATAATCCTCTCCCTTCTTTTTCCTCTTATTCTTCCTTTTCTATTTCCTCTAATTCGTCCTTTTTCTCTTTTTCCATTTTTCAAAATCTTCCTCTCCCTTTACTCCTCTTGTTTTCATCTCCCTAATTTTTACTTTTCTTGTTCATTTTTCTCTTCTACTTCTACTTCTTCCTTTCCTTTCCTCCTCCTCCTCCTCCTTCCATTCCCTCCTCCTTTCTCTGTACCATCATTTCTTGCGAATTTTCTTCTTCTTTCCCTTGGGGACATTTCCTCCCCAACTCATTACGTCTTGTGACACTGCTTCTGACCCAGGGCAGTGGGCAAAATGCAGGGATGACCCGTCATCCAGGAGGTGCCAAGATGAGAGGGGAGGGAAGAGTGTGGAGGAGAGTGGAGTACGATAGGGATGGAATCGTCGGAAATGGTTTTTATGCCTTTGTTTTTTGGCTACCTCCCTTATAAGGGGGGAAAAAGCCTTTGGTATATGTATGGTATATATATGTACATTTCCTGCCATACATTTACCCTCTCCCTTTCTTTCACAACACTCTCTCATTTCCTTGACCTTTTCCCATTTCTATGCCTCATTTCTCTTCTTTGGCCCGCATTTCTTCCTTCCTTCCTTCCTTCCTTCTTTTCTTCGTCTTTGTCTCGTTTCTCCTTGAAGACTTCCATTTCCGTTTCCTCCATTGAAGTCCTCTCTATTCGTCTTCCTTCTTCCTCTGTATTCTTCTGTTCTCTCTGTACCATACTCCTCTTCTACTCTCTTTCTCCCCTAAGCTCTCTTCCTATTACATTTGCATACTCTCCGTTTTCTCTCTTCTTATTCTCTCTGTCCGCCTTCTCTTTGTTTCGTCTCTTATGTTCTCTTTTTCTGTTCCAATTTCTTCTCCATACTTCCTACCTTATCTCTCTCTCTCTCTCTCTCTCTCTCTCTCTCTCTCTCTCTCTTACCTTTGTTATCTTGCATCATATACCCTCTCTCTTGTACTAATGCTATCTAAATTATTTTTTCTTTTATATTTCCAAGCGCTGTACAGTATCCTAACCCCTAATGCATATTGTCCTTCTTACCCTCGTTCTCTTATCTCAGGTAAAGAAGAAGAAGAAGAAGAAGAAGAAGAAGAAGAAGAAGAAGAAGAAGAAGAAGAAGAAGAAGAAGAAGAAGAAGAAGAAGAAGAAGAAGAAGAAGAAGAAGAAGAAGAAGAAGAAGAAGAAGAAGAAGAAGAAGAAGAAGAAGAAGAAGAAGAAGAAGAAGAAGAAGAAGAAGAAGAAGAAGAAGAAGAAGAAGAAGAAGAAGAAGAAGAAGAAGAAGAAGAAGAAGAAGAAGAAGAAGAAGAAGAAGAAGAAGAAGAAGAAGAAGAATCTATCCATGCCCCCTCTGACGCTTTAGCTATCCTTCTACCGCGAATTCTAACCTCTCTGTCCACCTCTCTCTCTCTCTTTTCTTCATATTATCCTCCCTCCTTCTATCCCTGATTTCCTCCTTCCCCTCTCTATACTCCCTCCCTCTCTCACTCCCTCGTTCGTCTCTCTTTCCCTCATTCCTCTCCTCCCTCCCTCTATCCATCCTTCCTTCCCTCCCTCCCTCCTCCTTCCTTTCCTCCCTCCCTCCTCCTCTGCCTCCCTCCACTCTCCCTCCTCCATCTCTCTTTCCCTCATTTCTTTCATCCCTCCACTCCTTCCTTCCCTCCCTCCATCCCTCCTTACCTCACTCTCTCACTAATCTCTCTTTCCTTCATT
>NC_134781.1:79481556-79499056 GCF_046742065.1 Oratosquilla oratoria | reverse complement strand
GCTATCTGGCAAAAGAAGTGATTGTCAGTAGATGAAGGACAACAAATATTCCTACCTTCAGTAAATCAAGTGAATGAAATTGATAATTACTTATAAGATACCTGTCAATTAACACAACTCGAATGACCAGGCGAGGAGGCGACGCAACGTCGGAAAAAAAAAAACACGTAACTGACAAGGCTTTGTTTAATCAGTGGTTTCTCACTTCCCACGGCATGGAAGCGAGATAGTGAGTACCTAATAATTCAAAGGGACCCGATGAGCGATTTCGGCCGTAATTGGGGCAGACTGTACACAAGAGTGATAGAAATCCGATACATTACCCAATTTAGTGTACAGAACCAACCAACTTCGTCCATCGAACCCACTAACAACTTGGAACGGTTTACCTGTTGCTCTTACTTGACCACAAGGTACTTGGTCAAACAACCTGGCGAACCGATTACAGGCAATCAGAGTTATTGGGTAAATACGTCTCAGGGGAAGGAGAAATAGGACCAGGGTGTTGACGAACTTGGGTGTCAACACTCTTGGATAACATGACGAGGGTCAGACGATTTTATTCAGCTAAGGAAGGGAGGCTCACCTGGGGCAAGTGGTAAGGAGGACAAATGGTCCCTTATCGAGAGGAACGGATTCCAATTTTTTTTTTTATTTATTTTTTTTTTTTTTGCAATAATGCATTTGCTCAACCCTGAGGACTTGCTGACCTAATCAAGAGAGCTAATACACACACACACACACACACACACACACACACACACACACGCACACACACGACTCGGTGTCCTCGACTGTCACTACGGCGGTCCGTGTTCGAATCCTGCCCAGGGCTGAAATAATTTCAGTATCGCTGCCCATCGAGTCGTTACTCCAACTCTCCTGGACGGGGAGTTGGGTGTGTGTGTGCTCGTGTAAGATCATAGCATTACCCATAGATCGGTCATACGAGGTCTAAGCTCTTCCGGGAGGGAAATAGCTGTTGATCACGAGTTTAACACGTGATCCAAAGACCATTGTGAATCACACACAAATATACGCACACACACACACGCACATACACACATACGCACACACACACACACACACACGCACACACACACACACACACACACATACACACACACACACACACACACACTACCGGCATCTCCGTGAGACCCAGGCACCCTGACACAAAAAGCCGCTGTAGAACAAACCCATTAGTCATATCGCTAATGAACTAATCAACTGATGCATCCTCGGAGATTTGTAGAGGAGGAGTTGGGAGGAAGAGATCTGAGACGATGGAGGCCCGGAAATGAAGTAGACGAGGAGGAGGAGGAAGAGGAAAAGGAGGAGGGGAGGAGGAGGAGGGTGAAGGAGGTTAAGTCGAGGGGAATAAAATGCGGAAAAGTCATATATATATATAACGAAGCAGAGTTCTTTCGTATATTACTGAAGATGTAATATACGAAAGCGCTCTGCTTCGTTAGTTTCTTTTTCCAAGTGGTTTACTCTGCATAAGTGAACACACGTATCCGTGTTTTTATTAGCATATATATATATATATATATATATATATATATACATATATATATGTATATATATATATACATTATATATATGATATATATATACATATGTATATATACATTATATGTATATATATGTATATATATATATAATATATTATATATATATACATATATATATATATATATGTATATATATAATATATATATATACATATATATATATATATATATATATATATATATACATATTCAAATAGACCACTAGAAATAAAAAATAACAAGGCAGAGCGCGTTAGTATATTACATCTTCAGTGCAACAAGTACTTGTTGCACTGAAGATGTAATATACGAAAGCGCTCTGCTTCGTTAGTTTCTTTTTCCAAGTGGTTTACTCTGCATAAGTGAACACACGTATCCGTGTTCTTATTAGCATATAATATATATATATATATATATATATATATATATACATTATATATACACATATATGTATGTACGCTCGAAGTTATCCCAGGGTTAACCCGAGATTCTTTAACTACTGAAAACGAAATATGATCCTCACAAATTAAGTAAAATCGTCTATTATTTTCCAGGAGACAGTAACATAATAACATTCCTCGTCTATTGATTAAGGCGTAGATTATGTTTACAATCTCATCTTACAAAACTTCGAATACTTATGAAAAACGTAAAAAACAAAAACAAAAAAAAAAAGAACACGGGAAACCTGTTATCTACAGTACAAAACCCAAGCCAATCTATACCTACAGTATGGAATTCTCCCTTTGAGGAATATTTCCTTGCATTAAATTTGCTTGGAGGCATTAATTACAAAAATCCTGGCGCATTTACTTCCGGTATCAAATTATTTCCACTGAAGAATTCTGTCCACAATAAATTTGCTTGCAGCCATTAAGGCTGCCAAAAGCAGACTTAAATCAGGGTAGGATGTCGCTTAGTGCTGGCATCCGAAAAACGATGATTAGCGGAGCCAAGTGGCCCCCCACGTGAACTCCTCTCTCTCTCTCTCTCTCTCTCTCTCTCTCTTTGTTCCCCCGTTGAATACTCTCTTTCGGATCCCTCTAAAGACAAAGACGAAGACAACAACGACTACCAATACTAATATTAATGACAAAAATGACAATGACGACGACGATGACGACGATGATGACGAAAACGATGACGACGACGACGATGATAATAATAACAGTAATAACAACAAAATAATAACAACAATAACAATAACAATACTAAGAATAATCCTAATAACGATAACATTAACAAAATAAACGAAAAGTAGAGGAAGTGTCCTTTTAATCGAACAAAATTCACAGTCAAGTTTCCTCCCCTTAAAAAAAAAAAAAAAAAAAAAAAACACTACTCAAAGCGAATACAGAATGCAATACTTTTCACCAAAGGAAATATGTGCAAACAACCAACATTAAAGTATCATAAATTTCCGGTCTGCGCCACGATTACGCGCAAAGCCTGCATCCACGTATAGAGCACCCGGAGCTCTTCAATAATGCATACCAATGCTGGTTCTAAATCCTCATTTCCAGAGAACTTCCTCCAGCGCTGAAGTAAGACACAAATTACTCCCTTCTGTTCCCGCCTCTTCGTATATCTTATTCAGGATAAAACCAAACGATTTTCTTCAGTCTGAGTGAGTCCCACGTGTCACTTTATTCTCTCGGTCCTTCAGGATGTTAGTATAAAGAGTATCATTCATACATATATATATATATATATATATATATATATATATATATATATATATATATATATATATATATCATATGAAAAATAACTGTTTGTGGAAATATTCGAAATCTGAAGAAAACACATGACGTCACGACTAAGGAACAGCCAATCAGAGGACGAGACATGACGTCACGACTGAGGACCAGCCAATCCGAAGACGAGACGTGACGTCACGACTGAGGACCAGCTAATCAGAAGAGACATGATGTCACGACTGAGGACCAGCCAATCAGAAGGCGAGACATTAAGTCACGACTGAGGACCAGCCAATCAGAAGAGGCGACATGACGTCACGACTGAAGATCAGCCAATCAGAAGAAAAGGCGAGATGTCACGAATTGTTTACTGTGATATAGAATATGGGAAAGTTGTGTTATTTTGTTGAACAGAATGTTAATTTATTGAACAATGAGTAGCTAGAGCCGGTGCTCATTCTGGTAAAAATGAATAAATAAATAAAATAAAATATCAAATATTCAGTTGAAATGGAGTCCTTGATTTCATTCGTCAGTATGTACATTAACCCTTCAATAAGTCGGATTTCGTTGGACAAGTTAGAATAACTAACAAATATTCACTCAAAATATACCATCCCAAAATTTTGGAAAAATATCGAATAGGTCGGAATTGTTCTGTTTTCTTAAGTCGTAATATTCAGACTTATAGCTTGCCACAGTCGTAATTCTGTGATTTTCCTGCATCTTTAGCTTTGGGTTCTTCCAGTTGTCTGTTCAATTTCCCCCTCAATTTTTTTTAAAACCCATTTTAATCAGTCCGGAATTTATATGAATCATTCTAATACATTTTTTTCTGTCCTTCCTTAAAGTACGTTTTGTTTCGTGTGATTATTAGGCAACCACAGCCAATGGTAGGTGACGTGCATCCTACTAACTGGCATCCTATTTGGGTAAGCGCGTTGGTTGTAGACTGGGTTAAAATTATCAGCCTCGTAGTTTGCAGCTCTAAGCAAAACACTCCAATTCAAAAACAAAGAATTATTGCTCTAGGCAATGGTTTGACTATCATCGTTGAGCCATAACGATTATCGTTGAACAATAATCGCAACGAGTGAAACCTACCTCTAGACGATTTTAATCAGCTGAGGGAAAAAAAATCTTACAAATGTATTTCCACATTCCCATCAAGATCCCTCATCCCACATTTTCTCCTTCCTCACACCAAAAACCATCTCCCATTTTCTCTCCTTCCTCCCACCAAAAACCATCTCCCATTTTCTCTCTTTTCCTCACACAACTTTTCTCTCTCTCCCCATCTTGGATACTTCCTTATCTCTCGTTTTCATTTCCTTTACTTGTCTCTCTGATCTATATTCTCTTCCTTCCCATTTTCTCATTTTCCGTTTTCTTTAAAGGCTTTTTGTGGAGTCTTGAACTACGTCTCCTTTATCTTCTTACATTTCAAATAATATTTAGTCCGAGTTTCTATTTCTCTCTCTCTCTCCCTCTCCCTCTCTCTCTTTAATTCTCTCTTTTCCATCGCCATGTTCTTTTGCTGAAGGTAATGTAGTACCCATTTTCATTACATAACGTCGTCTACATCATCTTAATAACGTCATGTCGTCTAGATCTTCTTGATGACGTCAAGTCGTGTACCTTTTTCTTTAGGTCGTAAGAAATGATCCGTCTTACGCCATCATTCTCCGAGATTCTCAATCTAACAGAATAACATATTCAGCCCCTTAGAATCGTAATTGAATACAGTAAGCGCTGCCTTTGATTAGAAACTCTGTATGAGAATATCGTATTTGATACAAGACTTTATTAATCCTTTGATGTCTGAGTTCGACTTGTTATAGCTGTCATCAGGTGTTTTTATTCAGCTGAAAGAGGTTCCTTTCATGTCGTCATCTTTTTCATCTTCATAGACTATCACTGAATTCACCATTGCACAGGAATTTATCTGAATTGGACTTAAAACAGGATTAAACAGAAATATCCCCCTTAACTGAGTAAAATTGCTTGGGATGGTCCCCCCTTAACTGAGTAAAATTGCTTAGGATGGTAAGTTAAACAAGTATTACGGGTTCCCAAATATGTGAGTTCCTCTCTTTTCAAAATATTGTTATTTCTGGTTTATCAAAAGAAATCTTTCTTTATACCCACAGCTACTCTCTCTCTCTCTCTCTCTTTCTCTCTGCTTCGTTGAGGTCCTCATTCCCTCCTTGCCTCCTCCAGTCTTCCTCACTCCATCACTCAACCTCCTTCCGCACTCTAAGTTCAACTTAACTTGTTTTTCTGCAATTTGGTTGCTAACTTTATCCTTAATTCTTTCTCGATTCTTTCTGCCCCTTCCTTCGTTTTTTATATATCTCCTTCTCCTGATTAACCAGCAGAAGTTGGCAATAATCTTTATATTATTAAATCTGTCGCCATGGTGTGAAAACTTAACTTACCATCCCATCCCCACGCAGTGAGAACTAAGAAACCCATGGTAGGACAACGCTCTGTCAGTTGCAGTAAGCAGGTTTTTTTTTTTTAAGTCGACGTTAGACTGCCTCCCGCCTGGCCAAGACTGTCGGGAACCAAAGCAGCAAGGTCACATTAGACCCCGGGAATCGAACCCATGACCATCTGGTCATTAGTTCAAGACTGTATCTACTGGGCGGGAATTCACTGTCCTTAGAAATTCTGATTTAATAATATCGGAATGTCACTCCGCTTTCCTGAAACCGCCAGACGATTTTCTTCAGCCCAGAAACCATCAGAGTCTTTCAATTCATTTGCACACGCACTGCACTTCAGATATGCCATTCTAACTCATGTCAAACGATTTTGTACATCGAAGAAGACTACGGATAAAGTTTCATGAAATATTTGTCGATATCTTGATTGTGTATTTATTTCCGGGTTCCCATCTCCACAATTTAGTCTGAATTTGTACCAGCCGAGCACCTGCTGGTAATCAACCCTTCTGTTTTGTTCTTCTCTCACTCCCCAACTCCCCCACTCCCTTCTTCAGTGCGTGCCGAGTGTTATTAATTTTCCTAGCGTGTTGTTCTTTGTTCTCCCTTTCATTTTTCATTCCTGAAGCACTTTCTCTCTTTTCGATAAAACATGCACTGTCATTTACGATTTTTCATTCTGCTCCTGTTGTAGATTAACACATTTCTAGGTGTCTACTCACGCATGTGATGCAGTTTTATGATTTTATTAAACTCGTGGAGACTCTTGTATCCATTAGAATTAAAACACAACCTACATTAACCCAGGTCCCGACCAGGTCCCGACCATCTCCTGGGATCACCCAACCTACCTGCCAGCCAATGAACTTCGAGATTCATAAGTGCCTGGGTGGCTTGATCCTCAGCTGGACTATAAATGCCCAGACTCTGGGTAACCACCCACAGTCTATGTCTCCGACTATTTCCCGCACTTTTGGGTGATATAGGACCAAGCCTCGACCTCCAATTCCCCTACCCAAACCTCCTGAACCTTGATACAAGTCCTAATAAATATCCCCTAAAGCGCTCAGTGGCAATATCCCCTTTTATACACGACAATCATTTCATCTTCCGACAGACTTCTTTTCCCCTCCCACTAAAACATGATCCCGCGAGCGCGGGTGGTCTGTCCTACGTAGCCCATAGTTCACAGTCTTCTCCGAACCACCAGTAAAGAAACACCTAACAGTCTATACCCTGAAGAAGCCTCAGATAGTGGCGAAAACCTCCGAGTTTCGTTGAAACATAGTCAACTGTCTCCACCATTACTAGAGCAACATTAACCAAGTTGGGTTCCAGGAACACTTACCCTAAGCTATTGTATGCTAGTCATCAGAGAAACACAAATAATTTCACCCCGTCCCTCCCTGCGAATGATAAGAAGATATTTCAAAAGATCATGAATACTATTCTTAAAATCACCAAGGTAGCCCAGTGCAGTTGATTTATGCAAACATATATGTATATGCATACAAGTATATTCTCGATTAATCCATTTCAGATTTTAATCAGCCGCGAAGAGAGAAACCTTTGTATTCCTCTTGGGCTCTCTAATGCAGTATCGTAGGTCTTCTTTGTTTATGTCTTGCAGAATGCTATTACGCGTTACGTACTGCTCCTTCGAACAAGGGCCCCGTTCTGCAGCGTCATTCACTGTTGCATTAGCGTTTTTTCTTTCAACATCTAATTTAGTGTCGTTGTTGCTTTTTCCTTTCATTTCTTATGCCTGCCTTTCATATTCGCAATTCCTCTCGTTGTCGCCAGGTCCTTCGTAGTGTTATGCTCTTCGTTCTCCATGTGGGGTGCCAACTACGTATGATTTGATCAAATTTAAAGATTATCTATATAAATTTTAAAGAAATTCATTAAAATCCGTAGAGACCAGAGTCGCGTAGATTTTTTTATGTTTAGAAATTAATTGTTATATATATATAAATTAAATAGAAAATGGTTGATTACTTTCTTAAAATATATGTTCTTTTTCCCGTTACCAATACTCGTCCTTCGTCTCATCTGCAGCTGGCTATCAAGAGCCTATAAGCAATTACCTTGTTTATGTGAAATGTGAAAAAAAAATGTTGTGCTACTCGGTCCGAACAGCCCATTCCTCTCACAAATGATTAATAATTCGGTTTATTGAGTTAACAGTGATACAGTGATACATTGATGATATACAATTTGTGCCAATTTTAGGACTAGACTAATTTGAGTTGAAAATGCGCTCTATGGACGGAATGGCATTGTTTTTGTCGTGGACACTCCGCGGCGCGGCGCTCTGATGGGCACAAGTTTGTTGTTGTGCCTTGTAGCGTGGCGTGGTGGGGGGGAGAAACGCACAGCAATTGTTCTGAACAATTGCTGTGCGTTTCTCTTCAAGGGCTTTCTTCTTGCTCTAGGTACCTGCTTGGCTATTTCCTTCCCGATTCTTATGGGGATTATCACATAGGGCTTCGGATACGACATTTCACTTTTCAAATATTCAAAGACAAAATTATCTTTCCGTCATATAAAACAAAGTTGAGCGATGAAACAAAATATTGTAAACCTCACTGCAATCCCTTCTTGCTGACAAAGAAGCCCCTCCGAGTACACAGGGCAAGGGTGACGACCTGAGCGGTATTAGAGCTTTTCCTGGGAGTTGAGAACTTCAGCGGAATCTCTATGGACCAGAGCTACGCATCATTTTCGTATGCTCGTAGAGTAATCCCCTCTAAAAGATAAATCATGATCACTTTTAACTGTTTCTCCTTCCTGGCACCATCCAAAAAGGCATACTGGGAAATATTGAATCAATAGGTTCATGTATTCGGTATTACTAGCCATATTATAGAAACGCTACTTGAATGTATATGGTTCCAGACAACACAACTCTTTCTCTCTTCATCTCTCTCTCTCTCTCTCTCTCTCTCTCTCTCTCTCACTCCACATCTAAGGTACGGTGTTCTCCCCAAGACCTGAATCGAACGAAACAAAACGCTTTGTCACTGTGTCTGACTTCCTTACTCAACGGCGTCGTCTAGATATTCAGTTCACCTCTTTTGACTAGTGTGACGTACGTTTTCGCCCTTCTTTCGTTCGCCAGGCGATTTTATTCGGCTGTGGTCCACGTGAAGGAGTTGATAGATTGATACCGAGATCCCAAATCCTTCCCCTCAGCTGAATAAAAGTGTGTATGTGTGCGTGTGTGCGTCCGTGTGTGTGTTTGTGTGCGTGTGTGTGTGTGTGTGTGTGTGTGTGTGTGTGTGTGTGTGTGTGTGTGTGTGTGTGTGTGTGTGTGTGATTCACCATGGTCTTGGATCACGTGTTGGACTCTTGATCGACAGCTATTTCCCTCCCGTAAGAGAGCTCAGAGCTCATATACGAGTATGACCGATCTATGGGTAATGCTGTGATCTTACGCACACACACACACAACTCCCCGCCCACGAGAGTTGGAGTAACGACTCGCAGTGCAGCGATACTGAAATTATTTCAGCCCTGGGCGGGATTCGAACCCGGACCGCCGTAGTGGCAGCCGGGAACTCTACCAACCTCGCCACGTGTGTGTGTGTGTGTGTGTGTGTGTGTGTGTGTGTGTGTGTGTGTGTGTGTGTGTCTGTGTACTTTTCACAATATTCATCAGTCATATAAGTAAAGACACTCGGCTCGTAAACACCAAATTCACAAACACGTTCTGATCCTTCGAACGGACGACCCTTGAACAAACAAACCGACTTCGATTCTATGTATAGAACATTCCAAACCAATTCCAGATCCTCCTAAGCCGACACCATGATAGTCTTGCGTTCAGCCACTGCAGACGAAGAGTTCTTGTTGACCTTATACCGACTTGGGCGGAGTCAGGTCATAACTTTTCGTTTCTGGAGATTGATACATTCGGCAAGAGGCAAGGTCCCCTAACGCACCTTTGCATTTCGACCTTCCTCGGTTGACAAATCACCTTCGGATCCCTCCCCGGCTACCGAAGCCTTCGACAAATGGTACTTTAGCCACGGGTAGCCCACATGCGTCACGAACAAGACCTCATGACGTGTCATTGAGCAACGCCGATGTTTATCGTGATATATGGAAATATGTCTTAATCTCCATCGAAGACAGCATTGGGTCACACTGCCTTCATCCATTTCCGTTTTCTCTCGAATGAGAAAGAGATCGTCTCGCGTTAGATAGAACGCAATCTCTCTATACAATTTCAATCCTTTAAGATATACAGCTCATTCGAAACTAAATTCCCCCCTCCCCCGAAATTAATCAAACAATCTTGCGTCATGGAATAGTTAACTACGACGCTGACCTAACTAAGTTAATGAATTCGTCATTATTAGCCATATTGCAGAAACGTCACCTGAATGTACATGATTCCAAACAGCACATGGAGATGGAAACCAATCCAAAGACACTAGATATCGTGTATGTCTATGTATATTCAAAGTGGATAAAACAGTGCAACTCTCTTTCTTCCTCTCTCTCTTTCTTTCTCTCTCTCTCTCTCTCTTTACAACATATGTAAATCTATGGATGAACAAACTACTAGGGGCTACCTATATAATGCTCCTAGATGACCAAGTACAAAAGGCAAAGGTGAAGAGCTTCGTCACATCTAAACTCCTCCCGACATGAACTCCTCACATTTCAATGTCACATACATACATAGATACATACATATATGCGTACATACATACGTGCATACATACACACATATATGCATACATACATAAATACATTACATACATGTATACATAAATAAATACATTACATACATACATGCATACATACATAAATACATACATATATGCGTACATACATCAATGCATACATATACACATACATATATACATACATACATACAAATTACATGCATGCATATATATATATATATATATATATATATATATATATATATATATATATATATATGCATGCATACATACGTACAGACATACATGCAAAAATGCATACATACATACATACATACATACATACATACATACACACATCCATGCATACATACATGATAAAATGTATGAGCGCCCGATTGCTATCTCGTCAAATATTAAGGGTGAAACCTTTATGCGTGGATGTAAGGCATAAATTTTCATTGGCATGAATTCATTATTTCTCACAGGGAATTAAACATTTTGAAATATGGAATCGTTCAAGGGTTCTATGTGTGTACAAGTAAAGGGATTTACATCATAAATGAACACATATATATATATATATATATATATATATATATATGTGTGTGTGTGTGTGTGTGTGTGTGTGTGTGTGTGTGTGTATGTGTGTGTGTATACATATATATGCACGCTTGCACATGTGTGTGTGTGGTGTGTGTGTGTGTGTGTGTGTGTGTGTGTGTGTGTGTGTGTGTGTGTGTGTGTGTGTGTGTGTGTGTGTGTGTGTGTGTGTGTGTGTGTGTGTGTGTGTGTGTGTGTGTGTGTGTGTGTGTGTGTATGTGTGTGTGCGCGCGCGCGTATGTAAGGTACTTTTCACGAGATCTTTAGCATTTGTACATACAGAGATAGGAACTATACTATGCTAAACGAACAGAGAACATAAATGGTATTTTCATGAACCTACAACTCTACATAAACCAGGACACTACTCTACATAAATGTATGATATTATTTGACGTTTCTCTTTCGCGTGAGCGTGCCTGTGAGGCGTGGAATATCACATTAAGCAAGAATATACATTTTTTCCAATGAATACCAAATCAGCCTCTTTTTTGCTTAACCCAATCAAACTCGATATCCTCTTTTGAAATTTTGTTCTGGCTAGCGGGAGACGATTTCATTAAGCGTCTAAAGCAGGTATTCTTAAAGTAGTACCTCATTACCCACCCCAAAAAGGCACCCTGGGAAATACTGAATTAGTAGTTTTGTGTAAGAATTGTATTTTATTCATTTATTTACTGAAAACGAAAATAAAAAGTCCCCCAGAAATCAGCTGTTTGTTCATGGCCATCCCGTTTTCTCTTTTTTACAGTAAATAAAAAATCAAATGTCTGTGGGTTACTATTAGAAAGAGGGTATCAGATTGACCTAAGTTGACCTTTGGGGTATCGACGCTGAAAAACATTAAGAAGCAATGGTCTAGAATAACTTCTAGGATGAAATGAGTTGAGACAAAATCTCGATCTACAAGACAAAACAAACTGCTTCAGTGTGAGGTAAGCGTCTCGTGGTGTGACTTTCGACTTCTCATTTCACCAAAGAGATCCTCGCGTTTGCTGGTTCTGAAGTTCGCACGGTAATTCCGCAAAGATGAGTTGATGCATCGGGTGCCAAATTAGCATAAACTTGTTTCTACTTTTTCTCCGTTTCTAGCGACTTTAGTACAACCGACAAGCGATCTTATTCAACGAAAATGTTGAAATAAACTCGACTAAAATCTTCGTTATTTTTTTTTATTTTCTCTGCATGAGGGGACGGAGAGGGAGGGTCGCCGATTTAACGAAGCGGCCTTGCTGTGGATGTGCTGTGTCTTGCGACACTGTTTCAGACCCAGGGCAGTGGACAAGATGCAGGGATGACCCGTCATCCAATAGATGCCAAGATGAGAGGGAGGGAAGAGGGTAGAGGGGAGTGGAGTATGTAGAGGATGGAATGGGTGGGAGTGGTTTCTATGCCTTTGTTTTTGGCTACCTCCCTTGTAAGGGGGAAAAAGCCTTTGGTATACGTATGTACTTATAATTCTATCGACAGGTGAATTTATTCCAAAGGGAAAGGGGTTGGCGTGGGATGTAAAATTCTCCCTTGCGGAGAAGAAAGTGCAAATACACTCTGAGAGGCCTCTCAAGACTGATTCCTTCTCTGAGCTGAGGAGGAAAGGGGGAGAGGGAGGAGGGAGGAGGGGAGAAGGGGAGGAGAGGAAGAGGGGAGGAGGCTTCCCCTTCAGCTGAATAAGTACTAAAGTCGTAAAGCGGAAAGTGCCTTCAAATAACGCGATTCCCAAATCCGCGCCTATTTACGGCCCCAGGCTCCACGCGCCTTCGGGGCTTTCATAAGACCGGACCCTTTGCTATAACGCGTCTTATTCGCTTAAACCCAGCTGGACCCAAGACGCCCAGCGTGCACGCAAATGCTGGTGCATGCATGCAGGCACATGAGGCACATTCGGGCAAATGCACATGCAGGCACACAAGCACAAAAACTCAATTGGATATAATAATCTTATGGCCGGTTCTCTTTGGGGTAGCGTGCATGTTAAACTGAAACCCACATACCAACCATCCATACCTACTGCATTGTATATATATATATGTATATATATATATATATATATATATATATATATATATATGTATACATATATATATATACATATATATATAAATATACATATATGTATGTACATATATATATATATATATATATACATATGTATATATATATATATATATGTGTACAACACTGAATGGGTCCCAGTGATTAGAGATACATTTTAACAACCACAATGCACTTTAATTCTAAGCCATCAAAGGCCAGAATGCTGAAATTGAAATGTGGTACTGCCCAGGACTCGAACCCGGCATAATGACAAGTGCGACAGTGACTTTCCAACTAGACTATCAAGAGAGATATCTCTAGCCTAGTTGTAAACTCACTGTCGCACTTGTCATGAGGATGCCGGGTTCGAGTCGTGGGCAGTACCACATTTCAATTTCAGCTTGCTGGCCCTTGATGGCTTAGAATTAAAGTGCATTGGGGTTGTAAAAAAAAAATATATATATATATATAATATATATATATATATAATATATATATATATATATATATATATATATATATATATATATATATATATTAATAAGAACACAGGTACGTGTGTTCACTTATGCTAAGTAGACCGCTTGAAAAAAAAACTAACGAAGCAGAGCGCTTTCGTATATTGCATTCAGTACAAAAAGTACTTTTTGCACTGAATGTAATATACGAAAGCGCTCTGCTTCGTTAGTTCCTTTTTTCCAAGTGGTCTACTTTATATATGTATATATATATAAATTGAAGAGAATGGCAAGTTTATTATGACAAAACTTCTTGTCGTACTGTTCTCTTTCTTAAAGCCTTCTTGCTTTCTATAGGCACTAATCCAAATGTTTCTCCGTTTATCATACTGTTGGGTAGCAGACACAACTATCCTTGTAACCAAAACACACTTTCACACCTCATGCGTGAACAAACACAGTATCAAGTTACTATGGCTCGGGTTTCAAACGACGCGAATGCTTTGACCAAGTCTCCCCAACGAACTTCAGGAATCAAGGACAGCTCTCAATAGCGACCAGATTTTGTCTACAAGGACATTAGTGCTGGTGAGGTATTGGAAACGCGATTCAACACAGTTTAACGTGAATTAAATTGTCTGGTGCTAGCTTGGGTAGAATACTTAATGTGGATAAATGCGTCCTATTGAGAAGTAAACATTTAACTATGCGTCTGTGTGTGTGTTTGTGTGTTTGTGTGTGTGTGTGTGTGTGTGTGTGTGTGTGTGTGTGTGATTCACCATGGTCTTGGATCATGTGCTGGACTCGTGATAGAAAGTTATAAAACTCCCGGATGAGAGCTCGTATGACCATCCACGAGAGTTGGAGTAACAACTCACTGTGTGTGTGTGCGTGTGTGTGTGTGCGCGCGTGTGTGTGTGTGTGCGCGCGTGTGCTTGTGTGTGCATACGTGTGTTCGATTCACCAAAGTACTGGAACACGTGTTGGACCCGTGATCGACAGCTATTACCTTACTGTACGAGAGTTTAGAGCTCACATTAGGCTTGAATTCCTTGATCAACAGAGGATTAATTTAGCAGTCGAGCACGGTACCACTACACCACCAAAAACGTGTGTATATATTATGAAAAAATAATACAAATAATCAAATAAATAGATAAAAAGATGGATGAATAAATAAATGAATAAAATAAATAAATACATAAACTTTTTTATATTTTTTGCTGAGGTACCTCCGTCCCCCCACCCGTTCCCCAGGGGTCCCTTAAACTGCAAATGAAAACCTTGTTCCTTATACACGCTGCCCCCCCCAACACACACTCCCCCCGGGGGGGGGCGGGGGGGAGGGGGAGGATGATCTTGCATTCATGGAGGAACACTCCCATGCAAACATCCCCTTTGGAATGGATTACCCCTCGTCCATTATGTCTGTTGATGTAATATTCAACACTGCAGTCTGATAAGTCCGCGCACTCACCCAGAATAGGGGGAAGAGGAGGGGTGGGGGAGTGCATTTTTTTCGGCTTATCTCTCCCTCTTATCTATTCCTCGGCTGATAACGAGGCGTTTGTGTCAGGTCATTGCTTCCCCTGAGGTCATACCCACTTCCGGCTTCCTCCTTAAAGAGTGACGTCATCAACGATCCCCTGTGACGTCATCAACTATCCCATGTGACGTCATCAATGTGACGTCACACCTTATCGTTGACTCTAAAACTACAACACACATGACGTCATCAACGTGATGTCACGTACATGTCATCACTGTTATACATCCCCCACGTGACGTCATCAGTATGACGTCTTCATTAAGTTGTAGTTTGGCACCGACAAGCTATTTTGGATCTGGCAACCTAATTATACTTCAATACTGACATTGATTGATGGTATATGGAAATTAAATTTATGAAACAGCGCTGTAAATTACAACAGACTGCGTGGACGCCGTCCCGATGAATACTCCCCACCCCCAGAAAAAAGAATACACACACACACACACACACACACACACACACACACACACACACACATTTATATATATATGTGTGTGTGTGTGTGTGTGTGTGTGTGTGTGTGTGTGTGTGTGTGTGTGTGTGTGTGTGTGTGTGTGTGTGTGTGTGTGTGTGTGTGTGTGTGTGTGTGTGTGTGTGTGTGTGTGTGTGTGTGTGTGTGTGTGTATGTGTGTGAAGCCGATGCTATCCAAACGTACGCAATAATAATTATTAATTGATAGATAATACGGAATTCTTGGGAGCTCTTTTCGAAAATTAGCTTTTTCAAATGCAACGGTCGTAACCGTCACCATCTTCCTTGCATCTCGTGATTGGTCTTCAGATCGCACGACACAGACCTCTAACCTCTTCAATACGGAAAACCCCAAACTGAACGAGGTTCTTGCCTCGCGTCACCGAATTGAAGTGGTTAATCTCATACTTATTGGAGTTTATCGTTTGCTACGTTTCTATATAAGTTTTTATTTTTCAAATAATTATCTTCATCCTTATATGCTCAGTTTTTGCTCTTCAAACTCAAAAATCACCAGTGGGAAGTGAGAAACCTATTGTAGGTCAAAACCCTGTCAGTTACATCAAGCCCCCCCCCCTTTCTTTTAAGGCCGACGTCGTGTCGCCTCCCCGCCTGGTCCGGGCTGTCGGGAACCAACACATGGAACCAGCAGCCGGTTCCAGGAATCGAACTCACGACCACCTACTCATGAGTTCAAGACGCTATCCACTGTGTTTCCGTGTGTTCTTTTGTTCTGAAATATAATGAAATAAAAGTACAGCCACCAGTTTTCATCTAAAACTAATCCCAATCATCAATCAACCCACTCACCGCTCCCCAATCTTGTAAGCAAAACACGAGCCCCTGGAATCAACCGCTTCGTTTCCAGGCTTCCAGACCAATCACTCTTCCAGATGAGGAAACTAATGTACACTCTGGACAATGGATACCAATCATATTTGCCCCAATCCTATGACCCGAAGAACACTTCCTTCCTCACCGACCAATCAGAGTGGGCAACGACATTGGGCCAATCAGAGACTCAGATGTGATCAGGACGATTTAATAAACCGCTCAAGCCTGATCACTGGTAAGGGAGGAGGGGATAAAGAGAGGGGGAGAAAGAGAGGGGGGAAAGAGACGGGGAAAAGAGAGGGGAGAAGAGGAGGGGGAGAAGAGGAGGGGGATAAGAGGAAGGTGGACAGAGAGAGGGGAAGAGAGGGGGAGAAAGAGAAGGGGAAGAAAGGAGGGGAGAGAGAGGGGGGAGAAGGAGAGGGAAAGAAATACAAGGGGAGAAAAAGAGAGGAGAGAAGAGGAGGAGAGAAAGAGATGGGGAGAAAGAGAAGGGGAGGAGAGGAGGGGAGAAAGGGGGAGGAGAGAAGAGGAGGGGAGAAAGAGAGGGGAAGAAAGACAAGGGGAGAAGAGGAGGGGGACAGAGAGAGGAGAAGAGAGGATGAGAAAGAGAAGGGGAAGAAAGGAGGGGGGAAGGAGAGGAGAGAAGAGGAGGGTAGAAACAGAGGAAAAAGAGGGGGAGAAAGAGACGGGAGAAAGAGAAAGGGGGGAGAGAGGGGGAGGAAAGTAGGGAGAGAAAGAGAAGGAGAGAAAGAGAGGGGGAGAAAGAGAGGAAGGGAAATGTCAAGAAAAAGAGAGATGGGGTAGGCGGAGATGGGAAACATGAAAGAAAGAGAGTAAAGAAAGACGTACAAGTCAGTTGGAGAAAGACAGGATAGGGGGTTACGCAATCAGGAAGAGAGAGAGAGCAAGAGAAGAGAGAGAGAGAGAGAGAGAGAGAGAGAGAGAGAGGTAGAGGGAGAAAGACAGAGAGAGAGAGAGAGAGAGAGAGATAGAGAGAGAGGTAGAGGGAGAAAGAAAGAGAGAGAGAGAGAAAGAGAGAGAGGGAAGAGAGAGACGCATAGAATATGGAGATAGTCATGAGATCCCCACTTCCTTCTCTCTCTCTCTCTCTCTCTCTCTCTCTCTCTCTCTCTCTCTCTCTTCCTGATTGCGTAACGCCCTATCCAAA
>NC_134781.1:79471556-79479056 GCF_046742065.1 Oratosquilla oratoria | reverse complement strand
AATGTAATACCACATTTGTCGATCACGTAAAAACCACAGCTGGAGCAAAAATAGACTGGAGACAGGGAATCTATGTATTTCGATTGCAAACTGCAATCCTCCTCAGTAGACACAAAGTATAGAGAAGTGAGTGCTACATAAGTAGCACCCTTGACAAGAATAGGGGAATATTATATATATATATATATATATATATATATATATATATATATATATATATATATATATATATATACAGTATATATGCAATTCATACCCTGGCCAGGGCCGGGCAATTTACTTTACAATAATGAAGCAAGCTGGTGGTGATGGTGATGATGGACATGATAGTGATGAGGAAGATGATGATGGTGATGGCAATGGTGATTGTGATTACTGGAAATGACGACTGATGGTGCATAAAATGATAGTGATGAAGAAGATGATGATAGTTATGGCAATGGTGATTGTGATTACTGGAAATGACGACTGATTGCGCATAAAATGATAGTGAAGCCGAATTGTCTTTAGGATAATAAATAAAAGTGAGGAAAACAGAAAATGGATAAGGATTGAAGATAGATGGATTGAAGGGGGAGGGGAGGAGGGGAGAATGGATCTGTGCACTGAGACTTACCTCACAGTAGAGACCACTTATCATTATACGGCCGTACATTAACCAGAAACGGTCCTTAAACGGTCTTTCAGTATGGTTAACCGATTTCTCACCTGTGGAGGAAAAAAAGAAAGTTAGTAATGCATTATTATTTTTCATTTTTTTTATTTTGATAATAAGATCCCCTTTTATGTGTTTGGGAAAAAACAAAAAGAATTAGTAATTTTTTTTTTTTGGCAAAATTAAGTTTTGATTATAAAATCATAAACCTCTTTTATGTGTGGGAAAAAACGAGTTAGTTATGCATTTTTTTTTTTTTTTTTTGGCAAAATGAAATGTTGATAATAAGATCATAAACCCCTATTATGTGTGGGAAAAAGAAAACGAGTAAGTAATGTTTTTTTTTCAAATCAAATTTTAATAAGATCATAATCTTTTATGTGGCAAAGAGAAAACGAGTCAGTAATGCATTTTTTTTTTCAAACCAATTTTTTATAATAAGATCATAATTTATGTGCGAGAAAAAGAAAACGAGTCAGTAATGTTTTTATTATTATTATTATTATTATTATTTCTTTTTTTTTTTTGCAAAATTAAAATGGATAATAAGATCCCCTTTTATTTGTGGGAAAGAACGAGTTAGTATTTTTTTTTTTTTTTTTTTTTTGCAAAATTAAATTTTGATAAGATCATAAACCCCGTTTTTGTGTGGGAAAAAAAGAAAAGAGAAAACGAGTTAGTAATGATTTTTTTTTTTTTTATCAAAATTAAATTTTGATATTAAGATCATAAAACCCCTTTTTTGTGTGGGAAAGACTTTCTCCCAGTCTGAAGGATGAAGAATGTGGAAACAATAAACGTCAGGTCCTTCCTTCTGGTTCCTAAATCCTTCAATCCTTACCTCCCACTCTCCTATTTAATCTCTCCCACTCTCCCAACTTTGACCTTCCTACTCCCCCTCCTAATCCCACTCCCCCGCCTTTGACACTTCCACTCCCCTCCTACTCCCACAACTTTGACCTTCCTACTCCCCCTCCTAATCCCACTCCCCTACCTTTGGCCCTTCCCACTCCCCCTCCTACTCCCACACCTTTGACCTTCCCACTCCTCCTCCTACTCCCACTCCCACACCTTTGGCCCTTCCCACTCCCCCTCCTACTCCCACTCCCACACCTTTGACCTTCCCACTCCCCCTCCTACTCCCACTCCCCCACCTTTGACCTTCCTACTCCCCTCCTACTCCTACTCCCCCACCTTTGACCTTCCCACTCCTACATCTTTGACATTCCCACTCCCCCTCCTACTCCCACACCTTTGACCTTCCCACTCCTCCTCCTACTCCCACTCCCACACCTTTGGCCCTTCCCACTCCCCCTCCTACTCCCACACCTTTGACCTTCCCACTCCCCCTCCTCCACCTTTTATCCAATTTATCCACACTGTAGTTCTAATAATTCACTCTCCTATATTATCCATTATTTATGTTATCCTTATCCTAAGCTTTAAGAACACAAGTATGAAGGAGACTGCGAGAGACCATGAGGCCTACACTAGGCAGTTCCATGTCCATTACCACCTGTCATTCCCATTCATAAGTTGTGCGTGTATCTCTGTGTTTGTGTTTTAGAACCTTAATCTTTGTAGATATCCATATTTTTCAGCCACTGAACTGAACTTTATAATTCATATATTTCGATCATAATCTTGATTTTTTTCTATTTATTAGTCAACTTATATCCATTCTATTCTTACCATCAACTCAAACGTTATCTCTTATTCATTAATTTTAATTTAGAATTTGAGTTCTTTCATTTAACACACAGCACTAACCTGAATATCATATTTATTTTTACTATATTTTAGTCTTTTACTATAAGAGACACAGATTTATTTTAATCACAGATCCAAAGATTATCTTCAATTCATTGTCTGTTTTCAATCTCCACCATCGTCCAGTTTTATGGATGGGGATGACAGGTGGTAATGGACATGGAACTGCCTAGCGTAGGCCCTATGGTCTCTTGCAGTCTCCTTCATCCTTATGTTCTCTTGGGCAAGATGTCCCCGATTGTTGAGTTTCGTCATGTCTCCGTTTTTGGCCTCATTTTTCAACCTCTTTTTAATCAAAAGTATTTCGGATCCACTCACTTCCCCTCCCCCTCTTCCTCCTCCTCCTCCTCCCTGTTCCTCTCCCTCAAGTCCTTCTGTTCCTTTTACCTTTGGACCCCGTTACCCCCTTTCTCTTGTTCACATCCCACCTTCCCCCAATCCCTTTCTCCCTCGCCTCCCATCCTTCTCCCTCAATCCCAGTCCCCTTACTTCCCCTCACTCTTCCCTCACCCGTCCCCTTTCCCCTTACTTCCTCTCTCTCTTCCCTCACCCATCCCCTTTCCCCTTATTTCCCTTCACTCATCCCCTTTTCCCCTTACTTCCCCTCACTCTTCCCTCACTCATCCCCTTTCCCCTTACTTCCTCTCACCCATCCCCTTTCCCCTTACTTCCCCTCACCCGTCCTCTTTCCCCTCCTTCCTTCTCCATGTCCCCTTCCGTCACATACCCAGTCTCCTTCCCTCACCCCTTCCCCAGCTCTTCCTCCTCCTCCTCCTCCTCCTCCTCCCTCCTCCTCCTCCTCCTCCTCCTCCTCCTCCTCCTCCTACTCCTCCTCCTCTCCTCTCCCTTGGACTCTCTTCGTTGCATTCCAATAGCTTCTTCTGATATATGGGCCCGTTTATCACAAGCCTGATAATATTTTTTATTATTTCTTCCTTTACTGCCTGTCCTGTTCCTCCCTCTTTCGTTCATCCTCCTCCTTCACCACCACCACCTCCTCCTCCTCCTCTTCCCACTCGTCCTCCTCTCTATCTCCCTTCACGACCCTCCTTTTTTTTTCTTTCTTTTTTGTAGAACTCAAAAATAGCTTTTACATTTTTCTTTCCTCCATTTCCTTCATCTTATTTTCTCTTCCATTCTTCTTGCATTTTACATCATTACTTCACTTTGTATAACGCACTCTTCATTTTTACCTAAACTTCTTTTCTGTTCTTGCATTTGTACCTTTGACTTTTTCCTCTCTTTATTTTCTGCTTTTTTTCATTTTGGCTAAGTTGTATGCGCATTTTAACTGAATGTGGGTACGCTTCAATTTTCAACTTGATTTCGATTAGTTTCATTTAGATGCAGACACGCTTCTATTTGATTAGGGTATATTTCAATTGGATTCGGGTAAGTTTCAAATTGATTCGAACGTTTCATTTCCATACGAGCTCGTCTGAACGATCCTTAGAGGTATACCGCTTTAATCTCAACTAATGGTTAACTTAATCATCCACCCAACCACCATCACCACCTCCGCCACCACTACCACCACAACCATCACAACATCACCAACCCCCAAACGTTACTATCACCACCACTGCCGACTTACTAACACCACTCCTGTTTCACCACAACCATCACATCCATCACCACTTTCACTACATTCATTATCACTACCACCACTACCACCAACACCACCATCACCACCACCCTCCACATTGTGAACAGCTGCCCAGGATGTAACACTTCACCCCATACCATACAACACATAATGGAAGACTGCATTATACACAATCATGCACGCAAACAACACAACATACACTCTATAAAGGATTTGTGGGAAAACCCAGTTTCGGCAGTAGCATTCCTTGGGGGGAGAGTCTAGGGAACGACAACAACAACAACAACACCCAATAACATTAGCTCCACAACCAAATGGTTCATAGTGTAGACATTTCCTGCTTCCTCTCTTCCTCTTCCTCTTCCTCCTCCTCCTCTTCCTCCTATTTCTAGTCTAAAGTTAGATTCGATGAATCCAATGAATCAAGCAAGGCCCTGGCATGCTTACGAACAATTCCACACCCAATTACCATCGTTCTGACTTCTCTTTTCTTGTTAATCATTGTTAATGGGTTTGGTCTGTATGCTATTCTTCCGCAAACTATTGCATTTCACTATCCTTGTTCCTTTATAACATCTGAGCTGGTCCCAATCGTCCGAAACGGCCAATTTGGTACGTCTTTGATGCTTTTAGTATCGTCGCGTATTGCTTTTGTTTGGGGATAGGGGCGTGTAAACTTCTGTGTGTACTGTACGCACACACACACACACACACACACACACACACACACACACACACACACACACACACACACACACTTACACACGCACACACACGGGAGGTTAATGGCTGTCGATCTCGAGTCCAATGCGTGATCAGAGACCATGGTGAATACACACACACACACACACACACACACACACACAAACACACACACAGGCACACTTATGGGTTAATACCAGTTAAGTTAGATCTATACAGTTATTTGAGGAGAGAGAAACCTGATATATTTATCTAAATGTAGTATACAGGAAAGGCGCAACACTCGTAGGGTCCCGTCTCCTACTCTACAATTCACGAAAGAATTTAGTACGATTTCCACAAATGCATGTACAGTTTGGGCTGTATAACCTTCTAAGCATTTATGCATCCATATGGAAAACTGTATTTCTTCACATTCTTTAGACATGTACGAGTATTCTTCCTTAATTTGTTATCATGTCCTCTTAAAGCCTTCCTATTCTCAATTAAGGGATCTCTTCTGTTAATCTAATTTATCCCCTTTAGTGACCTGAATACTGTAATCATATAACCAAACTGAAAAAAAGAATATCAGTTTAGGCGATGAGGTGCATGGCATTTGGAGAAAGGAGAGAAGGGACAGAAACAGGGGAAGTTTGGTGATGATAGTGAAGAAGATCACAAAGAAGATTGAGATGGAGCTGGGAGAAGGAAACGTTGAATTGACAGATATGGAAGTGGCAATGGAAGAGAACGTTCAAAGAAACTTCGCATTGATGTATATAACTCCTACAGCTGGAGTAAAGAAGTTTACCATGAGATGTTGTTAATCATTTAAACACAGTTGACGAAAACAGTGTAAATAAGAGACAATATTGTTCTATTGAGTGACCTCATCTGCAGAGACATACACTGAAAGAACTGGAAAGCGGTCGGAAATGTAGCGTCACGGAATAGTATTCTGCTAAATATAGCAAAGGGCAATGTATTGACACAATGGGTCACAGAACCAACAAGAATGAGAAGTGAAGACATACCAGAGTGGATTTACTGTTGTTCTAACTCCTCTCCCCCCCTCCCCTTCCCCTCTTCTCTCCTCTCACCTCTCCCCTCTCCCACTCCCCTTCCCCTCTTCTCTCCTCTCACCTCTCCCCCCTCCCCCTTCCCATTTTCTCTCCTCTCACCTCTCCCCCCCTCCCTCGCACTCCATCGACACATTTCCTAGATTCCTTATATTACTGATCCCGTATGAGGAAGAAAGACTGTATGGTAATGAAGATACATTTGACTGAATGTAGTTCAGAACTTCGGGACGAATTCTGTAGAAATGGAGTGTATAACTTTAGGGAGGCAAACGTTACGGAACAGAGAACATTTTTGCAGGGAAACAGATAGGAGAGAATTCTGAGGTTCTAGAGATATTCTTAAGACATACAAGATAAATAGGACATTTTCAAGCATGTATGCAACTTGGAAGTAGAAAAATACGTAACGTAAAAGAAAGGGAAGAGAATTTTTGCAAAAATGGAAAGAGTTAAAGCATTGGAAATGTAGAGAAGGAGAAGAACCATTAGGTCAAGAAGTGAGTACAAGACACCCACGAATGAACAAAGAGAAATTAGAAAAGAGAAAGAAAAGGGCTTTAAGAAATTTGCGAGTTCTCATGGGGCTCCACACAGACATGGCGTCCAGTAAGGGCGTCCACGTCGATCACTCACGAAAGAACAAGAACATAGGAATGGAGGAGGATGCCAGAGACCATAAGGCCTACACTAGGTGGAACTACGCGTACTCGGGACACCTTGCAAGTGCACACAGGTCATAAATGACAACGCAGGAAGGTAAGTTAAGCCTAAGATTAAGTTTAATCTTGTTTGTGTTCGTGAACGCGACTCTGAATTCCAAATGACTATCTAGGTACGACGACTCTTGTTGCATTTGGGATTTTATTCTGGTTGGGTTAAGACGATTTTATTCAGCCAAGGGAGGGAGTGTGGGGTAGACAACAGGTCTCGACTGAGCGAGACTTGACACTATCTCAATAACCTTGCGCCTCCAACTCAACTGAATAAAATCGCCCATCATTTCCAAGAATAAAATCACTACAATGGGAGTGGATGGTAGAGGCGTAGCGAAAAGTGTCGAGTGACTGGTAGTTGCGAAAAGTAGGAAGTGTAGTGATTAGGAAGTGGAACTGCAGGGAAGTGGAAGTGGAACTCCAGGGAAGTGGAAGTGGAACTGCAGGGAAGTGGAAGTGGAACTCCAGGGAAGTGGAAGTGGAACTGCAGGGAAGTGGAAGTGGAACTCCAGGGAAGTGGAAGTGGAACTGCAGGGAAGTGGAAGTGGAACTGCAGGGAAGTGGAAGTGGAACTGCAGGGAAGTGGAAGTGGAACTGCAGGGAAGTGGAAGTGGAACTGCAGGGAAGTGGAAGTGGAACTCCAGGGAAGTGGAAGTGGAACTCCAGGGAAGTGGAAGTGGAACTCCAGGGAACATAAGAACATAAGAACATAAGAAATAAAGGAGACTGCAAAAGACCATAAGGCCTACACTAGGCAGCTCCGTATCCATCACCACCTGTCGTCCCCATCCATAAAGTTGTCTAATCGTTTTTTAAAACAACTGATAGTTTCAGCGCTTACTACGTGGTTACTAAGTTTATTCCATTCATCGACCACCCTATTTGTAAACCAATTCTTGCCTATTACCTTCTTAAATCTAAATTTGTCCAGTTTATACCCATTACTGCGAGTCCTGCCCTGTTGTTTTATTATGATGACCTTGTTTGCAT
>NC_134781.1:79434056-79456556 GCF_046742065.1 Oratosquilla oratoria | reverse complement strand
TAATCAAAAATAAAACTCGGATTAAGACTCCTGTCTTTCTTCTTCATATCCACTTCAAAATGTCAGAATATCTAAATACACGATATATATATATATATATATATATATAATATATATATATATACATATATACGCTTACGAGGATCATCACATCCTCTCACAATAGAATATAATCTACTTATTGCCCCAAAGGTCTACCATTACACTATAGATACTACAACCACCACTCAAGTGGGATTATATCACAACACAAAAACCCTCACGGGTTGTGTACATGGCATAATAATCATCTTAACACAATATACAGCAACCAACCATCAGTGACAGATCCCCACGAGCACATAGACCGAATTCAAACTCATCTGGAGCTACCAAAGGAGAATGCAATAATATCCAATCCTCCGAATGCGGCATGCAATATCCTAAAATGATATTCAACTTGCATCGCCAATATTCATAACCTCAGAGGCAAATATCACTCCGGTGCCATACAGAATTCAAAACCCAACAGGAATACAGCAACCCAATGCAGTTTCGAGGAGATTTTGTCACAACTCGATGGGGCAATGAGAAATATATGACATCGGACTCATAGTCTATATGACGTGTACGCACTACAAGACTTTGCGACATTAGGAATCCGAGATAAACACATTATACTGACGTAGAGAACAGGCTTTAAAAGTATTGAAATATATTTTCGTGTGATGTACAAGGTAATACCTAATAATAAAATTCAACCTCTATATAATACATCATCATAACCAGAGGAGATAGATCGATAGACACATAGATATATAGATAAATGGATAGATGGAGATAGGTAGGTAGAGAGATAGAGGATAACGAACACAGGTTGTACTAAAATACCCCCAGAGGTGTTCAACATGTACACTACAATGTACACAAATCCTTTCAACATTATTCTTTCGGGACTGTCATACACAAAGCCAAGTTCCAAGACGCACGGGAAATATATGACGATAACCACGTGATATCATAAAAACTTATTGCATAATATCCATCATCATGCAGTGCAGGGCTGCATTATCATGCGTCCCGAAAGAGGGAGACATCATAATGAATTACAGTGAATTACAGCAGGACAGGACATTCGCGCTGCAAGACAAAGCTCTTAGGGTAATGAAAACCAGGAAAATTCTTTACGGTGCATAAGAGACTACAGCATAAGTACAACCTAATAGAACAGTATAATGCATATTGTAGTACAAAATATATGTGACACATAATCAGCATTAAGGATAAGTTAGGAATAAATTAACAGACACATAAAAAGATAAAAATAAATTATAAACTAAATGAATAAATGGGAAGAAAGTTAGACGGATAAACAAATAAATAAAATGAATACATAATTAGAATCAATAAACGAGTATATATAGAGATAAAATACAAATGTATATAATTAAATAATCAATTGACATGCAAAATCATGACAAATAAACAAATAAGAAATAATCTAATCAAAGCATTCTAGGTTAAAAAAAATAGATAAATGAATAAATAGATCTACCTGTCCACGAGTTAACCCAGTACTTTTCAACGGGGATGAGGATTAACACTATAGTTAAGTTGACTAAAGCTAGTTAGCAAACAATTCCCGTCACATGTATGACGTGCCACATAAGGACATAACAATAGCACAAACTATCGTACAGCACAATCATGTCCTCATGCCAGACGTACGATACGAGGGCAACTAATATTGTGAGGCAAAGCTGGAAGCCTTAAATCAAGGTGAAATCTACAAACAAAGAGTTATTCTCATAACCTATAAGTGTTCATTTCCTCGCAAGAGCGAAAGTGAATTCTTGACGTTGCAGCTTGTGTACACTTGAAACTTTTTTTTTTCTTCTTCTTTTGCAATCCATTAAGACGTCACATGCAATTTCAGGTAATTTTCGAAACAAAGGAGAGAAAATGTCGTTGAGGGAGAGCCTGCTGACGTCTGACGTAATGAATGCGACGCTGGCTTGCATATGTAACTTCTTAGATGGGAATCACGAATTCACAGGAATTGTTGCCACGATCCGCGTGACCATAACTCCATTGTAATTCCTGGCAATATACATTCAGATATACTTACTATCGTGGAAATACGAACCTGGTGCTTCTCAATGCTTTCTGTAATGTTTATAAGCTCACTTACGATCATTCTGAATGAATGCTAATGGCGTTGGATACCTTGGCTGTTCCAATTCATTTCACCACGTTCTTTTGTATTTCGGTCTTTTTCTTTTCTTGTAAACGGGTTTTGATTTGGTGAATACGTAACCATGTGTATATTGGTTGATAAGCAAATGTTCAGATACAAAGTCACTCACACACAGACAAATACATACACAAAGATAAATAAATAAACAGATAGACATCAATGTACATACACATACATATATATGTATAATATATATATACATATATATATATATGTGTGTGTGTGTGTGTGTGTGTGTGTGTGTGTGTGTGTAAGTGTGTGTGTGTGTGTGTGTGTGCGCGTGTGTGTGTGTGTAATAAAACCACTTGGAAAATAAAATGAAAGGTGACCAAACGTTTTCGTCTATTTAAGACATTTTTAAAGGCGATTTATTTGCATATATCTATATATCTATCTATATATATTATATATATATACAAACACGTGTGTACGAGTATATTCCTTTCTATTAGTTCCTGCATAGTCAACTTCTGTAATCAATAGCAGTAAATGTCAGTGTGAGCTGAATTCTAGATTAAATTTAATTCTAAACGAAAAGTGGCTAAAATTGCAAGCACCATAACCAAACACACTGTCAGACTAGCCGAAGACCAACAAAACGCCAACTGTCCCCCGGTTGGCAGTCATAAACTCTCAAGAAAATTGTAAAAGAATTTATATAATTTGTATAGAAGAATAAATCACAAATATATTAGTTTGAAAAGAGGCTTGGGAAATATAAAGTAGAACGAGAAATATTTTCTGGTGAAACTCTAGAATTGGTATAGAGAGTGAGATGTAATGACGAAATGAACAGTAACGCCGCAAATTGATATTTAATGAATGCTGTTATGAATGCACCGAAGTGAGTAAGGAGCACAAGTGTAAAGGGAGCACAAGCGTAAAGAGAGCACTAGAGAGCAAATATTCCATGTCAGCAAGGAATTTAGTTAAAAGAAAGAACGAGCAATCTGGAACAATGCGTCACGAAATAAAGCGCCAAGTTAGACAAGTACATAAAAAAAGAGCTTAGAAACGAGGAAGAGAAATAATGATGATATAGAAGAAAAGATTCGAGATGATAAAAGTTATAAACAGGTCAAGTACCGAGCAGATTTAGGAAGAGGGTAAAAGTTTTCTTCGAGAGTTAAGTTGATTCTGATTACCTCCAAAAACGGCCTCCTTCCTAAAATGGCTCCTTCCTTGACACCTGGTGACTGGTGAATAAAATCCCCTGAGGGGCAATTCTGTGCCTAATACTATTTATAGCAAGATCCAGGAAACCTGTCCATTCTGCATGACGTCAATACCGCGTTATAACTTGCAAACGCGAAATCCTCTTCCAGATCCAGCAAAATACTGACACAACTGGTGACGTCAGAGGAACTATGCAACCTCTTCAGCGCAACGTCATACTGGAAACAAATCTCATAGCGTCTGCAAGAAAACTGGAATTCTTATCCTCCAGCGCTGCAGGTTACAATTCACATCCTGGATCCGGACTCCGCAACAGGGAAATGGTCTCTTGGCCCGAGGCGACCGCAGAGGCTACGAGCTTTCCAGGACCAGACTGGAAGAAGGGCAAGGTCTTCGCCAGGCCGAGTTCTGCATCGTCATCGCGCAAGGAAATGAGATGTAGTTTGTCATATTCCAGTGGTCTCTGGCGGCGTTTCATTTCCTTGGAAGAAACTCACTAACTCCCCCCCCCCACCCCCGATAAAAAAAAAGGAATAAGGAAGTAGAAGAAAAAGAAAAGAAAATTAAGATGATTAAGAAAAAAGAAGAAAAAGGAAATGAAGGAGACGAAGAAAAAGAAAAAAGATGAAAAAGAAAATAAAGTTGAAGAAAAAGAAGAGGAAGAGGAAGGAAAGAAGAAAATCGCGAAGATGGAAAAGATTAAAAATGTGATGAAGAGGAAGAAGAAAGAGGAAGAAGAAGAAGAAGAAGAAGAAGAAAAAGAAGGAGAAAAAGGAGAAGAAGGAGGAGGAGGAGGAGCAGGAGGAGAAGAGGAAGAAGAAACAGAATAAGAAGTAGAAGAAGAACAAGAAGAAGAAAAAGAACAGGAAGTGGGAGCAGAATAAGAAGCAGAAGTTGAAGAAGAAGAAGAAGAAGAAGAAGAAGAAGAAGAAGAAGAAGAAGAAGAAGAAGAAGAAGAAGAAGAAGAAGAGGAAGAAGAAACAGAATAAGAAGCAGAAGAAGAACAAGAACAAGAAGAAGAAAAAGAAGAGGAAGAAGGAGCAGAATAAGAACCAGAAGTTGAAGAAGAAGAAGAAGGTTTTGTTACATCTATTATTTCCATTTTATTCTTATGGCCTGAGGATTTGTCGCCATCTCACACACACACACACACAGACACACACACACACACACACACACACACACACACACAGAAGTCTCCACGTGCCAAACACCAAAATAAAATTTCAAGTTTCATCCTCTTTGATCCACAGAAGTTTGAGTCCGAATACAATGTCAAGAAAAAGAGAGACAGACATATGCACAAAGATAGGCTTACACACACAGACAAACAGACATAGAGGCGGGCAGAGACAAAGAGACAGACAGACATATCGACGGACAGACACAGAGGAATACAGACATACAGACAACGGTTTAAGAAAAAAAAAACGAAGTTTTACCGGAGTAAACAGAATCCTTGCTCCTTTCTTTTTCAGAGTTGTCATCATCTTCAGTAAACACGAGAAGGTCGTAAACTTTAACGCAAATCTTGGCAGTCATCACCAAATAGCTGACTCAGTTGATTTGTTTTCTTTCGACTAAACACAGGCAATTCATGCACCTAAAGACAGCCGCGGACACCTAACTGAAGAGAGTCGCGATCAGGCAACGTTCTAAGGGTTACGGCAAACTCGTTTCGACGGTTTAAATAAATGATCTATTCCACTGTGCGGGGAAAAGCACTGAAAGTCGTTCGAAAAGGCGTATACTCAAATGCGATCCAGTAGCAGGTAAACATTTTACCCTGACATTTGGTCCTACATTTCGCAACCCCTCCCTCCTTTATTCTCTCACCAGACTTGCATTTTTCACCCGCGGCCGAATCATATGCACTGGACGCGGCCCAACGCCATTATTCTAATGACACGGCGACTAGACGGATTATCAGGGACCAAGTTAAGGTCCCCCCCCCCACCCCGCGCGCGTTGGCGCCGCGTGACTCCCCCATCAACCCCCACCCCGGAAAGCAATTGAATTGAAATTGGCCGGCGCCAAGCGGCGGTTCGTCACGGAGGCGTGATAATTCAGCTAAAATAAACTCGAAATAAAATCGAGTGAATATGTGCTTAGTTTAATGGAGTTTAACCAGCCAACCATCACTACTATCCCTCCCCTACTCTCATCGATAGTAAAGGTTTATCGTGACATGCCCGACAGGTGGCTAATTCAAATATAAAAGAAGAAAAATTCTAGCAATACGTATATTTTTCCTCGTCGTCTACAATGCGGTACTCTTACTCTAACTTCGGATATATTCATCTCTATCGTATAGACCCTGTTCACATGAACGGTCTGAACAGCGAAGAAACCGTGGCGGTACCGCATAGTCAAGGGGAAAAACTACACGGTTGTGTCTGAACGTTTACCACTGACTTACACCGTAATTGACCCGCGGCGGTTCAAACCGCTAGTGTCAACAGGACTTTACACGCTATCTCATTTCCCCCCTTACATACCAAGAGGTACTTTAACCTCTTCCTCCTTTTGTCCCCAGGCTATTTTATTCATGTTAAGGACGTCCCCTTGACGCAAGGGGTAAATCTAGTTCCAGCGGCTTCCGCAGCTGGTCCCTCCTCTTTAGAGTCAATCCTCACCAGCTGCTGAGGTCATGAAACCCCTTCGATGAATATTCAAATCGGGTCTGTCATCAGCATTACCTATGCTGACGATAGCAGGGGATAGCGTCCCGGTGACCTCTAACAGTCAGCCCGAGGAACACAGCTTATGTGGTCGTCAGCGCGTCAGGAATTAAGTGACGTCACTACAGCGTCTGAACTGATCTATGGAAAGGTGAAGATGGTGGTGTAGTGGTAACGCGCTCGACTGCCGAATCTGTGGTACTGGTAAGGAGTTTTGTGTGCAGGGATGACCCGTCATCCAAGAGGAGCTGCGGTGGAAGAGGTGGAACAGGTGGTGCAGGGGAGTGGAATGAGTGGAAATAGGCACGTGCCTCTGAATCAGCTACCCCCCTTATAAGGGGGAAAAAAGCTATTGGTATATAGATGTAATACATACAGGCCCCAAGTTGGGAAACAGTGATCAAGACAAAATATTCCTGGCACAAACACAACAAGTTCTCTTGTAAACATGTTTGATTGAAGACAGGAGGCGATTCTGTATCCACCATATTTTTATTGGTTTTCTTAATTTTCCGAAAATGGAGTATTTACAACTCGAAGGGAAGTTAAAACACAAGGCTTCCGAGATCCATGGTGCTCTTCGAAAGTTTGTATTTTTATAATAATCTTCCTTTGAATAACACAATGGATATCGGAAGCCTTGTGTTTAACCTCCCTTCGAGTTATCGACACTCCATTTGGAATTTTAAGAAAAATCACGAAAAATATAGTGGATATAGAATTAACTCGACTTCAATCACACATACACACACACGCATATATATACATATATATATATACATATATATATATACATATATATATATATATATGTACAATTCACTTTAATTCTAAGTCATCGACATCGAAAACCTCGAGGAGGCATACATGCAGAAATTAAAACGTGGGTTGATAAATGTATATATGTATGTATGTGTATATATATATATATATATATATATATATATGCATACATATATATATATATATATATATATATATATATATATATATATTGCATGAGAAATCACAAACTCGTGATTCTAAATATGCAGAAAAAACACCAAGGAAAATAATAAATATATTGACCGAGCGCTTTCGTCTATTTAGACATCCTCAGGGTACATTCAATGGTGAAACAAACATGAGTATATATAGAAAGTGGGAGGCAATGGATGGGAACAGGAAAAGGTCGTGAGGGAGTCTCGTGGTTAACACATACCGTTCGCGCCAGCAGACGTTTGGGCCATATATATATATATATATATTATATATATATATATATATATATATATATATATATATATATACACAAATTCTGTAACTACTCGGATTTACAGTACCTCCTCGCTCTTTTTGTCCAGATTGGGGAAAAGAGAAGCAACTCCAAGTCATCTGGACCTCTTTCTTCCGGAATTGATTATTCAGATTCACTTGCCCAACTGTCTTTGCTCGCCGGTGTCTGCCATGTGTAACTGATAAAGTTTTCACAAACTTCTCCGTGCTAAGGAATAAAGAACAGGGAAGTATTCACATTCAGTCTGTATATTGGTATATGCATAATGTATGTATATGTATATATATGTATGTATATATATATATATATATATATATATATATATATTTATATTATACTGATGACCCACTTTCGAAGAATAGGCGAAAGTAAAAAGATCCGTATATTTCGATCACTGTGATCCTCTTCAGCAGATGAAGAGGATCACAGATAGTGATCGAAATATACGGATCTTTTTACTTTCGCCTATTCTTCTCCGAAAGTGCGTCATCAGTATAATTTGACTAATGTCCTACGACATTTATTTGTTGTGATATATATATACACATATGTGTGTGTGTGTGTGTGTGTGCGTATATAAATATGTATACATGCATGTGCACATGTACGATCTGTTCCCAGGTTTCATTTCCGACAACCGAAGCCGCCCAGCGTTGGCTTCACCGTCTCTCTGACCTTCTTCGTCGCTTTTTCCTTTTCGAGGCTGATTGTTCTGTAATATTTATAGTGACGCCATTGCTGGCAGCCAAAGATGCCAATTTTTCTACTCGATTTCCTTCTGCTCCTCATCTTCTCTTCCCGTTAACTATTTCTTTCTTATTCTCATTTATTTTTCCTCTTCGTCTCCTATTTTTGTTTTCTAATTCGTCTTCTTAATTTCCTTCTTTTTCTCTTCATCCTCACTTCCTGTTTTCTTGTTTCCTATTCTCCTTCATTTTTCTTCTTTGTCTTTTCTTACTTTCTCCCAGTTCGTCTTCTCGATTTTCTTCTTCTTCTCCTTATCTTCTCTTCCTGTTACTTCCCTTTTCCTTATTCTTTTTCCTTTGATCCTCTTTTCATCTATTTTTTTCTTCTTATCCAGTTTGTCTTCTCCTTGTTTCTTCTCTTCCTCCTCGTCTTCTTTTTTATTTTTTCCATTAGCCTCTCCTTTTTTTTTTATTATCATTATCATTTTTTTTTGTCTTTTGTTTAATGGTCTTTTTGTTTTTTCTTCTATACCTCCTTATTTCGCATTTTTTCCCAATCTTTTACTCTTTTACTCTTCATCTATCATCTTTGTCTTCTCCACCGTTTTATCTTTTTCTCTTTGTTCTCTTCTGCTTTTTACATTTCCCTCCTTGTCCTCTCCTCCATTTTGTATCTTTTCTTCTTTTCCTCTTCCCATTCTAAATATCCTCTTCATCTCCCCCTTTTTAGTCCTTTTTTCCTTCTTTCAACTTTTTTCTTATTTCCTCTTTTTACTCTTTTTTATGGTATGAAACATTTAATTAGTACACCATCTCCCATTCCTCTTCATTATATTTCCTCTACTTACTGTCACTCCGTTTATATTCTTCTTTGGTAGAAAACTTTCTTCTCCTTCTTCCCCAAACATTCTTTTTAACTTCATTTAATCCCCCCTTCCCCCCAAATAATTTCCCTCTCCCTTCTTCCCCATTCTTTCTCCTCCTCCCTCCTTCCCCCAACCATTCTTTCCCTTCCAAACCGCTCTCCTCCCTCTCCCAACCGCTATTCCCTTTACACAACTGCTCCCCATTCCCCCCAGCTGCTTTTCATCCTCCCTCCCCCCCTCCCCGGTTGCTCAACCTTCTCTCTACCTGCTCTCCTTTATCCCTTTAATTCCTATGACCATTCTCTACCTTCTCCCAAGTGTATTCTCTTCCCTTAATTGTTCTTCCCCTTCCCCAATTACTCTCTCCTCTTCCAACTGTTTCCTTCAATTTCTAAATGCCCTCCCCTTTCCCTCAACTACTCTCCCCTCTTTCCTCAACTGTCTCCCCTCCCCTATCCCTCATCTACTCTCCCCTCTTTCCTCAACTGTCTCCGATCCCCTTCCCTCCGCTCTCCCTACGCACGCAGGATTGTCTCCGGTCCGAAAATTGTTGCTTACAAGTTAGCCTACACCATCCTCTCGGCCTTCTGTTAGTCGATCGGCCTTCTATTAGTCGATCGGCCTTCAATAAGTCGATCGGCCTTCACACATCCCCGGACACAAGGAAACATATCTCCGGCCTTCTCTTTTACCTCAGTTATCCCAAATACCCACCTTTCTACATTTCCTTCCTCCTCGTGTTTCTTTTTTATTCTTTTTGTGAAAGACAAACTCTTTCTACTCACTTTCCTCTCTTTCCTTTCTAATTCGTTTTCTTTATCGACGTCTTTCATCACCTGTTTCTCTTACTTCTGCTCTGGTCTCAAATTCCTTGTTTACCTTTATTCTCATCACGAATAATCTTCCACTTCCTCTCCCTCATTCTCATCCTCCCTTCCTCTTCCTCTAAATCCTCCTCGTCGTCTCCTCCTCCTCCTCCTCTGTCTCCTTTGCCTATTCTAATCCCTCTTCACCAAGAAATCCCTTCTTCTTCTTCTCGTCTTCCCACTCTCCCCCATATCAAACTTCCTTGTCCTTATGTCTCCTTTCCCCCCCTCTCCACCCCCTACTCCCCTTCCCTCAACTCCCCTCCTCTCTAACTCCTAATCACACATCAAACACCCCTCACCCCCACTTTCGTCCCCTCAATTCTTCCATAATCCTTCTTGTGCCTCTCCCCCCCACACTCCCTCTTTCTCTCTCTTTCGTTCCCTTCGTCCCACCAACGCTTCCCTTCGACGTTCGTGATTTATCAGAAGCTTGTCTGGACTTCGAGAGCCCAGACGAAGAATATAAAAGGAATTAGGCTCTTGTGTGCTTTGGGTGCCGATGAGCCAATTCGGAACGTCCACGATGCCTCACACACATACACTAAAAAGAGAGTTAGAGTTAGAGTTAGAGAGAGAGAGAGAGAGAGAGAGAGAGAGAGAGAGAGAGAGAGAGAGAGGAGGGGGATCTACACCACGTTCACTATATGTATGCGTGTGTATGATTGTGTGTGTGTGTGTGTGTGTGTGTGTGTGTGTGTGTGTGTGTGTGTGTGTGTGTGTGTATGTGTGTGCGCGCGCGCCAAGAGTAACTGCGATGACAAGTAAACATTGCCTGGGCCCCTGAAGGTGGATATTACTCCAGTCCTCTGACAGCTTAAAAAAAAAAAAAATTGCACATCCCTTGCATGCGTAGTGAGAACAGACTTGGTCTGTTAACTATTCTAGCACATTCGTCACACACACACACACACACACGCGCGCACACACACACACACACACACACACACAACAATGCTATCACATGCATGCAGGTGTTGACGAAATAAAAATGGTCAACGTCAAATAGCTTTATTCAGACCAGTGTAGTTATCCTGTGTGAAAAAATTTACACAGTGATTTACTTTACAGTTTTCATTTTATTTAATGACTCACGACTTCCTTCAATCCCATGGGCAGAACTCATGGTAAAAAAAAAAAAAAAAAAATTAAGCTTAAGCTTTGCACCTTTGCAAACGTATTTTAAAACTGTTTCCTGCTTTCGACTTTTACATTGTTCTGTCTACCGCTGAGCAATATTTATTATACACTGGAAGCTTCCCCTGTATTGCCAAAAAAAAAAAAATGTATATATATATATATATATGAGAGATCATCAAATATATATATATATATATATATATATATATATATATATATATATATATATATATATATATATAATACCTTACATCCACGTTATTCTCTAATGTCCGTAATCCAGTTTTCTTTATTTTCATTTTTCAGAATCACTTTCAATGTCCGGCTATCTATTCCACATAGCACTTCGATCAAATAAAATATTAAATAAAATACATAAATAACAGGTGTTCAGTAATGACAATAATGATAATAACGACAGATCTAATTGCAATAATAGTAATAACGACGAAGGCAAAAACAACAAAAACAACGGAAAATAAAAAAACTAAAAGATAAGAGAGAGAGGAGAGAGAGAGAGAGAGAGAGAGAGAGAGAGAGCGAGAGAGAGAGAGAGAGAGAGAGAGAGAGGGGGGGGGTTGGCGAATTCAACTGAACTCTAATCATGCAAAGAAAAAACAATATTAATGGGGAGAAAGATATTGACAAACGGTGATAAGTCTAAGCGCCTGTGGTGTTACTAAGTGCATATACGATGCAGAACCAATCACGGAGCAATTTCTAAACGTGGCGGCACACCAAGCATTTCTCACTAGCATGCTACTTGTTTTTGTTACTTCGTCTGAGTAGAAACGACTTCGGTTGCAATTTTTTTTTTTTATTCAAATTTCCAATTTTCTGTCGTTATGTAGTTAAAAGCTGAGTGACGAACTAGAGAGGTTAGACCTAGAATACGAATGTTAGACAAATTTTTGAAACGTTCTTCCGTAAGTCTAGAATATTTTAACCGAAGTCGTTTCTACTCAATCGAAATAGCATAAAGCAAGTAGCATGCTAGTCTAATGTGCCGTCTGTGAATACATTCTTCCCAGCTCGTCTCCCTTCCTTCACCCCCCCCCCACCCCACCCCAGGTGTCTAAATATACTGTGCCTCGATCGTTTCTGTACGCTCCCTTCCACCAAGCCGCTAAAAATAATCTCCCAAAATCCCCCCCTCCCCTCCTCCCTCCTCCCCCCTCATCCTGCATTTCTCTCTAAAAATCTTCTCCCACGGTCCTCTACTACCCCCCTCCCAACCCCCCTTGAATCACTAAAAAATATTCCCCCCCCTCCCCGTCTTCTCCCACTCCCCTCCCCCTCCTCTCCCCCCCTCCTATCGTCCAGACCAACTAATGACGTCAAAGTGACGTCACGGACTTGAGGAGTCAGAACGTCCGATAATGTCACAGATATTAAAGACTGTAGGTGAGTGGGTGGAAGAAAGATGAGAGTGGGTGAGTATTGGAGTGAGTGAGGGCTGGGGTAGTTGAGGATGGATGGGGTGAGTGTGGATGTGATGTGGACGAAGGTAGAGAGAGTTGAGGGTGACTGTCGGTGAGGGTGAGGGAGGGAGTGAGGGAGGATGACTGAAAATGAAAGTGGGTAGGGTGAATGATGAGTTTCAGGATTAGTGAAGATTAGGGTGGGTAGATAGTGAGGGTAATTCAAGGTAGCTGATTATGAGAGTGGATGGAGATAATGATTACAATAATTATTACCAAACCGAAAGGAATTGGTGGACTGAGAAAACAGCAGAAACTAGATACCTACCCAGATCCATCGAAGAAGAATAAAGATAAGACATAAATGGGTCAGTAGATGAGAAGCAAGAAAAAGCAAAATTTCACAAAAAAGAAAGAAAAGAAAAGAAAGGAGAAAGACGAGGGTCTGTATCATCATTAAGCAAATGACGAGGAAGATTAAATGATCCACAGATTGCATTATTAGAAGATAAGAATCAAATAAACAGCAATTGTAACAACACGATAAATGAGTGTACGCTTGTGTGTGTGTGTGTGTGTGTGTGTGTGTGTGTGTGTGTGTGTGTGTGTGTGTGTGTGTGTGTGTGTGTGTGTGTGTGTGTGTGTGTGTGTGTGTGTGTGTGTGTGTTGCGCATGTGCGTGCATGTACGTGAGCGTATTAATGTGTAAGCAGGATTTAATGTTCGCGTGTGTATGTATGTGCATGTGTTCAACTGAATACATGCGTTTGTATTCCAATGTGTCTCCATTCTTGTGCATTTACGTACATGTATACCCCGGGAACTGTATACCTAAAATACTCAAATGTAAATATTGAGTTCTTTTACTTCTGAATAAAGACAGAAAGATGAATATAGGAAATAATGAATATGGAAAATGAACTCAATAGTGTGGAAAACAAGGAAGGGCTGGAATGAAAAGACATTTAATGAGGAACGGAATAAAAAGCCATCCATAACAAAAGTAGAAAATGAGGGGAGGAGATATTCGGCCTGGAATCGATATACCAGATTACGTGAATAGAACAATGTTATGGAATTGTAACAATGAAACAGAAAGAGAGAGGAAGGGTGAGAGGAGAGAGAGAGAGAGAGAGAGAGAGAGAGAGAGAGAGAGAGAGAGAGAGAGAGAGAGAGAGAGAGAGAGAGAGAGAGAGAGAGAGATTTACTCGCTGCTTGGACCCTTATTGGTTGCTTCCTGAAATAGACGACATGACGTCACAACTCTTTGGTCCTACGTCACGTCAACATGACAAGACGGTTTTGGAAGAAAATTCGAGATAAAATCCAAAGGTCACCACTATGTGTGTGTGTGTGTACTCACACTCACACACACACACACAAACATACACACATGTATGAGCTATAAACGTGTTTAGGTATATGTACTCCAGATGAAGCCAAACATTAATTAACGGATATTCAGAATTGAAGATCTCATCACAATCTCTTCCGCTGATGTCATCATCTATACAAGACCTAATGTTGCTGACTTGCTGACTTGGCGTAGTCCAGGGGTCCTTTGGCCAAACACAGGACGTATGATTCGGCTTGCAACATCTCTGATACAGTCGTAACTTACAACCTGCAACATCTCTGATACAGTCGTAACTTACAACCTGCAACTGAGGTCAGCATTTGAGTACGTGGTGAATTGCAACCTGCTATTGCTTGATTGACGTTTCTTAAGGTGACAGCATACTAAGCATTTCTCGCTAACATGCTACTTGGTTTTGGTACTTAGTTTGAGTATAAACGACTTCGGTTACGATCTTTGGTGTTTCAAATTTCCAAATGTCAAATTATCCTTGCGTTATATAGTGAGAAGCTGAACGAAGAACTAAGAGAATTTAAACTTAGAATACGAATGTTAGACACATCGTTGAGATGTTCTTAAGGAAGTCTATAATATTGTAACCAAAGTAGTTTCTGCTCAAACGAAGGAGCAATAGCAAATAGCAAGTAACAAGTAGACTCATTTGACCATGGAAAGACGATTTTACCGACTTCAATATACTTCATCTTTGCAATGAAACTCTTCAGATACTATCCTGACTATTCTCCGCTTCTGTGGATCCTAGAAGCAGGACCCAATCTCCTCGCGGCGTCAACATTTCTTTAACAAGGAAACTATCGGTTGTATAATGTTACTTGCGTTTATACAAGTTTGTTTATTTGTCCTCAGCCCAATGCTTTCTTAATTTTTTTGTTATTTTAATTTGTTCTTTTCTTGTTATTTTATTTTATATTTTCATCCAATTAGTTAGACCCCCGCCCCTTCATTTCTTTTGCTCCTTTTCTCCCTGTTCTTCGTCCTCCTCCTCCTCCTCCGCATCTTCCTCCTCCTTATTTTCCTCCTCCTCATCTTCCTCCTCCTCTTCTTCTTTCTCCTTTTCAGTTACACAATCCTTTTGCTCTACCTACTCCCAGCCATGATTTCTTTTCCTTCATTCCGTCTCCTCCTCTTCTCCCTCTTCCTCCTCCTCCTTCTCCTCTTACGCAATTCTCCTAGGCTGCACGTTTCCTCAGATCTACTTACTCCCAGTCCTGATTTCTAACCTAATTACCTACCCGTATTACCTAATTCTATACCTCTTCCTTGGCTCCTCCCACTCTCCATCCCTACCTTCCCCCCCTCACCACCTCCCTCTCCCTCCCATTCACCTTCCACCAACTGACCGTGGGTGTGTGATACAGTATAGCTTCTAACGAGTTGTGTTACGTACTAATGGTCAACAACTCGGTTGAGTCTGTTTATATCTAATTTGCAAATTTCATCGTTCTTAATCAAATACATACACGAGAATGGATATAAGAATTGAATTATGAAAACCTAACCAAAAAAAAAAAAAAAAAGAGGGAATTACGTATATTCAGCATCTCTACAGAGAAAAATTCCTGGTGTCAAAAGTAAAAATGAAGGAACTAAACACTGGCATGGTAGAGCTGGACAGAGGACAGAGGAAGACAATAGTAAAGTAGAAGAAGGTAGAGGAAGACAAAGGAAAGGAAGAATAATGTAGAACATAATAAGAACAGGTACCATTATACAATCAGGATCGTCCAAGACAACTTTGTAAAACCATCACCCTGATCTATTTTTTCTCTCTCTTTATGGATCTTCAAAGGATTATAAGCTGGAAAAAATGGATGAGTTATATTTTCCAGAGATAAAAAGGTTCAACACATAAGATGTACAAAGAGGCGTTCACAAAGGCAGAGCTGAATTTAAAAAGTTCCGAAGGTGGGTGTACAAAGTCTCTAAACGTCGTGTCAGGTATCCTTAGAACCTCCAAACTTTTTTTTTTTTGGGGGGGGGGGTGTAAGGTATCAAGACATGTTTTCCTTCCCCGAGCGCCTGGAAACTAAGCTTCTTTTGGTATCAATATTTTTCGTTCCAGTTTTCCTCTTCCTGTTCCTCCTCTAAGCATCACTATCTTCTTTGTGCGTAACTGGCAACTGTCGACAAGTCTATCGAAATAAACGCCAAATGTGAAGACAGTGCCTTTATCAAAACGACGTTTCTCTTATTAAAGCTTCAAGTACATGTACTTCATTAAGTTATTAACAAGTACATGTACTTCACTAAGTTATTAACAAGTGCATGTACTTCATTAAGTAATTACCAAGTACATGTACTTGTACTAATAAAGGCTATCTTTGTTGTCATCACAATTCTCTATGACATGATACTATAATGTCATTACTATCATATAATAAAAACGCAATGCAGCAAGACACAGTACATCCACAGCAAGGCCGCTTCATTTTCTCTATGACATGATACTATAATGTCATTACTATCATATAATAAAAACGCAATGCAGCAAGACACAGTACATCCACAGCAAGGCCGCTTCATTCCTCTCTATGACAAGATACTATATTGTCATTACTATCCTATAATAAAAAAGGCAATGCAGCAAGACACAGTACATCCACAGCAAGGCCGCTTCATTCCTCTCTATGACATAATACTATATTGTAATTACTATCCTATAATAAAAAAGCAATGCAGCAAGACACAGTAGTTCTACAGCAAGGCCGCTTCACTTGTTCGGCGACCCCAACTTTCCGTCCCCTGCATTGTGTCTGACCCAGAGCAGTTGGCGGATGCAGGTATGACCCGTCATCCATGAGGAGCTAAGATGGAACGGGTGGTGGAGGGGAGTGGAATGGGTGGAGGGGAGTGGAATGGGTGGAGGGGAGTGGGTGGAGGGGAGTGGAATGGGTGGGAATAGGTACGTGCCTCTGAATTAGCTACCCCCCTTATAAGGGGGAAAAACTCTTGGTATACATATATAGATAAATAAATAAATAGATAATGTAATATAAATATATTACACTCTGTACACTGGTGACATAATCGGAAAGGTGCTAATCTCGCATTAACTTAGATGTGGGTTCGAATCCCGCACTCCTCTTCGATTCCCAACAGTGATTGTTACCTGCGCCGACAGTCCCCAAAGCTCATAGGCCAAAGGTGACGGCTTCGGCCGCAGCAACTCAGCTCCTCCCGGCGTACGCCCCTCATCTTCACTTTGCGTTATTTTCATCATACATGTCAAAACTATCACTGCAAAATTTTATTAATGTAAGCACTTTACAAGAAGGTTTATGTTAAGGCAAACATGATAACTAAAAAGCAAAATAGTAAGAACTCTATTCTAAAAGTACTGATCAAAAAGCTTTTGAAAAAACAAAACAAAAAAACATCAACTTAATTTGGACAGAGTACAACAGTACTCCATCTTGTTTGAAAAAAAAAAAACTACCGAAAACTCTGAAGAGAAGAAACAACTTCCTCCTGTATTTGTTCTTTCTTTCCTACTCCTTCTCCTCCTCCTCCTCCTTCTCCTCTTCCACCTCCTCCTCTTCCTCTTCCACCTACTCCTCTATTTCTTTCTCTTTTCTGGAGGCCCTAGCACAAAATGAAGAAGAAAGACATACATTCCTCCTCCTTTTCCACCTCCTCCTTATCCTTCTCCTCTTCCACCTCCTCCTTCTCTTCCACCTTCTCCTCCTCCTCCTCCTCTTCCACCACCTCCTCCTGCTCCTCCTCTTCCACTTCCTCCTCTTTTTCTCTCTCTTTTCTGGAGGCCCTGGCACAAAATGAAGAGTGGCGCTGGCCCTGATTGGGCTTGATTAGGTCCTAATGGATTTGATTAGATTGAGATAGTGTGGTGTTTGTAAAGTTTATTCCAAATGGGGTTATCACACTAGGCTATTTTTCCTCCGACACTCTACCTCCAACCTCCATTTGAAAAACTTGGCTTCACTTACAGAAATCTAGAAATCTCTAAGGAACATTTCAACAATATGTCTAACATTCGTATAGGTTTTAGAATCTCTTAGTTCATCATTCTACTTTGCTATATATGACGGAAAGATAATATTTAAGGCTTGGAGATTTAGAAAAGAAAATATTGCAACAAAGTCGTTTCAACACTAATTCCGACAAAATATGATTCTGCCATCATAATCATCGTTACCACCATCAACACTATCATTTATTTTATATCATTTGTTTATTTGTTTTATTACAATTTGTCAGTTTGTTTACTATTGTTTGCTTGATTTTCTTTTATTATTAGTTATATGTCAATTTATTATCATTTACTATTTACCTGTTTGTTTATTATTTAACTATACCTATGCATTTATTTATGTATTTTATTATTTATATCATTATAATTTTTATTCATCCATTTATTTATTTATCATTATATTGATTTTTTTTTAGCATCCGACCTAGATATGGACCAAAAGGTCTCCTGTCGGCATGCTCCGCCTTTGTAATCCTTTGTAACACCCCAAATGGCAACATACAACACCACTTTAACCACCACCCTCATTCTTCCAAACTTTCCCTGAACTGTCCGAGTTGCCATTCCCCTATCTGCTCCTCTCTTCTCTCGCACAAAAGCCTCTTTACTCTCTTCAGAGGGTCTTGAAAGAGAGAATCCTATCCTCCCTCTCTTCCTCAAATACTCTCTTTCATTTTGTTCACAAAACACCCAAGGCGGGTTTTAATAACCATATTTGTTAGTCGCGAAGTTTCTGCCTTTCAGAATCTACGTTGTTGTGATACAAAACCATCCTGGACACATTCACATATGTACATTTTAGACCCACTATCGGAGAAATAATATCAGAAGTACAGGAAAGCTGTATATTTCGACTACTATCTGTAATCCTCTTCAACACTGAAGAGGGCTACAGATAGTAGCCAAAATATACGGATCTCCTGTACTTCTGCAACGGCCACAAGATTGCATTACAGTTCCCAGGAAGCAAGTATTCAGTGTTCAGTGTTCTGTGTCTTCCGAGTTGTGATATTAACACAAATATGATGATGATCTTAAAGGGCATAAAGATAAGACGAGGGAGCCGATGACCATCCAAAAATGTAACGTCAAATTATAATACTAAATTAAAGCGGCGAAAAAGAAAATATATATCTATGAAAACGTATGAACAATATTTTTGAAGATTTTATGAATAAGAGACTATATATATATATATATATATATATATATATATATATATATATATATATATATATATATATATACGTATATATAAAAAAAAAAGGTGTGGAAGGTAGAGTTGGAAGGAGTGAACATGAGTGGGCGACCTAGAATGGATGTTGTAAAAGGTGCATTGGGAAAGAGGGGAATGTCTGTTGAGGAAAGACGGAAGAGGACAGAAGATAGGGGTGAATGGAGAATGGTTGTGTATGGATAATGCTGTGATGCATTAGAGGGATTGGGTGGGGGTGTGGTGGGGGTATGTTTGAGAAATAAATTGACGCAGACCGAAGGGATTTCTCCTCGTCTTTTAATTTTCTGCATGAGGAGTTGCCGATTTAATGAAGCGGCCTTGCTGTGGATGTGCTGTGTCTTACGACAATACTTCTGACCCAGGGTAGTGGGGAAGATGCAGGGATGACCCGTCATCCAGGAGGTACCAAGATAAGAGGGAGGGAAGGGGGTGGATGGGAAAGGAGTATGTTGGGGATGGAATGGGTGGGAGTGGATTTTATGTCTTTGATTTTGGCTACCTCCCTTGTAAAGGGGAAAAGCCTTTGGTATATGTATGTATACGTACATGTGTATATATGTATATATATATATATATATATATATATATATGTATGCATATATATATATATGTATATATATATATATATATATATATATATATATATATATATATAATGTGTGTGTATATATATACATATATATATATATATATATGTGTGTGTGTGTGTGCAAAAATTATAAGAACTCGTCAGTCTGGCGCCTTCTTTGAAAGCTCTAACGAGCGGGTGTAATTTTCTAATAAAAAGCTAACAAATAAAAAAAAATGTATATCAACGATACAAAGACTGTCACGGAAAATGCGACACAAATTCCTAGAGCGAGTTCATCAGATAACGTATTGAGGAAGCCAATCGTCCTAATTCTAAGAAGAGGACGAAGAGGAGGACAACGAGCAGGAGGACGAAAGTAAGAAAGAAGACAGGAGGAGGTAAAGAAAGGGAGAAGAGAGGTAGAAGAGAAGAAAGAGGAGGGAAAGAATGAAAAGTATGAGGAGGTGAAGGGGAGAGGGAGAAGAAGAAAGAGGAAGAGGGAGAGGAGGAGAGGGAGAAGGAAGAGGAATAAGAGGTGGAGGAGGAGGGAGAAGAGGGAAAGGAGGAAGAGGAGGGAGAGAAGGTAGAGACAGAAGAGCAAAAGGAGGAAGAAGAGGAGCAGGAGGATAAGTAGGAGGAGGAGGGTTAGGAGGGAAAAGGAGAGGATGATGAGGAAGAAGAGGAGGATGAAGAGTAGAAGGAGGAGGAGGGAGAGGAGGTGGAGGAAGAAGAGGTAAAGGAAGAAGAGGAAAAGGAGGAAGAGGATAAGGAGGAGGAGAATTAGGAGGAGGAGAAGTAGGAGGAAGGAGGAGGAGGAAGAAGAGGAAAAGGAGGAAGAGGAGAAGGAGGAGGAGGGAGAGGAGGTGGAGGAAGAAGAGGAAAAGGAGGAAGAGGAGGAGGAGGAGAAGTAGGAAAGTGAGCAGGAGGGAGAGGAGGAAGAGGAGGAGGGAGGAGGAGGAAGAGGAGGAGGACAGGGAGGCAGCAATTCATGGGAACTTCACGAAAACAAGGCAGCAAAGGTGATCGCAATAAAGCAGAAAGCATCTCTGAAGTGATAAGACGAAAATGAGAAGACGCCGAGTCTGCAGGGAGAGGAGGAGGAGGAGGAGGAGTAGAGAGAGAAGGAAGAGGGAGATAAAGAGGAGGAGGGGAGCAAGAGGAGAGAGGGGAAAAAGAGGAGGAGGAGGAGGAGGAGAAGGAGGGAAGAGGAAGAAGAGTAGGGGGAGAAGGTAGAGGGAGATAAAGAGGAATAGGGGAGTAAGAGGAGAGGAGAAAAAGGAGGAGGAGGAGGAGGAGGAGGAGGAATAGGGGATAAAAAGAAAGGAGGACTAGGAGGAGTAAGAGGAGTAGAAGGAGGAGGAGGAGGAACAGGGGGATAAAAACAAAGGAGGAGTATGAGGAGGAGGACTATGAGGAGGAAGAGGAGAAGGGGAAGGAAGAGAGGAGAGGAAGAATGAGAAATGAAACAACAAAATAAAAAAAGTTTGCAAGAAGACAAAGGCAGAGGGGGAGAAAAAGGAAGAGGAGGAGGAGGAGGGCGGAAGACGGGAAGGAGGACGAGGAGGAGGAGGAAGAGCAGAAGGGGAAGGGAGGGCAGCAGGAGGAGGCGAAGGAGGAGGAGAAGGAAAGATGGTGATGAAAAGAAAGTAAACAAAATTTGAAAATTTTGAGAAGAAAGACGAAAGAAAGAAAAAAGAAAAAGACGAAGAAGGATAGTCAGGACAGAAAAGAAAATTCGAGATAAAAAGGAAGAAGAAAATGAAAAGAGGAAGAAGAGAAGATAGAGAAAACAGAAGGTTAAAATCATACAATGGATGAAGGGAGAAGGGGAGATCGTGAAGAAGAAAGAGATGATAAATGGCGAGAGATAAGAGAAGAGAAGCGATCAGGAGAAAGTGGAAAATGATAAGGAGATAATGGGAGAAATATGACGGAGCGACGGGGAGAGAATAGATGGAGAGAAGGGGTGGGAGACTGAAAAACTGGGGGAGATATTAGGGTCATTTTTGAGAAAAACCCGAAAGAGAAAACAGTGTATTCTGAGAAACATTGAACTGAGAGAAAACTGAGACAAGAGCTCAGAACCACGGATAGAGAAAACAAGAATGACGTAGAGAAAATGTGCACAAAATGGAACGAGACACGAAAAATATGTTTTTCGAAAAAAAGGACGATATTTGGAAACCACAATTTTTTTCGGGTTAGCTAGTGTGGTAAAAAAAAAGACGTTGGAATTAAAAAAAAATGTAAGGAAGAAAGGAAGAAAAGGAAGGAGGTAAGAAAGGAAGGAAGGAGGGAAGGAGGGAAGGAGGGAAGCAAGTAAGAAAGGAAGGAGGAAAAGAAGAAAAGAAGACAGAAAACAGGAAGAAGAAGAAAAGTACTTGAAGAAAGAACTAAAGGAACATCAAGGGAAGAACGGGTGATAGGAGGAAAGACAGGAGGGAAGATAGGAAAAATAGGAAGACCGAGTTACAGTGGTACGAAGAAGACAAAGAAGAATCACTCTTAGTGAGGGATATGGTGATGATGAAACAAAGAAACGCACACACACACACAAACACACACACACACACATACACACACACACACACATACACACACACACACACACAAACATGTTAACTTTGCATGTTGACATACGAACAAAGACTGGGCAAACTAAACTTATTAACACTGGAGCAGAGAAGAAGGCGACTTGATAACCATCTATAGAATTATGAAAGGGATGGAAATCCTTGACAGCGATGATCTACTTAAATGGGACAGAAGAAATACAAGGGGACACTTAAGAAGGGCAGTTACAGAAGAGGTCTGAAAAAGAATAGCTTTCCACACCGAGTGATAGATACATGGAATAAATTGAAAAAGAAAACAGTGAGTGCTAAAAATATACACGACTTTAAGAAAGAACTGGATGCGGAAAGATACAACTGCGGGTCTCTACGAGCATAGCTCTTCTCCCGCAAAACACAACTAGGT
>NC_134781.1:79416556-79429056 GCF_046742065.1 Oratosquilla oratoria | reverse complement strand
GAGTGGAAGAGGAAGAGAATGAAGAAAGGAGGAAAGAAGGAAGGAAGGAAGAAAAAGGAGCGAAAGAGGAAGAGAATGAAGAAAGGAAGGAAGGAAGGAGGAGAGGTGGAAGGTAAGAAGAAAGGAAGGAAGGAAGGAAGGAAGGAAGGAAGGACGGAAGGAAAGAAAGAGTGAAAGAGGAAGAGAATGAAGAAAGGAGGAAAGGAAGGGGGAGAGGAGGAAGGTAAGGAGGAAGGAGGGAAGGAAGGAAGGTGTGAAAGAGGAAGAGAATGAAGAAAGAAGGAAAGGAAGGAGGAAAGGAGGGAGGGAGGGAGGAAAGGAGGGAGGGAGGGAGGGAGGGAGGGAGGAAGGGAGGAAAGAAGGAAGGAAAGAAGAAGTGAAAGAGGAAGAGAATGAAGAAAGGAGGAAAGGAAGGAGGAGAGGAGGGAGGAAGGAAGGAAGGAATGAAGGAGTGGAAGAGGAAAGTGACCTGTCATAGGCTTTCTCCAGGTCCATAAACACCCAGGAAACCTCTACTTGTTTACCCTCTTCTTGTATGACCATAATCGTGACACAAATACCAATAACCGAGCCAACAGGAACATATCAGTAGATACAAATCGATTAACAAACATATTAACATCTTAATATGTAAATGACATTGTTTACATAAAGGTAAATGGATAAATATACGAACGGATGAATAAATATAATCAAAACATTAAGTCCATCAGCACCATAGTCCTAGTCTTCCTCCTCCTCCTCCTCCTCTAAGAAATATTACCTTCACACCTTCTCACCCCAATCTCACGAAACATGGAGAAAGGCAATCGAGATTTTGGTCATTAGGAGAGCTTTAGGCGTGATTTAGTCGTGGTATGGGCGTGACTGTGACGTCACTATGACGTCATAATGTCACGTGATGATCCCCAGTTGTCATAGTCTGTCTCCCTTTCCGCACTCCGAGAATGAAAGAAATGATGATAATGAAAAATAAAAAAGAATAGAATTGTACAGAAATAATTAATAAAATAAGATTAAATAGAAAAATAAAGCAAAATGTAAAACAAAATAAAAAATAAAGTAAAGAGAGAGAGAGAGAGAGAGAGAGAGAGAGAGAGAGAGAGAGAGAGAGAGGGGGGGGGAGGGAGGGGGGGTGAGAGTGGGAGAGGGGGAGAGGGGGAGAGAGAGAGAGAGGGAGAGAGAGAGAGAGAGAGAGAGAGAGAGAGGAGAGAGGGGGGGAAGAGGGAGAGGGGGGAGAGAGGGAGAGAGCGAGCGAGAGAGAGAGAGAGAGAGAGAGAGAGAGAGTGGGGAAAGAGTGAGTGGGGAAAGAGGGAGAGGGGGAGAGAGGGAGAGAGCGAGAGAGAGAGAGAGAGAGAGAGAGAGAGAGAGAGAGAGAGAGAGAGAAAGAGAGACTCTTTTGCACACCTAACCGCGTTTTGATCGAAGAGACCTCTCGAGTCCTGGGCCGTCCATGGACCACGATCACACAGAGCCCTCCTCTTCTGCTGGCGACAGACCCACAATGAACACCTCGAGCGTGGCGCCGACAGGTACTGAGTGGGCTCATCTGTTTCCATCATTTTCGGATATTTCGCAAACCGGAACTCAAAGTCTTCGTCTGTTGATTCCATGCGAAGCAGGAGGGGGGGGAGGTGAAGAGGGAGGAGGGGGAGGAGGGAGGAGGAGGAAGAGGGAGGAGGAGGGCAAGGAAGTGATGTCTCCCCTCCACCCCACTCGCTATCCCCACCCCAACCAGACGACTGCTTATAATGCCAGTCTATCGGTGTAGCTCAGAATGGAGCCCAAAGAATTCATTTGTTGATTTCAAACTGAAGAGGAAGGTTGGGGCGGGTGAGGGTGGAGGGGGCGGGTGAAGGGGGGAGGGGGTGGGTGAGGGGAGGAGGAGGCTCTCCTGGCAGACGACGGCTCGAAGTGCCTGTCTGTCGGTGCCAGCCGGTCTGGCACTCGTCCCCCTCTTTCGTACCCTCCGGGCCGGTGCCAAAACAATTCCACTTCTCATTCTGCGTCCCCGATCGACAGACATCCTCTCCTGATTTGTAGATCGGCGAGGACGGACTCCCAAGATAATACGAAAGGAGGAGTGGGGGTGAAGGGGGGAAGGAGAAGGAAGAGGAAAAGAAGGAGGAGGAAGAGGAGGAAGAGAAGGAGGAGGGAGAGGAGAAAGAAGTGGAAGAGTTGGAAGAGGAAGAGGAAGAGGAGGAGGAGGAGGAGGAGGAGGAGGAAGAGGAGTAGGAGTAGAACAAAGAGAAGATATCTTCTTCCTTTTCCTCGTTCTCCTTCCTCCTCTTCTCTTCCTCCTCCTCTCCCTCTCATTCTTCTTCTCTTCCTCCTTCCTCTTCCTCGTTCTCTCTTTCTTCATCTTTCCCCTTCTCCTTGTCATCCTCCTTGCTCCTCCTCTTCGTCTTCCTACACCGTCTTCATCCTTATCCTCTTCCTCCCCCTCCTCCTCTACTTCCTCCTTCCTCTTTATTATCTCCCTAGTTTTGTTTTTTCCTCCTCTTCCCCATCTTCCTTTTCCCCTCTTCCCCCTCCTGCTTGTCATCTTCATTCCTTTTCTTCGTCTTCCTTCCTCCTCTTTTCTCAAAGAAAAACACCCTTGTATGTTTTTTGTTTTTTTAATGAAAACTTCAATCACGCCTGGCGTCTGTTTCAAGTATTTAATTTGGAATAATCTATTTCAATTTCCTGAGACACTTTTTTCCATCCTCACCATACTCCTTTCTCAGTCTCCATCTTCACCATCCTTATTTTTTTGTCCCCCCGTTACGACGCTTACATAACCTTCTCATTCCTTTTTTTAAGACTTTTCTTTTTTTCTTCTTCTCTTTGCTATATCCGTCCATGTTTTTATTCCATTCTATTTTTTTTCACGAGAATCCTCTTGTTCCAAAGGCCAACTAGGCTCAAAACGGTGTTTCGTTAATTGTATGTCCGACAATGAATCATGTTTGTCTGTTGACATCCTTTGATTGAATTTGCTGTGATATAAACTGTTCCGTCAGAATGCAATTCAGACAGTAACTGACAGGAAATAATCTGCGTTACAAACCCAACAGGCTTCTGGGAGTGTTGGAGTGTTGGAGAGAGTGGAGGAGGAGTGTGAGGGGGAGTGTTGGAGGAGGGAGTAGAGGAGTAAACTGCAACATGTTTCAAGCTTGATCATTTTTATGAATGTCGCATGTAGGATTCGAACCCACTGCTTCCGATCACCGTAAGGTAATTTTACGGTGACCGAGAGCAGTGGGTTCGAATCCTACATGCGACTGTCATAAAATTTATCAGATTAATGTCGCTGTCACAAGCGAACTTCTCTCATGTTTCAAGCTTGTTTAACAACACAGATGACACTTGCCAATGATCTTCATGGCTTAATCGCTTGACCTGGCTGTAGCCAAAAGAGATTATAATCAAGGTTATGCATTTGTTCGTGTTGTCGCCAGGCGATTTTATTCAGCCCAGAGGGGGGGGGGTAAAGGACTAAGTGAAATGTCACGGATTAACTAACTCAGTCATGGAACTGGTACATACTTTAATGATTTTGTTCTGTCGAGCACTAGACGTTTTCCGACAGCTGAAGAGGTACATCTGCGTCTCTCTCTCTCTCTCTGTATATATATATATACATATATATATATATATATATATATATATATCTTTCTGCCTGAGTCTGTCTGTCTCTCCCTTTCTGTCTCTGTCTGTCTGTCTGTCTATCTCACTTTCTGCCTCTGTCTCTTTTTCTGTCTGTCCGTCTCACCCCGCCCTCTCTCTCTCTCTCTCTCTCTCTCTCTCTCTCTCTCTCTCTCTCTCTCTCTCTCTCTCTCTCTCTCTCCCTCTTCCATTCTCTCTCTCCCTCTCCCACTCTCTCTCTCCCTCTCTCTCTCTCCCTCTCTCTCCCTCTCTATCTCTCCCTCGCTCTCTCTCTCTCTCTCTCTCCCTCTCTTGTTATTAACTTCCTCAAAACACATTAAACTTTTCTTGTTCGATTTCAGACTGGCGGCGCCAACTTTTGTACTTGATCGCTGGAGTTGTGACTCCAGAGCTTCCTTCTCCAACATCCTACTCGTTCACCTCCTCCTCGAACGCTTCCTCCTCCTCCTCCTCCTTTAACTCATTCTTCCGGGAGAACCTCCTACTCCCCCCATCAACCTTCTCTTTCCCATCCTTCTCCCTCACCTCCTCCTCGAAAGCTTCCTCCTCTTCCTCCTCCACCTTCTACTCCTTCCTCCAGCACAACTTCCCACTCCTCCTCCATCTACTTCAGACACTCCTCCTTACACTCCTGTGCACTTCCCCTTCCCCATCCTCTCCCTCCTCATCTCTTCTTCAAACGGTTCCTCCTCTTCCTCCACCTTCTACTCCTTCCTTCGAACCCCCCATTCCTCCTACTTGACCACCTCCTCCTCCTCCTCCTCCCTCTCCTCCTCCATTTACTTCAGACCCTCCTCCTTACATTCCTCTGCATCCCTCTTCGTTAACTTTTCCTTGTTTAAGTCCTTTTTCCTGTGTATTCGTATACTTTATATTCATCTGAGGGCGTATTTCTCAACGATGGTAGGTCTATCCTAAGAAAAAAAAGAGAGAGAGAGAGAGAGAGAGAGAGAGAGAGAGAGAGAGAGTCAGTCCCCTTGGGGGCACAATGGGAGAGTCTTTAAACTTCGGATACAAATAACGGTCTTATGTCTACTGAGCATAAGGTTCATAATACCAGGCGCGGTATCGTGCCCTGTATTTTCCTTCAGGCATACTACCCCGACACCAGCCCCCCATCTGAATGAAATCGTCTGCCGGCACTTGCTAAGGTCAAAATATATAAAGTGTGTCATTGTGTTGATGGGGCTGAGCTTGGCTACGTGACTTTGCTCAGTGTTGGCTCGCGATTCTATTCAGCAGGAAGGTACCCCTGGGGCCTGGGCCTAAGGACAAACTAAGACGCAGGCAGGGGACGCAGGCGGCACAGGCGACACAGGCGACGCAGCACAGATCAAAGGTAAATTTCCTGTTGCTGAATCGATGTAGAGTTTCTCTCTCTTATGTAATGCTTCTACATGTACTACTTCTGCCTTTGAAGTGTTAGAGAAGCTCAGACTGTACCTCAATTAACCAACAGGTATTCTGCCTTTGCTCTGGGCTGCGTCGACTGTGTCGGCTGCGTCTCAGTTTGTGAAGCGCAGAATTTTGCGATGTAACGACCTTGTTCGACTCTCACTGTCGAAAGCGATAAAGGGAGATTCTTTTTGTCGACAGGCGATTTTATTCAGCTAAAGGTGAGCCTCAGGCAAGATGCACCAAAAGAACTCTGTTAACCCTTGACTGAATGAAATCGTCTATCGCCAGAAGAAACAAGAAAACCTGTCAGTGCCGGAAAAGAGGAAATTCTTGGACGAGAGAACGGAAAAAAGTGCCGGAACAAAAAAAGTGCCGAAACAAAATTACGGGAAAAAAGTGCCGAAACAAATTGACGGAAAAAAGTGCCAAAAACAAAATGACTGGAAAAAGTGCCAAAAACAAACATTAGTTATCGCGATGCAAAAGTCACGCAAATTCCCGCGCGCTTAAACCTCTCATTAACATGGAAACTAACTTCGCGCGCGCGCGTGTGCGTACGGATGTATGTGATTCCTATACATATATCTGTATAATCCTGTAAGCGAATGCAAGCCATCATATAGATATACGCGTATAGATTGCATGAATGTTATAGTCAGTACCTTAGAGAATTAAGGATCTCCCTTTTGAACAAATATATATATACATGTATATATATATGGGATGGTTTGGACAAATGGAGAGAATGAATGAAGAAAGACTAGTAAAAGAGGTGTGGAAGGCAGAGGTGGAAGGAGTGAACATGAGGGGGCGACCTAGGATGAAATGGATGGATGGGGTAAAAGGGGCATTGGGAAAGAGGGGAATGTCTGTTGAGGAAGGACGGGAGAGGACAAAAGATAGGGGTGAATGGAGAATGGTTGTGTATGGATGATGCTATGATGTATGAGGGGGTGAGGGTGGGGGATGGGGGTGAGGGAGTATGTATGAAAAATAAATTAACGCAGCCTGAAGGGATTTCCCCCCGTCTTTTCAGATTTAATGAAGCGGCCTTGCTGTAAATGTGCTGTGTCTTGCGACACTGCTTCTGACCCAGGGCAGTGGGCAAGATGCAGAGATGACCTGTCACCCAGGAGGTGCCGAGATAAGAGGGAGGGAAGAGGGTAGAGGGGAGGGGAGTATGTAGGGGATGGCATGGGTGGGAGTGGTTTTGTATGCCTTTGTATTTTGACTACTTCCCTTGTAAGGGGGAAAAAGCCTTTGGTGTGTATGTGTATATATATATATATATATATATATATATATATATACATATATGAGTGGCAGGTGGTGAGATAAACACCGAGAACCGTTGAAGTTTTTAAAACTTCAACGGTTCTCGGTGTTTATCTCACCATCCTGCCACTCATTTTGTCGTCCATTCCTCAACATATACATATATATATACATATATAGTCATGCACACGAGTACACATATACACAAAAATATACATGTTTATACACGAGTACATATATACACATACCCAAATACATACATTTACATGCAACTATATGAAATACCTTTCATTTTACCTATACACAACACTTACGACCATATACACACTTACGTCACGTACCCATTCGCCCCGAAATACAGAGTAAATTTACATACCACCTGATTCTTAAAAAAAAAAAAAAAAAACTACACAAAAGCAGTATCGCCCGGCGCATCAACATCTACCAACTCGACTTATTCATATACAAATGAAATCACTTGAATATCAAAGTTGAGCCAACAAAAAGCTGGTATGCCATTCAGGGGCACATCAAACATGGCACCTACGTACTCGGCTTACCAACGCAGACATCATCTACCAATTTGTTTTGCCTGCCTGTCTGTACGTCTGTGCAGTTATATGTGTCTGTCTGCCTATCTGTATGACCGTGTGTTTGTCTGTGTCTGTCTAACTGTCTGTATGACTGTGTGTTTGTGTTTGTGCAGTTGTCTGTGTCTACCTATCTGTATGGCTGTGTGTTTGTCTATATCTGTCTATTTACCTGTCTTTAAGACCGTGTGTTGTCTGTCTGCCTGTCTCTATGTCCGTGCGTTTGTCTGTGTCTGTCTATCTACCTGTCTTTATGACTGTGTGTTTCTCTGTCTGTCTGCCTGTCTCTATGTCCATGTGTTTGTCTATGTCTGTCGGTCTGTTTGTCTGCATGTTATGTCCGTGTGTTTGTGTGTCTGTATATTTGTCTGTCTCTGTCAATTTGTCTATTTGTGTTTTATGTCCATGTGTTTGTCTGTCTGTATTTCCGTACGCTTCTCTGTCTGTCTACCTGTCTGTATGTCGACGTGTTTGTCTACCTGTCTGTATATCCGTGCGTTTGTCTGTTTGCTATAGCGGCAGTCGATTTAATACGGAACTGGTATCACCGAGGAGAAAGATCGGCAAAAACTATCGCGAAACACACACATACACACGCACACGCACGCACATACGTGTACACGTGCTCATACAAATACACCCAACCACACACACACACACACACACACACACACACACACACACAAATGCTCTTTCACAGGTTTAATCTCTCTGGCACAATGTTGAAAACATATACGAAGATCACTGCGCGCTTATTCCATCATACAACAACAACAATATCTTATATCTGAACACACCCAAATATAGCCTAATCACGCTACAGTATATGAAAGCCCCACATCTATTCGAACAGATGTTATATACATCAATATCATTCTAGGAAATGCAAAAGTAATGAATAAGTATTATCGGTTTGGATTTACTGCTAAAGATGTGGAACAACACAAGACCCTTGGATATAATCTGTATATATCTTAATTATGCACTCGTAAATGCACCTATTCATACAGGGGGACAGTATACGCGCGCGCGCACGCGCACACTCAATCTCACACACAAACATGTGGTTCGAATTCTCGCCTGCCACTACGGTGGTCCGGGTTCGAATCCCACCCAGGACTGAAATAATTTCAGTATCGCTGCGCTGCGGGGTGTTACTCCAACTCTCGTGGACGGAGAGTTGGATGTGTATGTGTGTGTGTGTGTGTGTGTGTGTGTGTGTGTGTGTGTGTGTGTGTGTGTGTGTGTGCGTGTAATGTTACAGTATTACCCATAGATCGGTGATACGAGATCTGAGCTCTCATTCGGGAGGTTAGTAACTGTCGATCACGAGTCGAACACGTGATCCAAGACCATGGTGAATCACACACACACACACACAAAGGAGAGTTAGGATAGGAATGAGAAGACAAGTGAATAGAGAGAGAGACTTTGTCCCCTAATATTGCCACTGAAAATGTAAGATCAATCTCGATTAGATCTTCAACCGCATTTAACCTTGGCGTCATTGTCTCCCTGGAACAACCTGGCAACTTTATTCAGCTGAAGAATTCCCCCCCCATTTACCCTCGTCATCCTTTTATGCAGGAAAAAAAAAATAATCGTGACATGTCTTGAACCAAGAATACACGTGGGAACTTTGGAACTTCTACAAAGCAAGGGCGTTACCATTGTACCACACTTGACCGTACAATAGGAATGATCTGGAACTTGACTTGGCCATTCCCCGTCGACACTAGAATGGTACTTTAGGTAATCTTGATTTCATCGAGTCTTTATTCATATAAGCAATCCGACAAATGCGCGTCCAATTAAGACAAATTGATTAAGAAGCTTCACCACGGGGGTTCGAGTCCTTAGTTGTGGAACTGCTTACCACAAAGCAAGCTGACCGCTTCCTTTGTACTTCCTGGATAGGTTGGTGACCCCCACCTCTTCCTTACCTGCAAAGACAAGAAAAAGATATATTTAATACATTGTACATGGACAAAAGGGAACAAAAAAAAAATGCGTATGAATAATGGCTGTACAACTTGTATGTAATAGATGACCTATGACTGCGAGACCAGCACGCTTACGATTACGCCATTAGCGTATCCTGTGAAGGGGGACGAGAATACCGTCGTCGTGTTCCCTTGTATGTCGTATTTGGGGTTTCAAGGGAGCAACGTGAGAGAAATACGAAATAATAGTGCACGATCCTTTTGCAATTTTTCATTCGAAGAATCGCGGCAAAAATATGCTTTGACGTGGATATTCCTTTCCAACAAGAGCTGAGGCTTTTGTATATGTACGAGTATACCAATGTATAATTTATTTAATAGCACGCATCTTGTGGATTCCTAGAAATGCGTACGTATATATATATTTATATATATATATGTGTGTGTGTGTGTGTGTGTGTGTGTGTGTGTGTGTGTGTGTGCGTGTGCGCAGGATACGCACACAAAAGCACACGTTTTAGACTTGAGTAGAAGACCTGAAAAAAAGTAAGAAGACAGACAATGAGTGATGTCAAGTAAACGCATATACATTTACACCTGGTCGACCACCAGTAACACAAACTGTTATGCAAACTGGCATTTGAATGTACAATCACGATCGAAAGTTTTGTCCCACTCTACCTCCTTCTCACAACGTCAATATGATTTCTATTTTTGTCGAGTATGTGATATATTTTCCTAGGAAGGACTTAGCTTACAATTAGGCAATTTTCTTGAAATAAAATATATGACTAAAAAAAAAATCATCTTTGTATTATGAAAAAATGTGTAAGGCTCTTTTTTGTATAGATCAGTTTGTAAGGTTTTCGAGTCCATAAATACTATCAACAATAGCCAACCGCAAGATATCTGAAATAATTAGGTAAATTTTTTGAATAAAGCATTTCAAAGGATTTTATTTCTGTATCATGAAAAACGGGAAAGCTGCTTTTCTTATAAATCAGTCTGAAGCTTTGTGAAACCATAAATAGTATCAATTGTCAAACACAAAATCTCCGAGACAACTAACTGGGCTTTAGTATAAAAAGATTATCTAAAAAAATCCCCATAACAAGCGGTGCACACAGTGCATTTAAAGAAATAAAAATAATTGTCGATAAATACGAGTACATAGCCATATATTTCGGCTCCCTTTGGCTATCCTCTATCCTCTAGGAAGGATAGTTGGATAGATTACCTGGTTTTCTAGAGGATAGTTGTACAAGGATAGAGGCGCCTTAATCCCGTGAAGTAACTAAAAAAATATTTTCTATTTTCTATTTCTTTTCATTTCACGCTTTTCCAAGCGAAATGACGCAAGGCCGACCTGCATAAAGAATTTCTCTGTGATATTATTTTTCAAAACTGAATTTTTAAATTAATTTTTTTCTACAGTTTGCCATTAATTTCTAGGACATTTTTACTTTACAGTTCACGTCTTTCATCGCAACATAATAGGTTAAAACTGTGTGTGTGTGTGTGTGTGTGTGTGTGTGTGTGTGTGTGTGTGTGTGTGTGTGTGTGTGTGTGTGTGTATGTGTGTGTGTGTGTGTGTGTGTGTGTGTGTGTGTGTACACACACAAACACATGTGCACTATAGATAAAAAGAAAATAATAAAATGAGAAGATGGAGAGAAAGAGAGAGAGAGGAAGAGAGAGAGAGAGAGAGAGAGAGAGAGAGAGAGAGAGAGAGAGAGAGAGAGAGAGAGAGAGAGAGAGAGAGAGAGACCGCCAACGCTCATGTATTTATCTTGTATCCAATGTCTATATTTAGAATAATCACGTTTGACTTGAGCGTATTTTCCCGCAAACCAACCATATCCGTCTCGCATATTCACCTGTACATCAACTTATCATTTTCCCCCTCTATTACATCGAGAAAACTGACAGCCGACGAACGTTCTCCCCCTTTCTCCAAGCGTTGCCACAGAAACGTTCTACCCTTACGCAACACAGACGACAGTCCAACATGTCCTCTGGGATCTAATGCAACGCTCGAAGGCTCTTGGCGGTTACTGTGGGGTCGCGGATTTCCGATTGGACATTCGATCTCACTGCGCGGTTTCAAAGGCGGTTTTGGAGGCGGGGGGGGGGGGGTTGTCCACAGAGCTGGAGAAGGGTAGGTGCGGCTATGTGTTTGGCGATATTAGTTAGCTAATATGATCTGAGCATCGGTCATCTTTATGACATAGATGCACAGTTGCCAACAATTCCGTGTTGTTCTTTTTTTCATGGATGGCTTGGCAACTGCGGGTGTGTGCTTGTGCGTGTACACACACGCGCGCACACACACACACACACACACGACTCGTGGCGCAGTTGGTAGGGTTCCCGGCTGCCACTACGGAGGTCCGGGTTCGAATCCCGCTAAGGGCTGAAATAATTTCAGTATCGCTGCGCTGCGGGTTGTTACTCCAACTCTCGTGGGCGGGGAGTTGGGTGTGTGTGTGCGTGTAAGGTCACAGCATTACCCATAGATCGGTCATATACGAGCTCCGAGCTCTCTTCCGGGAGGGAAATAGCTGTCGATCACGAGTCCAACACGTTATCCAAACACCATGGTGAATCACACACACATACACTCGACTGGAAACTACGCAAAAGTCTTGCCAACTGTACATTCGACTTCACTTCAAAGTACTACAGAGACCAGAGCCTTGAGCAAAGTTGTGACAACATTTATTTAAGGTCGATCTGTGGTACTCAGAAGTGGAGGCAACTGTACATCACAGAATCCATCTCGAAAAGAACGTTTCCGTCGTTCACCCGTCGCGTATAGTAATGTGAATATATCAACTAAATCTACAAAAGGTTGCAAAAAGCTCTCAAGAATCTTCTAATTTTCCTTCACTGATAATAAGATGTACTCGTGACTCGTCCTGTTCTATTCCTTCTCTCGTTATGTCCTCCTCTCCTCCTCCTCCTCCTTCTTCTCTTCCTCCTCCTCCTCTTCCCGTCCCCTTCCATATTCTATCATTTTTCTTATTCTATTTCCTCATCCCATCTTCTCATTCTCCTCTACTTCCCCATTTCCTCTGCTCTTCTTCTTCTTTGTATTCTTCTTTCTTCCCTTTCCTCCTTCCCCCAATTCTTCTTTAACTTCCCCCTTTTCTTCTTCTTCTTCCCCCATTCTTCGTCTTCTTTTCTTCTCCTTTCTTCATCTTCTCTTTCTCCCAACTCCTCTCCCATATGCTTTCTTTTACTTCCGAGTCTCTCTTCTATCTTTCTTCCTTCTTGTGCCTCCTCCTCCTCCTCTTCCTCCTCCTCCTTCCCCTCCTATCTCTCGACGAAGCTTCCTCGTCCTCCAGGAGGCTGAGGATCATGTCGACGGCATCGAGGACGAGCTAAGTGATATGTGAGGAGACGATCTAATTAGAGCCCTTCGCCAGGACGATCCGTTCCTTCGAAGTTCGGAAGGAGAGTACACCCCCTCCCCTCCCCTCCCCCCGCCACCCGCTCGTCAACTCGCCAATGTTGAATCTAATGTGATGATAATAGATAGTATGTTCTCTTTTCTTGTTCTCTCTTTTCTCCATCTTCTTCTCCTTCTCAGTCTTCTTCTTCTTCTTAGTCTTCGTCTTTTCGTCTTCGTCTTCTTCTTCTT
>NC_134781.1:79404056-79411556 GCF_046742065.1 Oratosquilla oratoria | reverse complement strand
GTGAATGGCAAGACGACATGACGTCACAGGCACCGTTTTCTCTTCCTTCACTCCTTTCCCTTCCCCCTCCCACGACTCCCATCCCATCAAATATAACCAAATTATTATTTATTTCATTTTCTTCTCTTCCAGCTGCTTTCTTCTAACCAAACTCCCTCTTCACACTCCCCCCCACACCCTCCGCGACCTCTTCCAAAAGCCACCCCCCCCAAGCAAACCCCCACTCCCCCTCCTCCCCCTCCACCCTCTCCACTTACACTTCCTTCTCTCACCCTCACCCCATCCCCTCCCGGCCTTCCACTGAGGCCGTCTTATATTGAACTGAATAATTCAGGACAAACTCTTAATATAATTACGATTCTCAATTCAATGATGGATTAAGTTATGTTGAGCAAATTCATCTCGCTGGATTTTACAGCTACGAACGTTGCTGGTCATCTTATAAATAAAATGGAGAGAAGTGCGGCGCTGCCACGTGTGCGAAAATCAATATCAAAAGCGACGTTGCCAGATCAACTTCATCCCTCGGTGCTGTGTGCACGCGTATGTTTTTTGTATCTTTTTCTTGTTTTACTGTTGTTCTTCGTGTGGACGTGTGCGTGTATTTGCCCAGTGTGCATGTGTGTATACGTGTATGTGTGTGTATACGAATCTTTGCATTTACGTGTATTTGTGTATGTGTTTGCGCATTTGTGTACATGCATGTATTTGTATGTGCCTGCGTGTGTATTGTGCATGTGAGTGTATTGCCCATGTACGTGTACGCACAGGTGTAGACATGTACATGTATGCGCACATGTTCCCTCCATCATGTTCTTAAACTTACTAATCCTGAGTTTAAACTTGTCCTTATTTGGGACATTCTGCAGAACCAAGTGCACATGCGTCACCACTGCATACCTGCGCAAGCCGCTGTGCGTGGTGGCCTAGTCCCTCATTCGTGCGGGAATGTACCTCCCCTACCCGCTCACCCTCCCTCACCAATCCCACCAGCTCTCCACCTGCTAGGACCTATGTGCAGGTGCGCACAGGTGCGTACCGGGTCTGGGTACTCTAATAGTTTATTCGTGAGTGCGAACAGGTGTTTAAAACACATGTAGTTGTAATGGGATGTATATACACCTCATGGGATTTATGAACTTGTGGAAACAGGTGTTTTGCAGGTGTAAATACCTTGTAAATCGATAGACATGTGTTTACAGATGTGAGTATTTCTTCCTGAGAAGCTCTTCCTGCACAGGTGTGTGTGTTGGTGTGTAGCCAGGAGTATGTGTGAGTTGGTAGTGGGGGGGGAACCATGGGACCCATATCCCCCCATTTTTATTGGGGGTGGGGGGCAATGGAACATCCCCAGTCCCCCTAAAAAAAAAAAAAAAAAAAGCTAGTCATTATAATAGAGGCCTCTTCAATATGTAAACATATTTTAACCCATTAAACTCCGATGACAAGATGTCTTGTCATTTGGTCAAATAAAACAAAAAATCATAAAACACCAAAATGTTTGATCAAACACCAGAAAAATATGACGTCAGTCCTCGCTTCGCTGCGAGCGAAGCGAGGATTGACGTCATATTTTTCTGGTGTTTGATCAAACATTTTGGTGTTTTATGATTTTTTGTTTTATTTGACCAAATGACAAGACATCTTGTCATCGGAGTTTAATGGGTTAAGAGCTTTATTTAAACAAACTATTTCAAGCAGCCAAGGGGATGATCTCGAGTCTGAAAATGGTCAAGTGAGGATCTAATACATCCAGAATCTGTACTCTCCACACCCTTAAATATTTCACTATTATCTACAACAAAATATATCAAACATGTTACCGAGATTTCACCTTAGCAAAATGTTTAAAGGTCTGTCTACATATATGTATTATTATATTCAACTCGTCACCACTAAAGCATACTTTATTTCCTTCCGGTAAAAAAAAAAAAAAAAAAAAAAAAAAAAAATACTAACACAGAAAGGCCTGACTACAGAACCAAAGAGCTTTAAGAAGGATGCAGATAAGGTCATCATATTATGACAACAGGGGAGGATTCGCAATGATAGGTTTCAATTGGACAAATTTAGAGTTAAGAAAATAGCAAGGACTGGTGTATCAATAGAGGGGTTAACGAATGGAATTGACTTACTAACCATGTAGTGAGCGCTGAAATTATCAGTTGTTTTAAGAGGAGGTTAGTTTAATTTATGGATGGTGATGATAGGTTTTAATACATATGGAACTCCCTAGTATGAGCCTTATGGTCTCTTGCAGTCTCCTTTATTCTTATGTTCTTATGTTTCCCAGATGCAATCACCACACAGAGAACACAGAACACATCATCCTAAATCCCCTTACTTAAGCTTTACCGAAACAACGTATCATATCTTTCTTGAGAGATTTGTGGACGAATTCAGTGGTCGTTGACGGTTGCCTGGGGGCTGTGGGTCTCCAGCAAGAGTGACCTGGGGCAACGAATTGATTGATTGACGCTTGCCTCGGGGGCCTAAGTATCTGTAACATAATTCACGTGTAACAAGTCTAATACACGCAACCATTTGCTTCGCGTCAAACGCGTATGAGAAGACACACAACCCACTTGGCACGATAATGTGCCATCGCCAAGGACGCAAGAATATTTGATAACAAGAGTCAATGTCTAATGGAGCTGATGGCAAGGTAAGGTGAGGAGCCCATGTCTGGAGGCGCGTACCTGCGGCCGAAGCCGTCACCTATGCCTTATGCGCTTGGGCTGTTGGGGTAGGTAATGGTAATTTCTGGAAATCGGAGTGGAGTGTGGAACTCGAACCCACAAGTAACCGAACGCGAGACCAGAACGCTCACGATGACGCCATCTGTCTTGCTGAATAAGCAAAACCTTACGTTCCTGGTGGCACTTTTCCTTGTGTTCTGAGTGGCGCCAGGTGATTTTATTCATCCACCGGGACGCTTCCATGGCATCGAAGGGACTGGACTAACTCGATTAGGAAGAAACACCATTTCAATATTATTTTGGCTGACACCAGACATCCCTTAGATACCTAAGGATCATTGTTAGATTAGAAATATGATAAGGATGATTCTCATAATGACGTAGGTAACGAAAATGATACTGGCGATGGTCATATATCATTGATATCAAGTCTTTTAGAGGTAATAGTTGTTAGAGAAAATGGCGGTCATTAACGGGTGTTTTAATGGACGTGATGGCCGTGGATATGAATGCAAATATTAGAAATAATCATGGCGGATTCAGATCAAGTGCCAGTGATTTCAGCTCAGTGCCACATGGCCCTGTTAACTCACTGACTTCGATCTTGATCCACAAGACTTCGAACTCGACTTCGAACTCGACTTCGAACTCGACAGCCGCTCCCGGCAGACTTCTTCTCCCTGGACGTTCCGAACTCGCAAGACAAAAGTGACGACCTTGGCGGCACAGCTCAGCGTCTCCTGGCGTGGGCTCAGCTTATTTTTTTTCGGCTCGACGGTGAGTGATTACAGCTGACACGAATGTGACAACCGTGGAGACTTTAGTGTCGCGGACTTGACGCCCGTGATGTCCGCCGCTTGCCCGTGGAGTGACAGTAATTCTGCCGAGAGGGAGGGCTAAAATGACGCCAAACGAAATCCCCCCCCCCAAAATTCCTTGGGATAGCCACTCCCCACTTTTATCATGACTGCCGCCAGATGATTTTATTCATCTCCGTGGTAGCCTTTGACGACGAAGAGTCTAGGAATCGCTCGGCCCTCTGTGGCAAAGGAGGCCAAGCTCATTTAAGAATTCTGTATAGTCCAGAGCAGTGATTTTTGACTATGGAGTCCACGGTTACTCCTAGGGAGGTCCAAGAAGTCACACGTGGAGTCACAAACCTAAAACTTATAAGAATTATTAAAGCCCTGACAATTTTATTCAGTAATGGTCACCGCAAGGACTAGGGGGGCAGTAATACATGGATGCGTGAGATAACGCGTTGAGAACGCTGGGCTCAGAGGAACTCCTGTCACGAACGGCAGAGACAATGGAGGAACTCCCACGAATTGCTTTGGTAATATAACGACAGCATGGTGATTATGGTCCCCCTTAATGACTTTATGACAGGTGATTCTAGTACCGCTGTAGGCTGATGATGACCTTTCCCCAGGTAATCTTATTAGGCTGAGGGTAAAACCCTGTTTGAAGACACTACAACACTCGCATAAACTCGATAAGGCTCTTGATTATAAATAAATAAGTAAATAAATAAATAGATAAATAAATAAACACAAACACACACACACACACACGGGTTGTTACTCCAACTCTCATGGGCGGGGAGTTGGGTGTGTGTGTGTGCGTGTAAGGTCAGCAGTACCCATAGATCGGTCATATCCGAGCTCTGAGCTCTCTTCCGGGAGGGAAATAGCTGTCGATCACGAGTGCAACACGTGATCCAAGACCATGGTGAATCACACACACACACACACACATACAGACTATTTCATTCAGTTTAATGAAAGACCCCACGCAAGGGAAGTTGATACACTAGAGAGTGTGATGTCCTTCAGCTGGATAAAATCCCCTGATGGCAGTCAGCATAGGTAAGGAGAAGAGCCACTTTATGCTGAGGAGGTCAAGTGCACGTGTTGTGTGGTGCCATTGTTGTGTAGTTCCTCTTGACAGGCGCCACCAACTGTCGGCGCCAGCACTTGTGCCTCGTACTGATGTAGAGCAGTTCTCCTTGTCTCTGGTCGGGCTTCCTCTGCCTCATTACAAGAACACGGCTTGCTTCATCATTGTAATTATTTCTTCCCGTAGTAATATATATATATATATAGATGTATATATATATATATCTATATATGTATATATATATATATATATATATGTATATATATATATATATATATATATTGCAGTAATTCACAAGGCACACGTGAAAATAATATGCAGAAAAAAACACTGGGAAATAAGAAGCTTAGTCCGAACGTTTTCGTCTATTTAAGACATTATCAAGGAATACACAGTTACAGAGACAAAGGTGGATATATATACATAAAGTAGAAGACAAGCTAGAAACATGTCCTTCCCATGTTCCTAGCTTGTCTTTTACTTTATGTATATATATCCACCTTTGTCTCTGTAACTGTGTATTCCTTGATAATGTCTTAAATAGACGAAAACGTTTGGACTAAGCTTCTTATTTCCCAGTGTTTTTTTCTGCATATATGCATATATACATATACATATACATATACATATACATATACTGGAGTCTTAATTCGAGGTTATTCTTGACTCCCTACAAGTTTTTTTTTTCAGAAAGCTTGTAGCAAAATTAGTCATAAATAAACACGAATTAAGACTCGAGCCTTTCCTCTTCCCACCCACTTCAACTTGTCAGAATGTTTCAACATATATATATATATATATATATATAGATATATATATATATGTATAATGTGTGTGTGTGTGTGTGTGCGTGTGTGTATGTGTGTGTGTGTACTTACATTTAATACGATCAACAATAACGATTACATATTACCGATGGTAACAGTATAGATAAAGACGATTGATAAACAAGAAATTCTGCTCCCAACTTTATTGTTTCCATCTTATTGTCTGATCTTTGTACATCATTCTCCTCTCTCAATTCTAACCCTTGTCATCTCTTTAATAACTCCAATTTATGTTTCGAATGAGTGGTTGGGTGTTGACATAAACACAGGGAACGGGATTTATTCTGACGTTTCGTCCTTACCAGGACTTCTTCAAACACCTTCAAACAATTCACACCCTAAATACCCGCCGAATCTATCCGCGTTCCACTTGTTTGAAGGTGTATGTACTCTGAAGAAGTCCTGGTAAGGACGAGACGTCAGAATAAATCCCTATACGGTTACCTGTGTTTATCTCACCAACTATCCACTCATCTGTCTTACATATTTCATTATGTTTCGAATCCAACACCTACGTTCTCTCTCCAACAGGATTTTCGACTTACTGAAGTTGAGGTATCATCTATTTCCCCACCATCTCAAGTAAATGAATAAACAAATAAATAAATAAATAGATAAATTAATAAATAAATAAATGAAAATCTTAAATATTTCCTCTACTATCCCCCTTCCTCCTCCTCCTCCTTCTCCTCCTCTTCTTTCTGCTTCTCCTCCTCTTCATCATCCTCCTCCTCCTCCTCTTCCTCTTCCTTCTCCTCTTTCTCTTGCTTCTCCTCCTCCTCTTCGTCCTCTACCTCCTTTTCATCCTTCTCCTGTTCATCCTCCTCCTCCTCCTCTTCGTCCTCTACCTCCTTTTCATCCTTCTCCTGTTCCTCCTCCTCCTCCTCCTCCTCTTCGTCCTCTACCTCCTTTTCATCTTCTCCTGTTCATCCTCCTCCTCCTCCTCTTTCTGCTTCTCCTCCTCTTCGTCCTCCTTCTCCTATTCATCCTCCTTTCTTTTTTTCCTCCTCCTCCTCCTCCTCCCCCCTCATCTCCCATTCCGCCCATATTTCCCCCCAACAAATTCGACACATAAATCTCCAACTCTTTCTCTGTCACCTCCCTCTCATACGTCACCACCAACATTTCCTCCATTAGGCTAAAACCCGTTCCATCACAACCACCACAACCACCATCGTCATCCTTATTATTATAACCTCCTCTTAATGCTGGTCCTTATCACAAACTCCTTTTCTCCTTCCTTTCCTCTCTCTCCCTCTCTCTCTCGTTCTCTCTCTCTCTATTACGTGCACACACACATACACACGCACACATATACACACACGCACACACATTACACCGTTAGGCCTATCAGCAAGCGGAAGCAGATGCACCCATGTACATACGCACACACACACACACACACACACACACACACACACACACACACAAACAGGCACAACCGCTCGATCTGGATTACATCAAAACTCAGATAACTTAAACATGTGCCTCAGACTCTCCTCCTTTCATCCATTCGCTTGTGTCTTTATTCTGGCTAACGACAAGAGATCTCAATCAGCGAAGGAAAAACGAATCCACGGCGAATACTTGAACCTTTCTCGTTCGATTCTTCGTCCGCATTTTACGATCTATGCAAAGTAGACCACTTGGAAAAAGAAACTAACGAAGCAGAGCGCTTTCGTATATTACATCTTCAGTGCAAAAAGTACAATCTATGTCTACAGTCTGGTCATCACCCAGCGGCTTCATTCAGCTAAAGGAACCTCCCCCCACCTTTGGCGAAGAAAGGGTGATAAGGATTTTCATTCCCTCACTCAACTTTTCCCATCTGTCGTCAGGCGATTTTATTCAACTGAGGCGAGACCTTTCGGGCAGTGAAAGGGGTGAGCCCGTAGTGTCTGCGGTCAGTGAAAGGGGGATCCTGCAGTGTCTGTGGGCAGTGAAAGGGATGGACATAAACGGCTACAGTGTCTGTGGGCAGTGAAAGGGGTGAACCTCCATTGTCTGCTGTCAGTGAAAGGGGTGAACCTCCATTGTCTGCTGTCAGTGAAAGGAGAACCTGCAGTGTCTGTGGG
>NC_134781.1:79396556-79399056 GCF_046742065.1 Oratosquilla oratoria | reverse complement strand
CATCCTCACCTTTTATTTTCTTTACGTCTGCCTTAGTCTCGACGTTCCCTCACCCAGGCCCTCTTTTTTCTTTATCCTCCTCCTCCCCCTCCTCCTCCTCCCCCCTCCTCCTCCTCCTCCTCCTCTTCCTCCTCCTCTTTTTATTTTCATGGGTTTCCACCATTGGCTTCAGCCGTGCCTTCACTATTTTCCATCTCCGTCCCGCATATTCGTTCTATTCGTTCAACACCACCATCGCCAACGCCACCACCACTAACACCACCATCACTATCACCACCACCACCACTAACACCACCATCCCCACCACCACTAACACCACTATCCCCACCACCACCATCACCACGACCACCACCACCAACACCACCATCACCATCACCATCACCACCACCACCACTAACACCACCATCCCCACCACTATCACCAACGCCACCACCACTAACACCACCATCCCCACCACCACCACCAACACCATCACTATCACAACCATCATCAACTCCACCACCTCAAACCATCATCACCACCATCTCCACCACCAACACCATCATCACTACCACCACCAACACTACAAGCATCGCTACCACCACCAACAACATCACCACTAACACCAACACCACCATTACCACTAACAACAACAACAACTACAAAAACATCATCATCATCACCACCACCATCGTCGCTATAAATTCCATCTACACAACCAACTACTTTTCCTGAATATCCTCGTCCTGTATTTCACTTATCTTTGTTTAATACGTCCTTCATTGCCTATTACCTACCTCCATTTCCTTTTCCTCCCTCTTCCTTCTATTCTTCTTATTCCTCCTTCCCCGCTTCCTCCTCCACACCCTTTTCCGTCTCCTCCTCGCACTTGTCGTCTTCTTACCAGGAAGACATCCTGTAAACCCAAGGCCATCTGGACGCTAGGCGCTCCCCCCCCCGCCTCCCCCCCACACCCCGAAACCGAAATTCCAAGATCCCAGAGACTCGCAGTCAAAGAAATAGTCTGTCGTTACAGAGCTCCAAGTCACATCTTCGCTTGCCATCCAGCGTCTCTTCACTCTTTACTCTTCCACTTTTTTTTTTTTGTCTCTCTTCTTTTCCTCCTCTTCACTGGCCCTCCTCTTCAGCTGCAGGTTCTTTGGTTCCTTTTCTTTTTCTCCTTATCTTTCTTACTCCTATTATCTTTGTCTCTTTTTTTTTTATTGTTTTTTTCTGACTCGCAATTCGGATTCTTTTCCTTCTGCTGCGCTTATTTCCCAATACTTTTTTTTTTCTTCTTCGATGTCACCTTCCTTTCTGACGTATACGAGTACCTGTTCTTCTTTTCCGACGTTCTGTTCTTGTTTGCCAACGAACTGTTCTACAGAACCTACGTCCTGTTCTTCGTTCCTATCTGACGCTTCTCAAGACATCTTGTTCTTACTGTACACAAGAACATAAGAATTAAGGCGACTGTCAGAGACCATAAGACCTACACTAAGCAGTTCCATGTCCATGTACTACCTGTACACCTTACAGCCCGCGTGCTTCCTCCTCTTTCCTTCCTTCCTGTTCTTCTTCATCCAGAAGACGCGTCTCGCTCTTTGTATTCCTTCGGTCTGTCTTGGGCGCTCTTCGGGTCCTCGTGCTATGAATATGGACGCCGCGCGGGCACCTTGCTCACGAAGGAATGCGGACACACATGCATACAAACTATCCCCATATGCACGCTGGTCTGTGAAAACACATGTACACATGCACACAGACTTATATACAGCCACATGTCCACACGTACACAAACTTATGTATATGTACGAAGGTCTGTCAACACCCAGATGTACACAAGTACACAAGTTTATGAACACCCACATGTGCATACGTACACAAACTTATGTATACGTACATGTACGCAGCTTTGTGAACACCCACATGGGTAAATGTACACAAACATATGTATACGTACATTTACACAAGTCTGTGAACACCCACATGTACACAAACATATGTATACATACATGTAAGCAGGTTTATGAACACCCACAGGTGTAAATATACACAAACACATGTATACATACATATACGCAAGTCTGTGAACACCCACAAGTACTCACGTACACAAATATATGCACACATACATGTACGAAAGTCTCTGAACACCCATAATTGCACACGTATACAAACTTATATACACATACATGTACGCAGGTCTGTGAACACCCACATGTACACAAGTACACAAAAATATGCACACAAACATATACGCAGGTCTGTGAACACCCACATGTGAACGTGTACACACACACATGTATACGAACTTACACACCTACGTCCACGTACATACACGTACATACAAATAAGACACACGTGCACGCCAAAAGGTTTTGACGCATCCTGCCATTCTCTTGCTCCCAAAATGCAAATACAATCGTGCATATGCATACATGCATAGGAGAACAAAATGAACAAAGACACAGTTAAATGAAGATTTTCATTTCCAGAACATGCAAATTTAGTGCATACG
>NC_134781.1:79386556-79394056 GCF_046742065.1 Oratosquilla oratoria | reverse complement strand
AAATAACGAAAGTTGAATAAAGCTGTACAAGGAACAAAGGCGCGCAATCGTCGTGTTGGTGAATAATATAAATCCACTTCCTGTCAATGAACTCCTTTGATCTGCGAGTGTGCCGATGGTAGCTTCCATAATGCAAGTTTCAAATTAGGGCTCTTGATTTTCTGCTTCTTCTTCTTCTTCTTTTTTTCCTTTCTTCTTTTTTCTTCTTTTTTTTTCTTCTCCTTTCTTTTCTTTTTCTTCTTCTTTTTCTTTCATCTCCTTTCTTTTCTTTCTTTTCTTCATATTTTTTCTTTTTTCTTCTTATTTCTTCATCTTTTTTCTTATTTCTTATTTCTTCTTTTTTCTTCTTCTTTTTTCTTTTTTCTTATTTCTTCTTCTTTCTTCTTCTCACTGTTTCATATGAATGCACCAGTGGCGTAATCAGAGACGGGTTGGCATAGCATTCCCTTAGTTACGGGTTCGAATCCCGCACTCCTCTCCGATTCCCAGCAGTGATGGTTACCTACCCAAACAGTCCAATCGCACTGGGCAAAGATGACGGTTTCGGCCGCAACTACTCAGAGCCTCCTGGCGTAACTCCTCACCTTCTTTCACATGAATCAACCATGGGCGCCTTTAATTGGTGGTACTGTTGAAACTACGTCGGAGAGGGTTACCTCCCGCCGCTAACCCGCCTCGTCCCTCCATCTCCTCACATGGGTGCAACCCCGATAGGCTGGTACTCTGTCCCCAGATTAGCCTTACATTCTCCATCAGTTTTCGCTATTCTCTACTACTTATCAAGTTAAACAAATCCTTCCTTCCTCTCCCTACTCTCTAGTGACATGGAATCATCCATTAACGTGACACAAAATCCAACGTTTCTTCCAGAAGAGATCTATGTGAGAGGACCAACGGTTACTGGCGTGGAGTCGAGGCAACGAGGGATCGATGGCGGTTACTGTATGGCAGGGGTGGGCAACCTTTTTAAACGTGGGTAACAGAACCAGACAAATCTTGGATAATTCTTTCTCGAGTGCCAATAGAGTAAAATTACAGGCCGACATATGAACTTGGAAAAACTCCTTTCACCCCTAACAAGGGTCACAATCCGCCTAGCAGGGCCGCATCCGCCTCCCAGCGGTCATACAAACGAAGTTGGAGATTTGTTAGTTATGAGTTTTAAGATGAGCCCTGGGTTTCGCGTGCCGGGGAAAAAAGTCGTTAGTGTGCCAGGATTTGGCACGCGTGCCAAAGGTTGCCCATCCGTGCTAAAGGGTGAAACCAAACCACAATTAACCCGCCTAAATCAGTACACACACATGCACACACACACACACACACACACACACACACACACACACACACACACACACATATATATATATATATATATATATATATATATATATATATATATATATTTACTTCAGGATGTGGAACATATTCTAATGGCGCACTTAGCGCTTTTCCTTAATCCACATTAAATCTCTGATTATAATGAAACATGCAGACACACGCACGCACACACACACACGCACACATTCTGCTAGTTTCTTAATACTATATACATTATTTGCATGAATAAAATATATACAGGATAAACATTGATTGTTCCAGCGACTTATACCCAATGGATTCCTAAATCCTTCATTCATTCTAAAATCCTACATCTATGAACATAAAATGAATTCAATATATAATTTGAAACCTTGCTTTTTAAAACTTGCTATAAACAGCATAGAGACGATGGAGGAACTCACCTAAAGGCATTTTATCCCTTATGAATGTTATTCCTCATTTATAACATACTCAGATCCCTCACATAGGAACCTTAGTAATGTAGTTCAAATCCTCTATATACAGGGCCTGTTGCCTGTGTCATTCAATACAAATCCCTGAACAAGGAACAGTGGTCTCTCTAAGGAGCTAAAACGTCGCAAGAAAGGTGAAAAAAAGGGTGAAAACGCCTTAAATCTCATCAAGAAGCTCAAGATGTTCCGAAAAAACTCAGACTCCTTCTCGAAGTTGAAATCCGACACGGTAATCCTGTTATTGGCGAAGGCGATTTTTAAACTCTACTCCATCTGCTACCAGGCGATTTTATTCAGCTGAAGAAACCCCACAACAGACCACGAAGAGTTCAAATACTTCGAAGACTCCTCAATATGCTCACTTCGTTTTCTTATCATTATAGAAAATTCCTGTCGGTATGCTCAGGCGCCCTTAACATACAGAGAATACTTTCTGTCTCTCTCCATGTGTGCGCGCGCGCGTGTGTGTGTGTGTGTGTGTGTGTGTGTGTGTGTGTGTGTGTGTGTGTGTGTGTGCGTGTGTGTGTGTGTGTGTGTGTGTGTATCCCCCCCTCGGGGCACCAGGTCGTAATCCAGGTCGTTCCTTTTGTAGGGTCTGGTTGGCTCAATGGCTATCGTCTTTACTTCATAATAAGCAGTCGCTAAGACAGAGGTTCGAGTCCTTGCTGTGGAGTCAATATACATATATATATACATATATATATATATACAGTATACGTGTGTGTGTGTGTGTGTGTGTGTGTGTGTGTGTGTGTGTGTGTGTACATGTACATGTATGAATATGACAATATACATTGTATATTGTCATAACCATCTATTCATTTACCTATTCATTTATTTCCCCTCTTCCCTCCTTCCTTCTGAACAATAGACATAAATTTAGAGAAATTTCACGATTATTTCAAGATATCTTCTCTAGAGTTATATTACAATTTCTCCAACATATATCCAATTTTGCATCATCTTTCTGCATTATATCTCCAGTTTAACTTTCAACACAATGAGAATTATTATTCCATCGGAAAATCTTGTTTTAAAAAGGGAGAAAGATGTAGCACATTTGTACCCATCTTGCATCTTAGAAATTACATTCTGACTAGTATCAATCTTATTTAGTTCCTGAGGTGTGGGAGGGACTATGAGCAGGAAAATGAGCTGTGTCGCTTGACACAAATGTGCTTTATATATTTGATTCTAGCCAACAAATAATTTTACTCAATTCAAAGGAAGAAGTCAGGTGAATTGTTTGGTTTATTTATTTATTTATTGTATTTATTTACTTTTATTTTTTATATCTTTCTTAAACTCAGTCTTCCTCCAATATTTTCTTAAACTGAGGGCATTCAGGTCCATTGTACGACTTTTATTTTACCATCATTATCATCTTCATCATCATTATTATCATTATTGCTATCATCATTATTATTACCATTTTATTATCACTATTATTTTAATCATTACAATTACTATTATTTTATATGTACATTTTTTATCTCGGGCTTCCTCCAATATTTTCCTACTCTAAGGGCTTCTTTCATAGCCTTCAACCCCTCCAAATACCTCCACATCTCCCTCCACTACATACCCAGCTTCCTTCTCACACAAGTCTTTCTGAATTACTTCCTCTATCTTACACAATATTTTCTTACATTCCTATCCATCCATGGACCTCTACCTATTCAGCCCACCTACTCTTTTCCACCCTCTCCCAGTCGATTCCTTCATGCCTTTACTTGTGGGGAACTCCAGCTGGCCACACACAGCATTAGGAAATGTCGTAGACACCATCTGGCGGTAGTAAAGTAGGCCAGGGAGATCCGCCCTTTTGATACTGACTTGACCAACCCGTTTCCCAAAAACGTCTTCTTCCATAATTCCTTCTTCCACATATTCTCACTCCATTCCTTCTTCCTACGGTACTCTCTCATACAAACTCTCACTCCCTAACACTAACTCTCACTCTCTCACACTAGCTCTCACTCTCTCCTGTCCAAGGCGGTGGGAGGATGAAACTTGTCATGGAACCTTGTGGTGAGCAAATGGCGTTAGCGAAGTAGACCACGGCCAAACGACACTCCGGTCTTAATATCACTGGAACCTATCACACGCGTTACATATTACATCACGCAAAGGAGAATAAGCTCCCCACTTCCCCCATTAGGAGAGGAAGGGTCTTACCTGAGTAAGTTCTTTAGCTCAAAAGAATTAAGTTGGAAGGTTTGATGTACCTGGGTAAAAGTTCAGGGCTTGGAATGGAGAACTGTTCTGTTTTGTAAATGTCACACATGGAGAGAGAGGAGGAAGAGGAAGAAGAGGAGGAAGAGGAAGAGGAAGAGGAGGAGGAGGAAGAGGAGGGTAGGAAGAGAGAAGAGGAGGAGGGGGGAGGAAGCGAGAAGAGGAGGAGGAGTAGGAGAGGAAGTGGAAAAGAAGGGAGAGAATGACGAGAAGATAAAGAAGTAGAAATAAAAATAGGAAGAGGAGGAGGAGGAGGAGGAGGAGGAGGAGGAGGAAGGAAAAGAGAGGCGGGGGGTGGGGGTGCGACAACCCACAAACCCAAAATTCATTCACTAAAAGCTCCATTAAGGAAGTTAGGAACTTTATTCTTCCTGTCGCCAGATGATTTTATTCAGCTGAGGGGATGACCCCCCCTCCCCCGAGGTAAGGGGGGTTTGGCAGAGGGGGGAGGGGGGCACCAGGAAAGGGGTGAAAGAGCGAAACCGAATGACGGGGAGGAGGAGGAGGAGGAGGAGGAAGAAGAAGAAGAAGAAGAAGAAGAAGAAGAAGAAGAAGAAGAAGAAGAAGAAGAAGAAGAAGAAGAAGAAGAAGAAGAAGAAGAAGAAGAAGAGAAAGAAGAGAAAGAAGAAGAAGAAGAAGAAGAAGAAGAAGAAGAAGAAGAAGAAGAAGAAGAAGAAGAAGAAGAAGAAGAAGAAGAAGAGGAGGAGGAGGAGGAGGAGACACGTGGCACAGAAGAAAGACCAATACCGGAAGGGCGGGAAATAAAATTGGCTCTCATGCCAGTATGCCAGTTGACGTGCTTCGGACTGCGGGACAGAGGGCGGTGTCGAAGAAGGAGAGGAGGAGGAGGAGGAGGAGGAGGAGGAGGAGGAGGAGGAGTAAGAGGAGGAGGTGGAGGAAGAGGAGGAGAGGGAAGAAGGGATAGAGAAAAGAAAAAAAAGAAGATGACAAGGAAGAGGAAGAGAAAGAAGAGACAGATAAAGAAGAGGAAAAGAAGATGATATGGAGGAGGAAGAGAAAGAAGAGGAAAAGATGATAAGGATGAGGAAGATAAAGATAAAGAAGAGGAAAAGGAAGAAAATGAAAATGAAGAGGAAAAAGAGATAGATAAAGAAGAGAAAAGGAAGAATATGAACAGGAAGAGAAAAAGAGATAAAGAAGAGGAAAAGGAAGAAGTTGAGAAGGAAGAGGAAGAGGAGATAGATAAAGAAGAGGAAAAGGAAGAAGATGAGAAGGATGATGAGAAGGAGGAAGAGGAAGCTGAGAAAGACAAAGATGAGGAAAGGAAAGGGAAGAAATAAGAGGAAGAGAAATACAAAGAGAAAGAAAAGAAAATTAAATAGATAAAGTAAAAGGAGGGGTATGTGAAGGAAGAATAGAAGAAGGAGGAGGAGGAAGCAGGAAGAAGGGGAGGTAGAGAGGAGAGGAGGAGGAGCAGAAAAGGAGGAGGAAGAAGAGGACGAGGAGATGAATGAAAGGCACGGCAGCAAAGGGAAAAAGAAGGAGGAAGAGGAGAAATATAAAGAGAAAGAGGGAGGAGGAGGAGGAGCAGTGGAGGAGAATGAGGAAGAGAAATACGAAGAGGGAGAAGAAGGAGGAAGAGGAGGAGGAGGAGGAGGACGAGGAGGAGGAGGAGGAGGAGGAGCAAAAGGTACAGGAACGGAATCAGAAAAATAAAATAAAAAAGCGAGAAAGGAAAAGAAAATACGAGAGAAAAAGATGAAAGAAAAATGAATGAAAAAGAAGAAAAGAAAGACGAGAAAAAAATTGGTTATGAGTGTTTGTGATGATTCAGAGAAAAAGAAAATGGAAATTGAAGTCCGGTTAGCCCGGGGAGTCAGCACAAATAAATCAAAGAAAAACAGACGAAGAAAACAGAAGAAGGAAGGGAAGAGGAAAAAGACGACAACGAAGAAAAAAAAAAGAGAAAGAAAAAGAAGAAGAAATAACGAAAGAATATGGTTTGGACAAGCAAGAGAAAGAAAACGGGAAGAGGGCTATCAAAAGAGAGAGAGAGAGAGAGAGAGAGAGAGAGAGAGAGAGAGAGACAGAAAGAGAGAGAGAGACAGAGAGAGGGAGAGAGAGAGAGAGAGGAGAGGCATAAGCAAAGTGGATGGGATAATGTGAGAAAATTGATAAAAATTGTGAATTGAAAGACAGAGAAAAGACGTCAACGAAAAAAAAAATTGCGAATTAAGTTGTCGGAAGAGCAAACAGGGACACTGGGCGATGAAGATGAAACAAGACAACAAAGTAGAATCAGACAAAGTGAGAAAAAGGAATAAACTAAATAGAAAGCAGAAATGGAAGAAGGAGAAGAAGAAAAAAGTAACGAGCAAAAAGAACGAAAAAAAAAATAGGAGTAATTAGTAGATAGATATGATGAATAAAGAATACTAGTAATTAGATAAAAAGAACGAGAAACAAGATAACACACACAGACTTGGAATGCGAGGGAGAGAGACTGAAGATAAGGACATTCGTGACAAAAGAATAAAAATAAATAGATAAATGAATAAATAAATAAAAGCAAAATTAATGAAAAACTGACTGATACACTTGGTTATTTTTTTCTCGTAAGTGGCAGGAGATTCTCTTCGTATTAAAAATTGCTTCTTGTTTTACCTTGCCTGACGTCAGCTTGGCATCATGACATCAATAACGATGGTGGTTGAGAAAGGATTACAAATGAGGAGCATGCCGACAGGAGACCTTTTGGTCCATAACTAGGTCGGACGCCAAAAAAAAAAAAAAAAAAAAAAAAAAAAAAAAATATATATATATATATATATATATATATATATATATATATGTATATATATATATATATATATATAACAAATGAATAAATAAATAAATAAAAATCATAATAATATAAATAATAATAAAACAAATACAAAGGTAAGATTAACTATTAAACAAACAGGTAACTAGTAAATAATAACAAATGGAAAAATAAATAATAATAAATAATAATCAAATATATAATAATAAACAAACAGAAGATGATGAGCCTACGCCAGGAGGCGCTGAATAGCTGCGGCCGAAGCCGTCACCTTTGTCCTATTATGCAAAGATAAATAGGACAAAATGTAAAATGAAATAAAGACAGAAAAGGCAACGAGGGCAAGAAAGGGGGAGAAGGAGATATAATGTGATTTGGAGAATTAGTTGAGAAATAACTAGGAGGAGGAGAAGGGGGAGAAATGAGGGACAGAGAGAGAACATGACAGGTCTGAGGGATTAGAAAAAGAGATTAAGTGGAAAAGAGAACGAGAGGATTGAGACGACAAAGAAGATGAAAAAGAGTAAAAGAGAGTAAGCGCGAAGGATGATTGGAAAGGAAATAGATGAAGACATGAAGAAAAAGAAGATGAGGAAAAAAATATATATATAAAATAATAATTCAGAATCACGAAAAGTGAGAGGGATTAATATGAAATAAAGATGAAAGAAAATGAAATAAAAATGT
>NC_134781.1:79351556-79384056 GCF_046742065.1 Oratosquilla oratoria | reverse complement strand
GTGTGTGTGTGTGTGTGTGTGTGTGTGTGTGTGTGTGTGTGTGTGTGTGTGTGTGTGCACGTGCTCGCGTTTGACCATCATTTCTGTTTCAAAAATATGAACAACGACGGCTACTCGAGACGTCCTTCAAGCGACGAGGAAGACATTGAAGGAGTCGGGGAAGGGGAGGGAGGGGGAGGAAGAGGAGAATGAGTGATAAAAGGGAGTAGGGAGAATTAAGAAATAACGAAGGAAAGAAGTCAGGAGAGAAGATGAAAGTGAAGAGATAATCTGAGAAAGACGGAGACGAGGAGGGAAGAAAAAGTTGCCGAGGATAGAAAGAGAGAAAAAAAAAAAAAAAAAACGAAGAAAAGTGTGGACAAAAGGTGCGAAAGGGGGATAAAGAAAATGGGATGACAAAAGAAAACGGGGGGGAAGAACAGCGAAAGAGAATAACAGAGGCGAGGCCTGATGACGTAATTAGACAAGAAAAGGGAAGAGACATGACGAAAACGGAAAATGGAAGAATAGAAAATGGAAGAGAACATCAGAGCACACGTTAAGCACACGAAAGGAGACTGAAAACTGTTTTGATACACAAGAAGAAACCAAAAAAATCTCGAGAATTTCGGGCAATCAAAGGGAATTTTAAGAGATTCAAAAAGATGAAGAAGAAAAAGAAATTAAACCATCAAGAAGAAAAGAAATCCAAGCATGTGTATACACGTGTACGCACATGAAATATGAATATGCACAAGTGAACTTGAACTAATGTATATGTGCGTATATGTACAATATATGTATGTGTATAAGTAATTGCATATGTATATATATATGGTGTGCATGTACGAATATGTGTGTATGTATACGCATTCGTATACGTATATGTATACATGTATTTGTACATGTGTATGTATATGTATTCGTAATTGTATATGCATATGTATACGTATATGTAGATGCATATGTATATGTGGATATATATGTATATATTCATATACATACAGAAATATACATATATACATATGTTCATGTATATTTACATATATATATATACATATATATATATATATATATATATATATACTGTAACGCATGAGAAAATTGAAGGAGTGAAGAAAAGGAGAGAAAAGATAGGTCTTGTGCCTACAACCTGATAAAAAACCTTTTGCGCCAGAGTCTGCCTACGACCAGAACCTCCACCACCGCCACCGCCGCTCTGTGCCCCAAAGTAAGACCAGAAACGCCTGACGTCGGTTCTTCCCGAGTTCTGGATTACCGTCAAAAGGAGCAACAAGAACCGTCTACTGCTTTTAGAGAAAGAGCGGGTAAGAGGAAGAGAGAGGGAAGGAGAGAGATAAATAGAGAGAGGGAGGGAGGGAGAGGGAGATGGAGCGAGGGAGAGGGAGGGAGGGAGGAAGAGAGAAGGAGAGAAAGGGAGAGAGAGAGGGAGGCAGAGAGAGAGGGAGAGAGAGAGAGAGAGAGAGGGAGTGGGAGAGAGAGCGGTAGAGAGAGAGGGGGAGGGGACAGAGAGAGAGAGAGAGAGAGAGAGAGAGAGAGAGAGAGAGAGAGAGAGAGAGAGAAAGGGTGAGAGAAAGGGAGAGAGAAAGGGTGAGCGGGAGAGAGAATCGAAGAAGGCGTATCTCTTAAGACAAAGGAACTCCTACCCTCACTTCTAAGAGGTCTAAGAGCTAAGGACAAAGGCCCTAGATCGACCGTTCAGTCCTTTATATGGGGGTGGGGGAAGAAGGGGTTGGGGGGAGGTTGGTGGGAGATTGGGGGGGGGGAGGTATAGGAGGGAGAAGACCAGCGGGGGTGAATCATTAACACAAGAAAAAAAAAAGTCCCCCAAGGTCGGCTGAGACTCTTGCTTGTTCCAATGGTTCGGCCATGAGGCGCTTAGTAGCTGCGGCCGAAGCCGTCACCTTTGCCCTATAATACGCTTTAAAAGGAAAGGGATGAAGAAGATGGAGGATGGGGAAGAGAGGAGAGTAAACGGGGACCAGAAGAGGAAACGAGAGGAAATGGAGAAATAAGGGAAGAGGAAGAGGAGGAATGGGAATGGGAATGGGAATGGAGGAGACCTCAAAGGAGTACAAGTGTAGATATCCAAACCTGAGACAAGCAATAATAGGAAGTATGTAAATGCATTTTCTCTTGCGACACATATAATACAATTCCTTTCACAAAAAAATAATAGTCACGAGGGAGATGTTGGGTGCAGAAATACAACTACTGTATAGAGAAATACAATTACTGTATCCAGAAATCCACTTTCGCTAAGCTTGTTTCAGGCCAGATTGTTTTATTCAGTTAAGTGGGGACAGAGAGAGAGAGAGAGAGAGAGAGAGAGAGAGAGAGAGAGAGAGAGAGAGAGAGAGAGAGAGAGAGAGAGAGAGAGAGAGAGAGAGGAGAAAAAGTTGGAAAAAAGAGGGAGAGGTGAGAGAGGAAGAGAGGGATGAAGAGAGAGGGGATTTAAGGAAGAGAGGAAAAAAGGAAGAAGGGAAGAACAGAAGATAGGAAAAAGGGGAGAGAGGAAAAGAGGAAGAGGGGAAAAAGGAACAGAGGATAAAAGGAAGAGAGGAATAAAGGAAGAGGGGAAGAACAGAAGATAGGAAAATGGGAAGAGAGGAAAAGAGGAAAAGTGGAAAAAGGAACAGAGGATAAAAGGAAGAGAGGAGGAAAGGAAGTGGAGAAAAAGGAAGAAAGGAAAAAAGAAGAGAGGAAGAAAGAAGAGAGAAAAAAAGGAGGAAAAGAGGAGAAAATAAAAGGAAGAGAGGAAAAAAGGAAGAGATGAAAAAAGGAAGAGGGGAAGAAAGGAAGAGGGGAAAGAAGGAAGGAAAGAGGGAGAGTATCACGAAGAGAGGAAGAGAGGAAGAAAGGAAGGGAGGAAGAAGGAGGAGAATAATATAAAGAGCAGGTAAGGGATAAGTAAGGTGTCTGAATGGAAGGGGAGGTATAGAAGAGGAGAATAGGAAGAGAGGAGGTAAAGAAAAGAGAAAGAGAAAAAGAGATCAATTATATATATATATATATATTTATACATATATATATATACATATATACATATATATACATATGTATGTATATCCATACATATATATATATATATATATGTGTATATATATATATATATATATATGTACATATATACATATATATACACACACATATATATATATATATATATATATATATATATATATATATATATATATATAAATATCTGTGTCTAACATATATGAATATGAGTCCTGATATGCAATGGGTCAGGAGCATTTGTCCGTGGAGTTAAGCCTAATCGACACGTGGCTAGTTTAGTAGCCGCTAGTGCTAACTGCAAGTTGACTTAAACAAGAGTTGACAGTCAGGTAGCTTAGAGGCAAGAAATTTACTAACTTTCCGTTGACGTCGGTCAAGTAGAGGGGTCGTTTACTAGTCACTAGCACTAGTGGATAGTTAACTAGTCCCCGTGTCAAAGAGACTGTTCCCCTCTCAGTTATATCTGCGTCTCGTTTGTACCACTCTAAAGCTGCTTTCCGGAACAGCGATTCAAAACATGTCGTTTGCCTCAGATCGTTACTAATTAACCTCATTTTCAATTCAACTGCACCTACGTTTAATTGAAAAGTAATCACACATTTAACAAACGTATTTGGAGCAGCTTGCGCGCCAGATACTGTTGACAGTTCTAAAACACTTTCTAGTTTCTGTTGGGGGTTTTAATTTTTGTTGCAAAATTTTATTCTATTTATTCATTTATTTATCTATTTATTGTGACCCTGGCGGAGACTTTCAATAGCAGTTAATAAGCTATGGCGTTAAGTATAAAATCACCCAATCTAACTGCCTCATCTTTCATCCACAAATGTTCGCTGGCCGATAAGCATAGAGCGTCGGTATTTGTGGAGGAGGTTGAGGTAACGATTTTGCGAACTTTGCCGCCAGCGAGTTGGACCAAGGGCATGGTTCATTAAATTCAACGCTACAAATTCTTCTGTAAGAGGCACCGTCCTACCCTCCTGATAGGGAGTGGGGGTGGGGGGTGTATGTTCGCGACGTCAAACCGATTCATCTTTCGCCCTAAACGTGACAAGCATGGTTATGCTACTTCAGCATAGCATGCATATTCAATGTTGTTTATGAAGTAACCTTGGGCCCACAATTAAAAACTCCTCGACCGATGCGTCCCGTTGCCTCTCCATCGCAGTCCACCTTTGTAGATTCTGAATAGCTTATTTGTATGTAGATTATCCCCACAGTATGAAAAGTCTGAAGCAATTCCAGGTAGCGCGAGATGGAGGGGGAGAGAGAAGAGGAGGCAGAGAGGGGAGGAGATGGGATATAAGTGAAGATGAAGAGATAAATGAATGAAGAATAAACGATAGCAACGGAAGAGAAAAGACGAAGGAGGGGAAACACGGAAGGGGGAAGATATAAATGTTGAGAAAGAGAGAAAGAGAGAGAGAGAGAGAGAGAGAGAGAGAGAGAGAGAGAGAGAGAGAGAGAGAGAGAGAGAGGGGGGGGAAGAAGGAAGAAAAGAGAGTGATAGGAGAAAATGAAGGAGAAATGAGAGACTTGAAGGTAAAGGGAGGTATACGAAGAGACGGGGAGATAAATAGGAAAAGAGGAGGTAAAGAAAAGAGCAGTAAAGGAAGAGAGAAAGAAGAGATTCGAAGTAGGAATACAGGAGGAAGAAGGAATTCAATGGAAACTGGCGAAGAATAATACACAGAACAGACATCGAGAACCCCAGGTGAAAGGTTCTGAAGGAATTCATGTCCACGACAGCCTAACGAAGAACCTCTCCAAAAGCCGATGGGGGGTAAGTTTTTCTTTACTCGAAGTCGAAAAGAAACATCGAAAACCCCAGGTGAAGTACCTTAAGAGGTTCTGAAGGAATTCCTGTCCACGACAGCCTAACGAAGAACTTCTCCAAAAGCCGATGGGGTGGGGTAAGTTTCGCTTTACTCGAAGTCGAAGAGAAACCCCGAACTCACCCCTACCCCGTCAACCCACATGTTCAGGAGAAACTCGCCAATTCCCGAAGGAACTTCGCCCCAAGTCGAAGAGCGTCTCTCCGTCTCCCACCCGGACTCTCGGATGTCAAAGAGGAACTCCCGGAAAGTCCTGGAAGAACCTGGCGAAAGTCTCAGAGAGGACCTCCGAAGACTCTCCGATGTCGAGAAGCCTCTGCGAAGTCGAAGAGGAGACGCCCGTGGGATCATGAAACACCACTGCATCTGGGGGAGGCCTTCCATGGCCATCTGGGGGAGGCCTTCCATGGCCATCTGGGGGAAGGGCCTTCCATGGCCATATGGGGGAAGGGCCTTCCATGGCCACCTGGGGGAAGGGCCTTCCATGGCCATCTGGGGGAGGCCTTCCATGGCCATCTGGGGGAGGCCTTCCATGGCCATCTGGGTCCCGGAGGCCTTCCATGGCCACCAGGGGGAACCCTTCCATGGCCATATGGGGGAGGCCTTCCATGGCCATCTGGGTCCCGGAGGCCTTCCATGGCCACCAGGGGGAACCCTTCCATGGCCATATGGGGGAGGCCTTCCATGGCCATCTGGGGGAGGCCTTCCATGGCCATCTGAGGGAGGCCTTCCATGGCCATCTGGGGGAGGCCTTCCATGGCCATCTGAGAGAAGAGGCCTTCCATGGCCATCTGAGGGAAGGTCCTTCCATGACCACGACATGTTTATCACGAACACGAACGAGATCTACGAAGTTCTTGGATGGCTTGAAGGAAATAAACGAAGAAGACGATGTGGAATAAAGAAAGAGAAGGGTGAAGGACATTAATGTCATCACCTTTTGGGCTCACTTCAATTCTTTATTCAATTCTTGAGCATACTTAAACCTATTACCTGTAGAAATTGTCTGCTGTAATTCCGAGTAAACAGCTTAGGAAAAATATGTATATATATATATGTATATATATATATATATATATAGGTATATACATATATATATGAATATATATATACATATATCATATACATATATATATATATGTAAATATATATATATATTATATATATATATATACATATGTATTACTTTATCAATGTAAAAAATACATGACAAAAGCCATTGAATATTACTTTGAAAAAGAAAATTGTGATATGTATTTCTTTTTTCTTTCTCCATAGCTAAAGAAACCACCAATGGTTCACAACTAGAATTTACTTATTTGTATATGTCTACGGCCCCGCTCTACTAATGCCTGAAGCAGAAGGAAGTGGAGGAGGGAAAGGGAAGAGAAGGAAGGGGGAGGAGGAGGAGGAGGAGGAGGAGGAGGAGAAGCAAAAAAACAGGAGGAAGAGGAAGAGGAGGAAGATTAGAGGATGGAAGAAAAACAGGAAAAAGAGGAGGAAGAAGAAAAGTAAGGAAGTAGATGAAAAAAGGAAGAGAAGGAGGAGAAGAAAAGAAGATGGAGAAAGACTGAAGGAGAAGGGGAGGAAGAGGAAAAGAAGGAAAGGGAGGAAAGGGAGGAGACGAAGAAAAAAGAAGAGAATAAGCAGACGAGGAAAAGAGAAAAAGATAAGGAAAAGGAAGAGGAGGGGGATGGGGAGAGGGAGGAAGGGGAAAGGGAGGGGGAAGATGGGGAAGAAGAGGAGAAAGAGGAAGAGGAGGAGAGGGAGGAGGAGGAGGAGGAAGAGGAGGAGAAGGAGGAGGATTCCTTTCCTATGTGCTAGCAACTAGAATCTGTTAGATTCAAAGAGATCTACCGCCATCCACATTCCTGTACACAGTTAACGCAATCAAAGGGGGGGGGGTAAAGGTGGGTTGAGGTGGCCGCACACTAAACATTTCTCGCTAGCATGCTACTTGCTTTTGCTACTTCGTTTGAGTAGAAACGACCTCGGTTACGATTTTTTTTTCTTCAAATTTCCGAATGCGTCATCTAGTGAGAACCCGAATGACAAGCTAAGAAAAGTTAAACTTAAAATACAAATGTTAGACGCTTTGTTGAAGATGATCTTACGGAAGTTTAGAATATCGTAACCGAAGTTGTCTCAAACCAAGTAGCAAAAGTGAGTAGCATGCTAGTCTAGTGTGCTGCCACTTCTAGAGGCTTAGGGAAGGAGAGTAAGGAGGAGGTCAAGGATGGTTCGAATCCCGTGGTGGGAAAGAGGTATGATTGAAGGAGACTGCAAGAGACCATAAGGCTTACACTAGGCAGTGCCATGCCCATGACCACCTGTCATCCCCATCCATAAAGTTGTCTAGCCGTTTCTTAAAACAACCAATAGTTTCAGCACTCAGTGCATGGTTACTAAGTCTATTCCATTCGTTAACTACTCTATTCGTTAACCAGTTAATGGTAGGGCAAGGAGAGGTAAGGGAGGGAAGAGGTATGGGAGGGGAGAGGTAGACACTGGGAGAGGTAACTGGAGAGGTAGTACGGAGATATACAAAGTTGAGGTAGAATGAGGAGCTACGAATGAGAGGAAGAAGTGAAGAGAAGGAAAGCTGGAGGTGAGGGGAAAGAGGGGGAGAAGGAGAGGTGGGGATGAGGGGGAAAAGAGGGGGAGAAGGAGAGCTGGGGTGAGGGGGGAAAGAGGGGGAGGAGATCTGGGGTGAGGGGGGAAGAGGGGAGGAGAGGTGGGGTGAGGGGGAAAGAGGGGGAAAAGGAGAGCTGGGGTGAGGGGGGAAGAGGGGGAGAAGGTGGGGTGGGGATGAAGGGGAAAGGAGGGGGAGAAGGAGAGCTGGAGGTGAGGGGAGAAAGAGGGGGAGGAGATCTGGGGTGAGGAGGGAAGAGGGGGGAAGAGGGGAGGAGAGGTGAGGGGGGAAGAGGGGAGGAGAGGTGAGGGGGGAAGAGGGGAGGAGAGGTGAGGGTGAGTGGGGAAAGAGGGGGAAAGGAGAGCAGGGGTGAGGGGGGAAGGAAGGAGATGGAGAGGTGGGGCGAGGGGGGAAAAGGGGGAGACGGAGAGGTGGGGTGAGGGGGGAAAGAGGGGGAGAGAGAGCTGGGGTTGAGGGGGGAAGAGGGGGAGAAGGGGAGGTGGGGTGAGGGGGGGAAGGGGGAGAAGGAGAGGTGGTGGGGTGAGGGGGAAGAGGGGGGAAGTAGAGCTGGGGGTGAGGGGGAGACGGAGAGGTGGGGGGGTGAGGGGGAGACGGAGAGGTGGGGGAGTGAGGGGGGAAAGAGGGGGAGACACTATGGAGGAAAAAGTGAGGGTACATGATGGCAGGGAGTAGAGGGGGGAGGAGGGGGGAGGAGGAGAAGAGGCAAAACAGAAGAGCAAAAGAGAAATGGAAATTTGACAAAAGAAAGAGGAAGAAAAATGAAGAGGAAAAGAAGAGGAGAAAGGGGTGGAAAATGTGTTAAATCATCAAAGAGGAGGAGCAGGGGGAGGAGGAGGGAGACGAGAGGGAGGAGGAGGAGGAGGAGGAGGAGGAGGAGGAAGAGGAGGAAGAGGAGGAGCAGGAGGAAGAGGAGGAGCAGGAGGAGCAGGAGGACGAGGAGGACGTGGAGGAGGAGGAGAAAGAGGAAAAGGGTGTGGATGGGGAGGAGGAGGAAGAAGAAGAGGATGAGGAGGATGAGTAGGAGAAAGAAGAGGAAGATACGTATGAAGGGAGAAAAGAACAGAGACAAGGAACAGGAGAGTAGGTCGACGAATAAAGAAAGAAGAAGAAGAAAAAGAAGAAAAAAAAGGGAAACTGAGAAATATAAGACGATGCAGCAGTGCAAGAAAAAGGCGGGGAGGTGCATGAAAAGATTGAGGAGGAGGAGGATGTGGAGGAGGAGGAAGAAGAAGAGGAGGAAGAAGAGGAGGAAAGGAAGGTAAAAAAGTAAAAGGTGGAGGAAGAAGGGAAGTAAGAGGAGGAGTAGGAGGAGGAGGGGAAGGAGGAAGAAGGGAAACTAAACGAGTAAAAGGAGGAAGAGGGGGGAAGAAAACGGAGGAGGAGCAGGAGGAAGAGACAGAGGAGGAGGAGGAAGAGCAAGAGGAATAGGAGAAAGAAGAGGAAGAGCGGGAGGAGGAGGAGGAGGAGGAGGAGGAAGACAAGCTAGAAGAGCAAAAGGAGGAAGAAGAGGGGTATAGGGGAGGAGGAGCAGGAGGAAGAGAAGGAGGGAGACAAGCTATAAAAGTAAAAGGAGGAAGAAGGGTATTGGGGGGAGGAGGAGGAGGAAACGGAGGAGAAAGAGGAGGAAGAAGAAACGTGGGAGAAAAAAGAAACGGAGGAGGAGGAGGAGGAGGAGGTGGAGGAGCAAACGAAAAAGGAGGGAGCGGAGGAAGAGAAGGAAGGAGGAAGAGGAAAAGGAGGAGACGAAAAAGGAGGGAACGGAGTAGGAGAAGGAGGAAGAGGAGGAGGAGGAGGAGGAGGAGGAGGAAAGTAGCATCAAACAGCTGAAGAACAAAGACTACTGTGGAATGCTGGCAATGCTGACAGGATATGATGTCAGCGGGCAACCGCATTACGAAAAAGGGAATAGAGGGGAAGGAGAAGGACAGAAGAAGACACAGAAGAGGTGTGAAGAGGAGGAAAGAGGAGGAGGAGGAACAAGTGAAGGGTAAGAGGTTGGAGGAGGACTGCAAGGAGGAGAAGGGCGAAGAGGGATGAAGGGAGGAGGAGGAAGAGGAGGGGTAGGAGGAGGAGGAAGAGAAGGAGGAGGAGGTAGAGAAGGAGGAAGCGAGTTAGAGGAGGTAGTTTGAGATGAAGAAAAAATGAAAAGAAAATATTAAGAGAAAAAAGAGGGCAGTAAGTAAAATAACCGGTAAAAGAAAGGAAGAAGGAAAAAGAATAGGAAGAAGGAAGAAGGAAGAAAAAATAGAGCAAAAGGAGAATGAGATATGTAAGAGAGAAGGAGGCGAAAAAGAGAAGAGAGGTGGGAAGGATAACGGTGAGGAGGAATAGGAGGAGGAGGAGGAAGAGGAGGAGGAGGAGGAGGAGGAGGAGGAGGAAGAAGAGGAGGAGGAAGAGGAAGAGAAGGAGGAAGAGGAATAGGAGAAAGAGGAGGAGGAGGAGGAAGAGGAGGAGGAGGAAGAGGAGGAGGAGGAGGAAGAGGAGGAGGAGGAGGAGGAGGAGGAAGAGGAGGAAGAGGAGGAGGCAAATCTGGAAGGAAAGAATCGAAAGCTGCAAGACAGTAAAAGTAAAAATATATCAAAAGACAATAAAACGAAAAGAAAACAAAAGGAAAGAAGACGAAGAAGCTAAGAGAAACCATTACGTAAAATTGAGAGAAACGGATTCCGAAAAATACGGAAACTTCTTCGGGAGAAAAAAAAAGAAATGAAGACGAATTAAAATTGGTAACGAGAATCAGAGGAAATAAAAAAAAAATAAGAATCGGAGTATTAAAAGAAAAAAAGGAAATGAGAGAGAAAGATAGGAAGATGTGGAGGAAGATTAGGAAGAGGAGAAGGAGGAGGACGATGAGGAGGAAGAATTGGAAGAGGAGGAATATTTAGAGGAAGATGAGTAAGAGGAGGAAAAAGAGGAGGATGAGGATGAGGAGTAGGGAAATATGGAGGACGAGGAGGAGGAATAGGAAGAGGAAAAAGAGGAGGAGTAAGAGGAGAAGGAAGAGAAGGACGAGGAAGAGAAAGAGGGGGGGAAAGAGGAGGAAGTATAGGAGTAAGAGAAGGAAGGGGAGGAGGAGGAGGAGGAGGAAGAGGAAGATGATGAGGAAGAGGAGGAAGATGAGGAGGAATAGGAAGAAGAAGATGACTAACTGGAAGAGTAGGGAAGAGAGGGGTTAGAGGAAGAGGAAAGGGAAGAAAAAGAAGAAAGGGGGAAATGTAGAGAGAAGTTTCACGAGACTGGAGAGGAGAAAGACTGAGGGGAAGACTGAGGGGGAGGTGAGGGGGGAGGTGAGGGAGAGGTAAGGGGGAGGCAAGATAAGGTTCAAACCCGATTACTGAGTCGAGGGAGGAAGACAAGTGAGTTGGCTCCTGAGAACCAAGAGGAAGAGGAGGAGGAAGAGGAGGTGGAGAAGGAGGAGGAGGAAGAGGTGGAAAAGGAGGAGGAGGAAGAGGAGGTGGAGAAGGAGGAGGAAGAAGAGGAGGAAGGGAAAAGGAGAGGGAGGAGAAGGAGGAGGGGGATAAAGAGAAAGAGGAAGAGGTGAAAAAAAGGAGGAGGAGAAGGAAGAGGAGAGGAAGGAGGAAGAGGAGGAGAAGGAGAACTGGGTGAGAGGGAGTAGTAGGTGGAGGAGGAGGAGGAGGAGGAGAGGGTAAAACGGAGTTGTGGATGGAGGAGGAGGAGGAGGAGGAGGAAGAGGAGTTCACTGAGGATGAATCCATTTATCACAGCGTATGAGGCAACTGGAGTCTTAAGAGAGGACCGTAAGGGTTTGGCGTTTATGCCTCGGCTTCCGGTATCAAGTGTCTTGGGCCACAATGGCCCTAAATTCTACCAGACAGCATTTTAACTACTCCCCTAACTAGATTCACTAGAGACCAATAGCTATGACGCCCTAGTTCCTGGCACTAGTTTCTTTAAACCTAGCCAACTGTCTAACCTTGACTAAATCCAGACTACAGTTACTCGTATTTTATACAAATACGTAGAGAATTACGAGTAACCATCTGTCCACATACATAATCCCTTTGTCACATACCGTGTTTTTGTATAAATGCGTTAAGACTAATCATTTTTATGGCCGTCGCGCATAGGACTCGAACCTACTGCTCTGAGGCCAATTGGCTACCGAGGGGTAGGTTCGAGCCTATGCGCGACGGCCATAAAAATTATCTGATTGATGTCGCTGTTCACAAGCGAATTTCTCACAACGTTAGGACGGCTTACATGTAACTACTTAAGCTTCTAAGATTAAAAAATACGACAATGGATAAGTTCGAGTGTGGTCAAGAAAGTTCTGAATTGAATCAAGCATCTACCGTGTTTTACGCAACATCTCTGCCCATACTAATACATTACTACTTTATTAATCACCTGAATTTCAGGGAAAATAATGATCTTCTACGTCAATGCGGTATAATAAAAGTTAATTTATGATCATTCATATATAACTGCAGGAAGGGGATGAAAAGGAGGAAGAGGAGGAGGAGGAGTAAAAAAAAAGAGGAGGAGAAGAAGAGAAAAGAGGAAGAGGATAAGGAACGGAAGAAAGAGGAGGATAAAGAGGAGGACGAGAAGAAGGGAAAAGAGGAAGAGGAGGATAAAGAGGAGGACGAGGAAGAGGAGGAAAATGTGAGGTGACAGAAGAAAGAGGAGGAAGAGGATGATGGTGAGAAGGATGAGGCGAAGGACTAGGAAGGGGAGGAGCAGCAGAAGAAGGGGAAAGCGGAAATGGAGCTGGATGAAGACAGGAAGAGAACACTGAAGAGAAAGGGGAGGAAATATAGAAGAAGAAAGAAGAGTATGGAGTAAGAGGTGGGGAGGAGGAGGAGGAGGAGGAGGAGGAGGAGGAGGAGAGTGAAGTAAGGAGGCAAAGGAGGAGGGGTAACAATAAGGTCGAAACTCGAAGAGGGCGTATGTGGAGTAAGTGGAGAGGAAGGAAGCTGCCGAGCGGCCGACCCTGAAATCAAGAGTGGACCAGGGGGCATTTGGCGCTTCAAGGGCTTTACGGCCCTGACAAGGTCCGACTTCAACCGAAACGGCCGAAGAATAAAAAGAAAAGAAAGAGAAGGAGAAGAAGGATGAGGAGCTGCAGCAGGATTGTGGTGATGATGTTGGTGGTTGTGGTTGCGGTGGTTGTGGTAATGGTTGTGGTGGTGGTGGTGGTTGTGGTGGTTGTGGTGGTGGTTGTGGTGGTGGGGGTGATGGTTGTGGTGGTGATGGTTGTGGTGGTGGTGATGGTTATGGTGGTGGTGATGGTGGTGATGGTGGTGGTGGTGATGGTGGTGGTGGTGATGATGATGTGGAGGAGGAGGAGGAGGAAGAGGTGGACGAGGAAAATGTTGGGAATGGGGATGATGAGAGTAATGACGATGACGACGGTAGTGACAATGATGACGATGAGGAGGAGGAAGTGGAGGAGGAGGAAGAAGAGACAAGAAGACAAAAGGATGTAAAAAACAACAACAACAACAAACTACCACCAACAAAAACACTACCTCCATCAAGCCAACCATAACCACAACCACAACTGGTTCCACCACAACCATCAAAAGCAGATTTTCCTCGTCCATTACAACCACAACTTGAATCGAGACAAAATGTCTCGACCCAGTGAGGCGCCATTAAATCCCGAGACAGCCCCTCCACCCGACCCTGACCTAAGCTGAAAGAATTCGCCAGCAATAAGAGGGTATCACACTAGGCAATTTTCCTCCAACGTCCTACTTCCAACCTCCAACTAGAATACGACTTTGCTTACAAAAATCTAGATATCTCTGAGAACAATTAAAGAATATGTCTAACGTCCGTATATGTCTAAAATCTATTAGTTCTATTAGTTAAAAAATTAACTTTGCTATATACGAGGGAATAATAATTTGATATTTGGAGATTTGAAAAACTAAATATTGTGACCGAAGTCGTTTTTTACTTAAACAAAATCGCATCTGTCGACGCTGCTGAAACCCGTGGTAGCCCAGAATAAAACTCATTGGAGTTGACATTGAAGTTGACTTCAGAAGGGCTTTCATTCATCCACTTTTCTGAAATCTTTACCTTTGGATGAAGGAGGAAGAGGAGGAAAGAATCTTGTGTCCATCATAAAATAAAACCTTTACTTTTTTATTCTTTCGCAGCTTCAATCCCACTAAAAAGCCTCTATCAATCATCAACTTCTAACTCTATCCAAAGGAAGATTGGCACGTTATTATGTAGAAAACATATCACAGATCATTTCAGAATAGTTAGTTATGCTCGTAACAGGTTTGTTATGTTTCTTCATAATTGTGATTACATGAGCGAAACAAAGTTGAACATTCTAAGACGTGGAAATCTTAACTTTGTTGGCAGTCACATGGTAAAACTTTTTTCTTGTTTCCTTTACTTCCGTATGTATACGTTCTAAGAATGTAAGCGTGTCTTTTGTGTGTGTGTGTGTGTGTGTGTGTGTGTGTGTGTGTGTGTGTGTGCGCACGCGCGCGCTTATGTGTACATTTGTGTGTGCGTGTATGCGGGCTTAATTTTGGCTTCTCGAACAATTTGCCAAATTTTGCTGATAAAAAAAATACGAACAGAAACACCTCATCATACTACAATTTAATCCGTTATGACAAGAGCCAACCATGCGTCTAAATATGGGAACATGGGCGTGGCTAATCTAACACTCCCTTATTGAACAAGGACACTGACACATAAACCCAAGATTTTATATACAACCTTTCCTGTCTAAATCTATCCCTCCTAAGCTCCTTATCATATCTATGCTATCTCCCTCTAATCAATGTTCTCTTAGTTCCTATAAATCTATTTTCTAACTTCCTCTAATGAGCCAAAGTTCTCTGATTAGCCTTTACCGCAACAGCAGTCCATAAGTCGTACGATATCAGCTGTTGTTATGTACTACAGGACTTGCGTGCATCACTTACTAGTAAGGGTGAGGACGGATAGCGACCGGAGGCGTGGAGGTGGAGGTATGTGGGTGGGGTGACAAGGATCAATGTCGATCCGGGTGGCGTAGTTGCCCAAACTTGGGTAAACAACTGTACCCATTCACCACTTACTTACCGTGCAGTCCCTTTCCCTATTTTATCATCTTCCTTGTCCTCTTTTTCAATCCTAACGCTTTTTTTTCAGCAATTTTTTTGTATTCATTTTTTGTTAATCTTCGTCGTCCCCTTCGACTTGGTGGAGACTGTGCCACGTTTTCTTTGCTGTTGTTGTTATTTTGCTGTCGATGATGTTTTTATGTTATAACAATAATGGTTAATGTTGTTGTCGATGTCTGCCTCTTCGTTGTTGTTATTATAGTAATTAATGTTATTGTTCATGTTCCTGTTTTGGTCATCGATGTGGTTTTCTCGTCGGTGTTGTTGTTGTCGATTTTCTTAGTTACTGTCGTTGTTCATATTTTATTTGACGCAGCCCGAAGGGATTTCTCCCCGTCTTCTCCTTTTATGCACGAGGGGACGGAGAGGAGGGGCGCCAATTTAATGAAGCAGCCTTGCTGTGGATGTGCTGTGTCTTGCGACACTGCTTCTGACCCAGGGCAGTGGACAAGATGCAGGGATGACCCATCATCCAGGAGGTGCCAAGATAAGAGGGAGGGAAGAGGGTGGAGGGGAGTGGAGTATGTTTGGGGATGGAATGGGTGGGAGTGGTTTTTATGCCTTTTTTTTTGGCTACCTCCCTTGTAAGGGGGAAAAAGCCTTTGGTATATATATGTTCATATCGTTTTCGTTTATGTAGCCCACGTAGTCGTTTTTTTTATTTTTATTACTTGAGATATATTTTGTTCGCTGCGATTATATCGCTCAACGATGAACGTCAAACGATTGTCTAGATCACTAATTCTTTGTTTTTGAGTGATGGGACTGTTTTGTTTCGACCTGCAACATATGAGGCTGATAACTTTAACCGAATCTACCAACGCGCTTACCCAAATAGGATGCCAGGTAGTAGGATGCGAGCCACACGACATCGGCTGTGGTATTATGCCAATAATAGCACCGAGCTGCTCTTATCGTCACTGTTGAGAGTGAAATAAGAGCAAAAAAGGCTGGGTGGTTTGTGAATAGTTAAACGATACTAAACAGTGTCTTATCTGTGTGACAATCCAGCCCTCACTGATCTCATAACAATCCATTACCTTAAGGCCAAGGTTCTCAACCTATTTTCACTCGTATCCCGTACTTATGAATTGCTATTGTTTAGCCTCCTGGAGATGACTTCAACACTAAATCTAATCGTTTTGCATCCACTGTTAGTGACTTTCGGCTAGTGGCTCCACTAGTGAACCACCGTAGTCCACTAGGGTTCCATTGACCACAGGTTGAGAACCACTGCCTTAAGGGATTATCACACTGGGCTATTTTTCCTTCGACATCTTATCTCCAACCTCTACTTGAATAACTAGAATAAGACTTCAATTACAGAAATCTAAACTTCTCTAAGAACATTTCAAGCGTGTTTCTAATATTCGGATAGGTTTACAAATTCTTAGTTCATCATTCTGTTTTGCTATATTTGACGGAAAGTTAGTTTGATCATTTGAGATTTGAAAATTCAAATACTGTAACCGAAGTCGTTTTCACTCGAACGAACTCTCAGCTGTCGGCGTTGGTGAGGTCCGTGGAAGCCCAGTGTGATGACCCGTTTATGGTTAGGAAAGGCTGCAAATGAACGAAACATTGACCAAAATGTTACGTCAAACAGCTTCATCACACCCGACACGAACGATGATTTACATCCACGCGTTGTTTTGACCTTCATTGACATATGCTTTAGTTAAGTCAATTTAGCGTTTCATAAATCTTCGTGTAATTGGCAATGCACAATCAACATTTGATGAATGATTCATTTCGGTCAATGTCGGGTCGTTTGTGTCACAGGCTGTACATACTAAGAGGTGACATGACCTTGACATAACAGTATCACGTGACCTCGCCATGTGACGTCATTTGGTCGTGCGCAACAATGAAATAACGAAAACCTTTTGATATCCTTTGCAAACAAGCATAGTCACGTGACCAAAACATGTGACGTCATCTGGTCGCACACTATTAGAAATCCCAAGCAAGCTACGAGTATCATCGTTACGTTGACTATTCCCGAATCACGCTGGGACAAATGTACAGCATTATCTAAGACAAAAAGAGAGGAAAGAAGTATTTTAGGTAAAATAACAGACTAGAGATAAGAGAACAACAACGGAAGTGAGCGGGACAAGGAACCAGATAAGGAGATAATAGATGGAGAAAGTGTATTACTGACTGGACGCCGAGAGGTGGTAGGCGTGGAAGATAGATAAGGAACATACGTGAACGGTTGACATAATAAATTTTGCAAGAGTAACGTGGGAGAGGCTGGGAAGCAGTTGGATGACTCTTGAAAAAAAAAAAATATATATATAATAATAATAATAATAATAATAATTGGGAGAGGAATTTATTAAGCTGTGGACTAGAGATTGTTGATACCTCTAACTGAGAGAACGTATTTTGGTGGTATACAATCAGAACACAAGAGAAAATGTACCCTCTTTGATACATTCCCACACTTTTGGAAACATCATCACTGGAACAACTAGAGTATCTAACACTCCCCCCTCTCCCTCCCTCCCCCACTCTGGAGAAGAATGGTTTGGAACTAATATACTGTATACTGTCCCACAGAAACTATTTAACAGAGCACAGTCTATGAACGAACGAGATTCCTTGTATTAAATGCCTTAAACAGATCAATGCATACACGAATACATACGCAATAAATGATAAAATAAATAAATGAAAAATAAATAAATAAATACATAAATAAATAATATATAGATAAATAAATGATGAATAAATAAATAGCATTACGTACCTCATGGAGAGGTACACTTACAACAAATATACATACTTCCTTGACACATGCCATTTATCCACGTTGAACACAGACAAATGAAGGTCTTTATTTTATACAGCCAGGCAAAGGACCCAACGCATTCACGCACACACGCACGCACACACACACGCAACAACGCTCACCCCCGCCCAGGTAGCTACTAATTATCCACTCCCTGATAGAGTCAGAAGTGTGTGTATGCATTCGTCAGACCTGCCAAGTGTAATTAGCATTGCATACATCAGCTTCAGTCACACACAGACGTAATCCGCGTTAGGTCAGGCTTGCCAACCGGCGCGTTAAACCAGGCCTGCCAACAGAGGATCTCCTTTCCCAACTCCCCCTCCCCCCCAAAAAAATAAATAAAAAATAAAATAAAATAAAATGGCAGGGACAGAGCAACCCTAACAATGTCAATCCGCGTAGCCTATTTGAACTCTCGTTTTTTTTCCCGAAAGGATACGTTTAAATGTATCCAATCCACGTGTTCGCGCGCAGATCAATACTGGAGTCGGGACTGTGTCCAAGTTTCTGCCTGTGCTTGTGTGTGAATGCATGCACACGTATATGAAAAGGGAAAGGTGAGAGAGAAAGCGAGAGCGAGAGAGAGAGAGAGAGAGAGAGAGAGAGAGAGAAACGGAGTTTATATATATATAGATAAATATGTAAAGATATATATATACATATATGTGTATATATATATATATATATATACATTATACATATATACACACACACACACACATATATATATATATATATATGTGTGTGTGTGTGTGTGTGTGTGTGTGTGTGTGTGTGTGTGTGTGTGTGTGTGTGTGTGTGTTCATAATCCCCTTGTGGTACCACGTTCGAACCCTCCAATACAATAACAATAAATACTCCTGGCGCCAGACATGACTTCATTGATCCAGCTGAAACAAAATCTCATACCAACGAGACACTCTTATACCAACGTTCACCTCTTCTCATACCAACGAGACACTCTTATACCAATGCTCACCTCTTCTCATGCCAACGAGACACTCTTATACCAATGCTCACCTCTTCTCATACCAACGAGACACTCTTATACCAATGCTCACCTCTTCTCATGCCAACGAGACAGTCTTATACCAACGTTCACCTCTTCTCATACCAACGAGACACTCTTATACCAACGTTCACCTCTTCTCATACCAACGAGACACTCTTATACCAACGAGACACCCTGATACCAACGTTCACTTCTGCTTATACCAACGAGACATTCTTATACCGACGTTCACCTCTTCTCATACCAACGAGACACTCTTATACCAACGTTCACCTCTTCTCATACCAACGATACACCCTTATACCAACGTTCACCTCTTCTTATACTAACGAGACACTCTTATACCAACGTTAACCTCTTCTCATACCAACGAGACACCCTTATACCAACGTTCACCACTTACCTGGATAACATTACCCGGCTTTTATCCAAACTACATTTACTAATATTCCACGATGGTGCTGAAGACGAAAAATTGCGTTTGGGTGCCACGCTCCCCCACCCCCCTCACCCCCCACCTCCACCTCACCCTTCTCCTCCTCTTCTTATATGCATAAGTGCCTCTTTGTGTTACACAATCGCTTACACAATTCTTCTACAGGAACGTGTCTTTACACACAAGTGACCAGACTCCAAGTTTTGTGCAAATTTCCGTTCACAAGCATACGGAACGTTTTCAATTTCACACAACCAGTGAAACGCGCATGCATATCCAAAAAAAAAAGGAATATTCTCAAAATACAAACAAACGTTTTCAATATTCATGTGCGTGGTGAAAACCTAAATGCCTGGGTGTGTATTTGCATAATTGTATTTATCTTATCGTAATACGTAAGATAACAGCCATGCTCGTGAGGCCTCGTCCTTCGGACAAACTTATAAAAAGAGGAGAAGAAGGATGATAAGGATAAGGAAGATAAGGAGGAGAAAGAGAAAGTGAGAGAGACAGAGATAGACAGAGAGGCAGAGAGAGAGAGACATAGACAGAGATAGACAGAGAGACAGAGAGAGAGAGATACAGACAGATAGACAGAGAGAGATACAGACAGATAGACAGAGAGAGAGAGAGAGAGAGAGAGAGAAAGAAAGAGATACAGACAAAGACAGAGAGGGGGAGATAGATAGATAGATAGATAGATAGAGAGAGAGAGAGAGAGAGAGAAAGAGAGAGAGAAGGGTTGGATTCGTATCCGATGTGTGATTCACCATGGTCTTGGATCACGTGTTGGACTCGTGATCGACAGCTATTTCCCTCCCGGAAGAGACCTCAGAGCTCGTATGACCGATCTATGGGTAATGCTATGACCTTACACGCACACACACACCCAACTCCCCGCCCACGAGAGTTGGAGTAACGACTCGAAGCGCAGCGATACTGAAATAATTTCAGCCCTTGGCAGGATTCGAACCAGGTACCGCCGGCACCGCCGTACTGACAGTCTGGGACTCTACCAACCGCGCCACCGAATGTGTGTGTGTGTGTGTGTGTGTGTGTGTGTGTGTGTGTGTGTGTGTGTGTGTGTGTGTGTGTGTGTGTATGAACACGCACACGAGTGTATGAGTGTGTTATGTTCATGTGCAATTGTTCGCCTGTCTACCTGTTCCAGCGAGTAAGGCGTTGGCTCCAGCAGCAGCGGCCGAAGCTGAAGACCCGTGACCTATTTCCAGTTTCCAGCCCCCCCCCCACCATTTTCCAGGAGTCGAGTTACCCAGAGAGTAGTCTACTGCAGACGTGGTGGCAGGAGCTATGTGTACACAGACACAGACACAGACACAGACACACACACACACACACCCGTCATAACTGCTCACCTGTTGGTTGACCTCTGAGGCATAACGACCTAGTTTCCGGAGACTCGCCCCTCGTGACGTCATCAGCCTGTGATGACGAGCTTTGAGGAGTCTGTCCTGATTGACCTAAGACGCTGGTTCTCCTAAACGTGATAAAGGTCAAGCAATCCCTGTATACGGGTTAAGCACCTGATACTGGTTCAATTCAAAGGATTACAAAGGAGGAGCATGCCAACAGGAGACCTTTTGGTCCATAGCTAGTTCGGATCCTAAAAAAAAAAATAATGATAAATAAATAAATAAACAAACAATTCCCTTCCTTAAACTCCTTAGGCCAGGAGGCAGGTATTGTCTCAAAGGACTAAACAAATCATTCAGTTATACATAGAAGAAACATGTCTACATACAATGAAACGACCAGAAAAAACAAATTATTACCACATTGTAAATTCACGCCGCAAATAAGATATACAAGAAAACAAATAGGAACACAAATGAAACTTAAAACGATGAAAAAAAAAAAAAATCACGACACAGACAATTTCTCAAAGGAACTGAACGAAATCCAGATAACATGCCCCAAAACTTGAGAGGACCAAAAGCCTGGCGACAAACACAGAGATAAGAGAGGACATAAAAAGAGAGAAAAAGAGAGAAAATATAATCAGATTCAAAACAAAAGGCAATAAACGCGACGGGGGGAGAGAAAATTGGAGGATATGCCTTCGCGCCTAACAAGGACGAAGAGGAAGAGAAAAAAAAATTAAATTCGTCAAGAAAAAGGATTTTACAAGGCAGAAGACAACAAAGGCTCCGAAAGAGAGATATAATAGAGGCTTCTGGGCCAGAAACCTTCTTGCGTCTCCATAACTCCAAGACGATGAGAAAAAGATGAAACAGATAAAGAAGACGAATAAGAAAAAAGGAAGAAAAGAATAAAGCGAAGGAGGAGGGAGAGGAGGCAGGGGAAGAATACGGAGGAGGAGGAAGAGGAGGGAGAGGAGGTGTAAGGTGGAGCAGGAAGAGGAGCACGAAGAGGGAGAGGAAAAGTAAGGCGGAGGAGGAAGAGGAAGGAGAGGAAGAATAAGGGTGACGAGGAGGTATAGAAGAAAGAGGAAGAATTGAGAGATCAGGAGGAAAAGGAGGAATAGGAGGAGCAGGTGGAAGAGGAGATGAAAGAGTATGAGGAGAATAAGATGAAGACGAAAAAACATGGTAATGATAATAAAGAAACAGAAAAAGCATCATGAAAAAGGAAAAAAAGACACAAAAGAACAAAAAGAACAAAAAGAAGAAAAAGAAGAAGATGAAGAAGAAAAAGAAGAAGAAGAAAAAGAAGAAAAAGAAGAAGAAGGAAAAATATATTAAGAGATTGGATTAATAGTGTGAAATTCAACATTATGTCTGACCGACCCAAATTATGTATGGCAGCTAGATCCTTATCGAGGTTTAAGATAAAGTTTTTCATCTGAGCATCCATTCACTTGCGATTTGGCAATCAAATCAAATCAAATCACACACACACACACACACACACACACACACACACACACACACACACACACACACACACACACACACACACACACACACACACCTCGTGGCGCAGTGGCTAGATTTCTCGCCTGCCACTACAGTGGTCCGGGTTCAAATCCTGCCCAGGGCTGAAATAATTTCAATATCGCTGCCATGCGGATTGTTACTCCAACTCTCGTGGGCGGGGAGTTGGGTGTATGTGTGTGCGTGTATGGTCACAGTATTACCCATAGATCGGTCATACGAACTCTGAGCTCTCATCCGGAGGGTTAATACCTGTCGATCACGAGTCCAGAACGTGATTCAAGACCATAGGTGAATCACACGTACAGACGAAAAAAGGAGAGAAGAAAAGGATCTTCCGTAACCATAACGACTGCTGACTGCCCATACTGGAGAGGTCAGCGACATCGCCGCAAGGTGGGCGGTCGTCAGGTATCGAGCTCTTTGTTATCGGGATTTTCTTCGAATAAGAATTATCTCGAGCGTCGTGCTCTCGGCCGTTTCTTTAAAGCCCAGAGTTCTGACTATTGATCCTCCACGCCGTTTCTCCTCTTGGGGTCTACGACCGCGAGTATACACGGAACCTCATCTCAAGGGCCCTTCAGAATGATACAATTACCGTGCCGGAGTTCGATTCTTACGAGCCCGTGATTCCAGCAGACGTTTGAGAGGTCTCCAGGAGGCTCTGAGTAGTTGCGGCCGAAGCCATCATCCCTGGTCTATGCGCTTTAAGCCCCGTTCACACGAGGAATGTTTCGGCACCACGTTCCCGTTTTCTCGGCAGCTTTTTCCCTCTCTCGGGAACTTAGTGCCCATATATTGCTCGAGTTAAACGTCCTTTAGGGACTGTTGTGACAGGTAGCAGCCACTGCTGGGAATCGGAGAGGAGAGCGGGATTCGAACCCAGAACTAGGCGAGATCAGCACGCTACCGATTACGCCACCAGTGCAAAAATTGCCATAATTTACAAAAATTTCATTATTGAAAAATTTCCTCCGGAAGATAAGCTTCTATGTAAATAACGAGCCCATTAAAGAACAAGAATGACATATGAATAAGTAAAATGGATATATAAATACATAAACAAATAATTAAGAATGAAATGTTGTGTACTGCTTAAACTTTTAGCTGAATCTTCAAAGTCCGGAATGTATACCCATGCTAGTTCAGTGAATAGATGATTGAATGAATAACGAATGAATGAATGAATAAATGAGTAAGCATTTGATGTATATATCAAAATGACGATTTTTCCAGTATCCTCTTGGTACTTCGGGTCTTCAAGAACGCTTAGACTTCGTGTGTGTGTGTGTGTGTGTGTGTGTGTGTGTGTGTGTGTGTGTGTGTGTGTGTGTGTGTGCGCGTGCGTGTGTGGGGGGATAAGGAGAGGTTGAGGGAAGCTTAGGACAAGATAAAAGGGAAAGAATGTAAGGAGGTCGAGGTAAGGAGTGTATTTACCTAAATACATTTACCTTTGGAAAAGGAGGAATGCTACTGGGGTCATATTTCTTACCCTTCAAGAGCACGTGTAGTTTCAACTTGGGAAATGTCTCTATATTCTCTAATTATCAGATTTACATTCACGTATGGTTCTATATTAGGGATGTCTCTTTATTCTCCAATTACCATATCTATATTTCCTTTCATGTATTGTTCCACATTAGGATATTTCGCATTCCCAGTTACTCCAAGTAATTATGCATCAGTATGGAAGACTATCTTTTCACATCTTTTAGATATTTTATTATTTTAACTTGTTCACATGAATCGTAAACCCCTCTCATAGTTAAACGAGAGATTCCTTCTTTTCAATACAGTCTACCTCCTATAATCAAATCACCTCTTTCTCTTCAATCTTTCAATGTTGGTAGACCCACTGCTTTCAGTCTCTCCTCGTATGGCGTATCCACACGCCAGGGAACTAATTTGGTTGTTTTCCTTTATATCCTCACGATCTTACTTATACCTTTCATTCTGTGTAGGGGCCATACCACTGACACATACCCAAGTCTTTGACAGATTAGGGTTTCTATGGGCTTTATCATCATCTTTTTATCCATGATCAAAGGTTATAGCAAGGGTGATGCATCAAGGTCATCATAATGAAACAACAGAGCAGGACTCGCAGTAATGGGTATAAACTGGACAAATTTAGATTTAAGAAGGAAATAGACAAGAATTGGTTTACTAATAGGGTGGTCGATGAATGGAATAAACTTAGTAACCATGTAGTAAGCGCTGAAACTATCAGTTGTTTTAAAAAACGATTAGACAACTTTATGGATGGGGATGACAGGTGGTGATGGATACGGAGCTGCCTAGTGTAGGCCTTATGGTCTCTTGCAGTCTCCTTTATTCTTATGTTATTATGTTCATGTAAAGTAAAGTCTCCTTCATGATCAACAGCAGCACATAAGGACATACGTCTCTCCTGCAGTCAGTCAATACTCCCGGATCTTTCTCATCTTTTGCTTTTGTAACGAATTCAATTCTAGACCAATTGTTCAAAGACTGTCTTTATGAGCTATTGACCATTTACGACATTTTGCATTTCTTTTTACTGAAATTCATTTCCCATTCCTGATCTCTTGATCAACAGCTAACAACCCTCCTCTTTCTTCACCCCTGTCGTAATCTTTGCGTCATCTGCAAACAATAGTTTGTTGTACATTCCATCATCGTGTGTGTGTGTGTGTGTGTGTGTGTGTGTGTGTGTGTGTGTGTGTATGTGTGTGTATGTGTGTATATATACATGTGTTTGCGTGTATACATGTATATATATATATATATATATATATATATATATATATATATACAGTGTATAAATATAAATGTATATATGTATATATATATATATATATATACATGTATATATATATATATATATATATATATTTAAATATATATATATGTGGGCGGTGCGCGTCTGTGTGTGTGTTTTACAAAGGATTACAAAGGCGGAGACCTTTTGGTCCATATCTATGTCGGATGCGAAAAACAAAATAATAAATGAATAAATAAAAACTATAATAATGAAAATAACAAATAAAATACATAAATAAATGCATAGGTATAATTAGGTAATAAACAAACAGGTAAATAGTAAATAATAATAAATTGACATATGAACAATAATACATGAGAATCAAACAGACAAATGATAACAAAACAAAAACAAATAATATAAAAAAAATGATAATCATTACAGCATTAGGTGTTTGTACGTGTGCGTGTCCGTGTGAGTGTATTGTGTGCGTGCATGCGTGTATGTACGTGTATAAGCACTTTTATGCAGCTCTTTGATGCATGTAGAAAAAAGAAGAGGCGTAGGTAGGGAGTAACGAATACAAGACAGCCACTTCAAGCATGGTAGAGCCAGCGGACAGAAGAGAAAGGAAGAGGAAGAGGAAGAGGAGGAGGAGGAGGAGGAGGAGGAGCAAAGGCGTGGTAGTGACAATTCCAAGTGGCAGCGAGAGCCAATTTCGCTCTGAGGTTCGCTGAGTGCAGCAAAGAAAACACATCAGGTCAAGAGGGAGGGAAAGGAAGGAAAGTTAGCTTAATCCAAAATCTCTCTTCACGTCTATGATTTTGGCCTGGGGAAAACCGCACGATTTCGTTTAGCCGAAGAGGAACAATACATACATATACCAAAGGCTTTCCCCCCCTTACACGGGGGGTAGCCAAAAAGAAAGAAGGCATAGAAACCACTCCCACCCATTCCATTTCCTATATATTCCACTCCCCTCCACCCTCCTCCCTCCCATCCCATCTTGGTACCTCCTGGATGACGGGTCATCCCTGCATCCTGTCCAATGCCCTGGGTCAGAAGCAATGTCGCAAGACACAGCACATCCACAGCAAGGCCGCTTCATAAATTCGGCGACCCCTCCCTCTCCGTCCCCTCATGCAGAAAAGAAGAAGACGGGGAGAAACCCCTTCGGAATAACAGAGGAATAATTGAACGGAATAAATGTAGTCTAGAAGATTCCTTAACGTTCCCTTTGTTCACCTTCAAACGTTTTGTTCTGCCTAACGTTAGGAGATTTAGTTCAGCTCTATATCATCGTCCTGGTAGTGATAGGGTTAATAGAGATTACTTATGACGCGCTGTTTACTAGCGGGCTTTGATCGTTTGGGAAACGTTTCCTTCTACAGTTCTGTTTGTGGTTAGGTTTGTCTGTGTGATACAATGAAAAGCAAAATATTTGACCCATTCAGAGTTTGTCATGATACAAAATTAAAAATTTTAGCTGGCAATTTTTTCTTTTTATCTATTGAAGAAAATTACCACACTATAAACTAAATACTACATAGGAAAATATATCACGTAATCGATATGATATATATATATATATATATATATATATATATATATATATATATATATATATATATATATATTTGATGGCGTGAGAATTTCAGCTTGGGTCGAAATTTTTGCGAATCCTTCAACATGGCCTTGGACCACGTGCAGGACACGTGATAGAACTTACCTTTCCGGGTGAGAACTCAGAGGTTGTTTAATCCAGTCCATGGGTAATGCTGTGACCCTATGCAACAAACCAGAACTTTTTCTCAAGGGAGACAGTAACGGATTGTATTATCAATTACAGCTTCCATGACGTGAGTGCAGGACGAACACGGATTCTCAGTCGTGAGGATAAGGAGACACTAACTACGAGTAATACAAGTTTGAGCCATGTGTGAGTGTGTGTGTGTGTTTGTGTGTGTGTGTGTGTGTGTGTGTGTGTGTGTGTGTGTGTGTATACTTGTGTGTGTGTGTATACTTGTGTGTGTGTATACTTATGTGTGTGTATACTTGTGTGTGTGTGTGTGTGTGTGTGTGTGTGTGTGTGTGTGTGTGTGTGTGTGTGTGTGTGTGTGTGTGTGTGTGTGTGTGTGTGTATACTTGCGTGTGTGTACTTGCGTGTGTATACTTGTGTGTGTGTGTGTGTGTGTGTGTGTGTGTGTGTGTGTGTGTGTGTGTGTGTGTGTGTGTGTGTGTGTGTGTGTGTGTGTGTGTGTGTGTGTGTGTGTGTGTGTGTGTGTGTGTGTGTGTGTGTGTGTGTGTGTGTGTGTGTGTGTGTGTGTCTGTATGATTGTGTGTGTGTGTGTGTGTGTGTGTGTGTGTGTGCGTATGTGTGTGTGTGTGCGTATGTGTGTGTGTGTGTGCGTGTGTGTGTGTGTGTCCACGCACGCAAATATGTGCATGTGGACGCGTGTATGTATGCATATGTATACGTGTATGCCTTCTTACATGACCGCTTATTGTAAAATCCTCACAAGACAAATCACTATCCTCACCGAGGTTTCTACCTAATGATCATTTTTCTTTAACGTATTAAAACTTTGCTTTCCAGCCTCCTGGTTTGCTTTAGAAAGGTTTCCAGCTAATCTACGAAAACTTCCTGGAACAGCCAGGCTGGCTGGAAAGGTGAAACTGAAGTTGGACTCTAACTAATGACAACGTTGTTAACTTAGGCCACCCTGAGTCAGACTAAACCCGGTCTGGGTCAAGCTGGGTCAACCTGGGTCAAGTTGGGTCACGTAGGGTTGGACCGCTTCTGGGGTGGCTGGGAAGAGAAACCCACTGATTTCAGAACCCTTTGGGGTTTTAGGTAACCCCCCCACATTCTCCCCGCTTCAGAAGCGTTAAATAGACAAAAGCACAATTGGTTATCAAATGAAGCCTTGAATACTTGAAACCAGGTTAATCAAAATTAAATCAACTGTCCTTCTGATAGGTTAATTAGCGTGGGCAGATTAAGTTAACTAATGAGTCGACTATTCGAGGAACATTGACCAGATTATAAGCAATTAGTCCACACTAGATGGCGGTTATCCATGTTAAAAAACGATTAAAGTTAAACCACTCGAGTTCCCTGGTCATTGTAATTTGTCTAAACCCTTGATTTATTTATTTATTTATTTATTTCTATCTTATTATTATTACTATTATTATTACTTTTGCAGGAAGTTTTATTCAGATAAGAAAAAACGGAAGATTTTTTTTTTTTTTGGCCTTACATCCACCAGAATAAAATCTCTGAAGTTTATCGTGGTGGTGAAAGAGGTTAAAGATAACTAAAAGATAACCCCAGTGCGCGCACAGGCGGGGTTTCGCAAACTGTATCAATTCTAGGAAATTCTTAAGTTAGATTACGTTTCGCTGGGCTGACAGGAACCGACTTCGGGTTAACAAGATCTCACTAACTTTACCCATGTCGACCTCGAACAGGACGAGGAGCCTACGCCAGGAGGCACTGAGCTGTTGCGGCCGAGGCCGTCACCTTTACCCTTTGGCAACAGTTACTACTATGAACCGGAGAGGCGTGCGGGATTCGAACCCAGAACTAAGCGAGCGCGAGACCAAGAACACTTGTGATTACGCCACAAACGTACGCATGGGAAGCTTCATATATTATATTCTGGCGAATTCTTATTGAGAAGTTCATCACCGTACATTGTGTGACGCCAGACGATTTCAATCACCTCAAGTGGATGCTCAAGGTACAGCTAATACGGGGATTTTTCAGTAAACCCATATGCATGGTCACGTGAGTATAGAAAATGGAAAGAGAGTTGGGTGGAGGAGAGTTGAGGGAGAGGGAAGAGGGTGGAGGAGAGTTGAGGGAGAGGGAGGAGGGTGGAGGAGAGTTGAGGGAGAGGGAGGAGGGTGGAGGAGAGTTGAGGGAGAGGGAGGAGGGTGGAGGAGAGTTGAGGGAGAGGGAGGAGGGTGGAGGAGAGTTGAGGGAGAGGGAGGAGGGTGGAGGAGAGTTGAGGGAGAGGGAGAAGGGCGGAGGAGAGTTGAGGGTGAGGGTGGAGGAGGGAGGAGAGTTGAGGGAGACGGTGGAGGAGAGTTGAGGGAGAGGGTGGAGGGTGGAAAGGAAAGGGAGTTATGAAGGGAGTGTGGGCGGGAGTTGGGGAGGAAGAGTGATAGGTAAGTAGATGGTGAGATTGAAGTAAAATATGGTCACGAATGAGAAAGGCAGAATTTTGAAGAAAAAAAAAGAGAGAGAGATCATTAAATAGGACTGTGATGAAGGAGTTGAATAAAAAAAATAGAGATTGATTATAAGGTCGAAAAAGAAAAGAAAAGAAAAGAAGAGAAGGAAGAGAAAAAAAAATCAAATTAAATTAAAAGGAAAAATCTACGCGCAGGAGTATCTATATTTCACAATGTATTAGATCACGTGCCAGACTAGTGATCGACATTTATTCTTCTCCCAGTTCAGAGTCGGGCACGTACATAGAGTGGCTTATGGGGAATATTCTCAACATAAGCACGCATCTCATCCACTTGCTCAAAGGGGACAGTGAAAGCTAGCACTGTTAGTGAGCTCCGAGCGAGGCTCGATCTTGGGCAGCGTCGTCACGAGCACAAGAAGCTAATGCATCAGCAAGTCGCATGTGTGTGTGCGTGTGTATGTGTGTGTACGTTTGTGTGTGTGTACGTTTGTGTGTATGAGTGTACGTTTGTGTGTGTGTGTGTGTGTGTGTGTGTGTGTGTGTGTGTGTGTGTGTGTGTGTGTGTGTGTGTGCGCGCGCGCGCGCGTTTGTGTGTGTGATTCATCATGATCTTGGATCACGTGTTGGACTCGTGATCGACAGTTATTTTCCTCCCGGAAGAGAGCTCAGAGCTCATACGACCGATATATGGGTAATGCTGTGTGTGTGTGTGTGTTTACATGCACAATGTACATCAGCGCACACTAGCGTTAAGTACACATCATGTGGAGTAGATAAAAGTCAAATCCATCGAGAGAAGAGAGAGCCATCTGCCAGCCACATCACCATCTATGCCAGGTGGGGCTCCCGTACACCTCGTGTGACGTAACATTGTGATGTGGCGTGATGTGACGTGCTGTGATGTGATTTCTGAGTCTTAAGTTCCAATGCCAGTAGAATGCGTTGCTTTAGTTCCCTTTCGCTTTGAGTATCACTTTTTCATCTACCTACTGTAGGCCTTATGGTCTCTTGCACTCTCCTCCACGTTTATGTCCTCATGTTATTTTCTTCACTTGCACATCTTTGGCACCAAAATAGACATAGAACGTCTTTATGAACCGAATCAATGAAGGTGACCTTTCGACTCTTGTATTGTGGCTTCTGCAAGGTGATTTGTGACTTAGCTTACCTCAGTGGCAGTCCCTACAGTGTCTAAGGCAGAGTTTCCTGATCTTTTACTCTTGCGAAACCTTTAAAATAAATTGCATGTCTCAAGGAACCCCTGCGCAAAAAAAAAAAAAAAAAAAAAAAATAGATATATATATATATATATATATATATATATATACATATAAATATATATATATATATATATATACACACCATATCTTTCTCATTTTATTTTCATCGTAGTAATAGGTTAGATAGGATGATGTCTCTGTTACATTATTACAATAACCTTTTGCGGAACCCTGGTTGAGAAACGCTGGTCTAAAGGGTCATCGAGACAGACACAGCTGCCAACACTTATAGCTACTGTTACCCATGTCAAGGAGGTGTTCATGTAATCAACAATAGCTAGATATCCCTGGATTGACATTTCTGTTATTGTTAGTCCTTCGCATTGTTATTCTGTTTGCGAGTAATACCGTCAAGTAAACATATATTCACTCCTCCTTCACTTCCTATTCCTCCTCCTATTCCTTCTCTTGTCCCTCCTCCTCCCTTCCTTTCTCATTCTCTTCCACTTCCTGTTCCTCTTCCTTCTCTCTCTCTCTCTCTCTCTCTCTCTCTCTCTCTCTCTCTCTCTCTCTCTCTCCTTCTTTCTCTTTCTTTCTCTCTCTCTCACACACACACGATATCAAACACCAACCTCCAACGAAGGTACCAATCAACATCATTACACAGTTTGGTACTGATAACCATTCCATAAACAAACACACACGGGGTATATGGCATGCAACTCGACCAGCTGTACCAGAAGCGAATGACCTCGGCTCTACCTGAGGGGGTGGGGGAGGGGGGAGTTCGAGGTCGAGGTGTGGCACTCGAGCTGCCGAAGACCGGTACTGCAGCAGACTTCGGCCCTCCGGTGCCTCTTTAAGAACGGTCCTGTCTAACCAGACTCGCCTATCACCCCGCCTCCTTACTCTCAAACACTTCATCCTCTTCCATCTCTTCCTACTCCTACTCCCCTTCCTCCTATTCCTTCTCCTCCTCCTCCTATTCCTTCTCCTCCTCCTCCTCCTCCTCCTATTCCTTCTCCTCCTCCTCTTCCTCCTATTCCTTCTCCTCCTCCTCTTCCTTCTCCTCCTCCTCCTATTCCTTCTCCTATTCCTTCTCCTCCTCCTCCTCCTATTCCTTCTCCTCCTCCTCCTCCTGTTCCTTCTCCTCCTCCTCCTCCTATTCCTTCTCCTCCTCCTCCTCCTATTCCTTCTCCTCCTCCTCCTCCTATTCCTTCTCCTCCTCCTCCTTCTCCTCCTCCTCCTCCTCCTATTCCTTCTCCTCCTCCTCTTCCTCCTATTCCTTCTCCTTCTCCTCTTCCTCCTATTCCTTCTCCTCCTCCTCCTTTTCTTCCTTCTCATTTCCTTTCTCATTCTCTTCCACTTCCTGTTCTTCTTCCTTCCATTCACCTCCTCTTTTACCACCACCACCACCTCATCGTCCACAACCTCTCTCTTTCTCCTCCTCTCCTATTTCCTCTTCTTCCTTTTCTTCCTCCTCCTTTTCTTTTTCTTTCACGTTCTTTTCCCGATTCCTGTGCTTCTTTTTAATCACATCAGTTTCTGCCAACATAGTTTCATCTTCCAACCTCTCCTCCTCATCTCCTTCTACTACCTCCTTCACCCCTTGCTCCTCCTCTTCCTTCTCCTCTTCTTTCTCTTCCTCTTCCTCCACCTCCCTCTCATCTCCTACATACCCTCCTCTTTCCTTTCTCCACAATTATCTAGATTTTTTTTCATTTGTTTCCTCGTTTCTTTTGCTTCTTCTCGACTTTGCTCTGAATGATAGTTACCCTAAACAAGAACATAATTAGCGAAAAGCAGTAAAGACGAGGTTAATGTTCCTGACCAACAACCAACACCAAACTTTAGCTTTTAGGTAGCAGTAAAGACGAGGTCAATGCTCCAACAATCGACACCAAACTTTCGCTTTTAGGTAACTCACCACAAGATTTCCTCTCACTCCCCCCTCAACACTCCTCTTGGCCTCTTCTTCACCTTCCCCCTCCCCCCCTGCATCCACCTCTTCACTCCACTCCCCCTATCTCTCACTCCCCCCAACACTCCTCTTGGCCTCTTCTTCACCTTCCCCCCTCCCCCCCCTGCATCCACCTCTTCACCCCACTCCCCCTCCCTCTCACTCCCCCACCTCTCACTCCCCCCTCAACACTCCTCTTGGCCTCTTCTTCACCTTCCCCCCTCCCCCCCTGCATCCACCTCTTCACCCCACTCCCCCTCCCTCTCACTCCCCCACCTCTCACTCCCCCCAACACTCCTCTTGGCCTCTTCTTCACCTTCCCCCCTCCCTCCCTGCATCCACCTCTTCACTCCACTCCCCCTCCCTCTCACTCCCATATACCTCTCACTCCCCCTACCTCTCACTTCCCCCTCCCCTCCCCACCACTCTCATTCTGCAATATGATTACGTTTTCTAAATGATATATTCAGGCTAAAAATTAGGACATTTTATTCAGTTAAGGTTAGTGTAATCGGGACGATCAAACGAGACTTCGTTTTATCCTAAATCTGTCATTAGGTTTAAGAAGGAAACGGACAGAAACTGGTTTACCAAAACAGT
>NC_134781.1:79341556-79344056 GCF_046742065.1 Oratosquilla oratoria | reverse complement strand
AGGAAGGAAGAGACACTGAGGACGAGAGAAAGTGAGTACGAGAGCGCCAAACGACGTAAAGAACTTCAAGACATCATGAGGAAGGCGAAGGAGAATATGTAGTGGAAAGAAAGTTTGACGAGGAAAGGAGAGGAGGAAAAAGAATAGGTATACAAGACGAGCACACGTACACACGCACACACAGGTACACATACACGCACGCACATACACACACACACACATATACACACGCACACATACACACACACTCGCACACACGGACAGAAAGACACAAATACACACATCCACACACAGGAATATACACTCGCGTATAAACAGTGTGTGTGAGAGAGAGAAAGAGAGAGAGAGAGAGAGAGAGAGAGAGAGAGAGAGAGAGAGAGAGAGAGAGAGAGAGAGAGAGAGAGAGAGAGAGAGAGAGAGAGAGAGAGAGAGAGAGAGAGCCTAGAGATACCCACAAAAAGTCTGTAGATTGACGTCTGGCCCCCAAGACAAAGCGCGCGTTTTTTAGCGCGATCATTTCATAAAAATCGGTACTTCAGTCTTTGTCTAACACTAGCTCAAGCAGAAAATACAAAAACGGAAAAGATATAAAAAAATAAAGAGAGGGGAAGATGATGTGGCACACTAGGTGGAGATGGGAAGGAGGAGGAGATGGAGGAGGAGGAAGAGGAGGAGATGGAGGAGGAAGAGATGGAGAACGAAGTGGAGAAAGAGATAGGGAGCAGGTGAAAGAGGTGAGGAGTAGGTGAAGGACGGAAAGAAGGAAGACGAGCAATAGGAGGAGGAAGAGGAGGAAGAGGAGGAAGAGGAGGAGGAGGTGAACGAGGAGGAGAAAGAGAAAGAAGAAGACGAGGAAGAGGAGAAAGAAAAAATATGGAAGACAAAAAAAATGCTTGTTGTATACGAATATGAATACACGAATATGAAACCTAAGAAGACGATAAATAGGGTGAAGACAAGAGAAGAGAGGACAAGACAAGAGAGGACAAGAGAAGAGAAGACAAGAGAAGAGATAAGAAATGAGAAGAGAAGAGGACAAGGGAAGAGATTAATAACCATGTAGAAAATGACAGGGGGAAATGTATTTGGCAGGCGGAGTGTTTGGAGACGGACAGACAGACAGACAGACAGACAGACAGACAGACCGGTAAGGGGGGTGTCTGGGAGATGGGAGATGTGGGGGTGGGGGGAAGACTGGGGGCGAACGAACTACACCAGTAACTGGCTTGAGGACAGAGCACTGAGTTGAGACCACAAAGAAGAAGAAACGATAAAACGGAAATAGGAGAAAGAACAAAAGACTAGATGGGAAGGGACACCTAGGAAGACTAGAGAGGGAAAAAGATGAAAAGAAGAGAATGTTGAGGAAAAGAGAAGACGAAGCTGAGAGAAAAGTGAAAGAGAGGAAGGAAGAGGAAGAAGAGAAGGAAATTGGTGAGGAACGAGAGGAATGAAGAAGGGTCGAAAGAAAGAGAGGGAATGCATAAGAAAAGGAAGGAGACTGAAAAGAAAAGAATAGAAAAAACAAAACAAAAACAAAAAACGACGATGCTGATCGAAAAGAAAACGACATTGTTCAAAAAGAAAAAATAGAATGGAATGTAAGAAAAAGAGTGAAGAAAAAATGAAACCAAAGGAAAATTAAAAGAAACGAAAGGAAAAGGAAGGGAATGGGAAAGAAATGAAGGAGGAGGAGGAGGAGGATAGGTAGGGAAAAGAAGGTAAGATCATGGAACGAGGAGGAAAAGGGAAAGGAAGGTAAAGGGAGGAGAAAAGACATATGTGAGAGATAGACAGCACGAGACAGGTGGGGAGAGAAGGAGGAGGAGGAAGAGGAGGAAGAGGAGGAGGAGGAAGATGGAGAGTAAGAAGTGAGAATAGAATGGGAAGAGGAGGAAGAGGAGGAGTAAGAGGAGGAGGAGGAGGAGGAAGAGGAGGAAGAGAAGAAGAGCAGGAGGAGGAAGAGGAGGAGGAAGAGGGGGAGTAAGAAGTGGGGAGAAAAGAGGGGAAGAGGAGGAAGAGGAGGAAGAGTAAGAGGAGAAGGAGGAGGAGGAGGAAGAGGAAGAGGAGGAGGGAGAAGAGGAGGAAGAGGAACAGGAGGAAGAGAAGGAGTAATAGGAGGAAGAGTAAGAGGGGGAAGAGGAGGAAGAGGGGGAAAAGGAGGAAGAGGGGGAAGAGGAAGAGGAGGTAGAGGAGGAGGAAGAGGAGGAGTAGTAGTTAAGGCTGGCAACACTAAAGAGGAACTCTGGGCCTATCCACCTTGAAATATTCAACACACCACACCAGACCACACCAAACCACGACGCGATCTTCCGTGCCTCTCCCACCACCTGTGCTCCTGGTGTTTCAATACACGTTTCGCAGCGAGTTTTATTCTACCACGAATCGGACGCCCACGCAGACGACGCAAACTACACTTAACCGATTCAAATGACAGGAAAAAAAAAATACGAAGCAAACGTAAGATTTACTGAGACGATGTTGAAGTGACGCGAATGAC
>NC_134781.1:79329056-79339056 GCF_046742065.1 Oratosquilla oratoria | reverse complement strand
CTACTTCCACCTCCACCTCCTCCTCCTCCTCCTGTCCTCCATTCCCCTCTTTCCCTCCCTCCCTCTGATAATCTTTCGATTGTTGGGTCCATTCTGAAGTTCCTGACCTGTGTTTGACTACCCTCGCAGATGCATTTCGATATATGAAAAGTCTCTCATATTGCAAAGAATGATTCGGGTTGGTCGGTGGAGGGTGACAAGGGTTGGAGAATGTGGGAGAATGGGGATGTGGGAGGATGGGGGTATTAAGGGAGGGAGGGGATGCTGGAGGGAAACTAGGGAGAATGACTTGAAAGGGAATGGCTTCACTGAGAAAAAAAAAATTCTTTCCCAAGGTATACATGGCATACTTCTCTCTCACTCTCTCTCTCTCTCTTTATCTATCTTCGTTGCTTTGCCTACGTGCATACACATTAGAAGTAGTGACTGTGTACCTACAACGTTACCACAAGAATCAAGAAGATTGTAAGAGACCATTAGGCCTAGACTAAGCAGTTCCATGTCCATTACCACCTGTCATTCCCATCCATAAAGTTATCTAATCTTCCCCTAAAACAACTGATAGTTTCAGCGCTCACTACATGTTTACTAAGTCTATTCCATTCATTAACCACTCTATTGGTAAAGCAGTATGTATATATGTATGGTATGTATGATACTATGATCTCTCATTCTCTCTCTTACACACACACACACACACACTCGACTCGTGGCGCAGTGGTAGAGTTCCCGATAACCACTACGGCGGTCTGGGATCGAATTCCACCCAGGGCTGAAATAATTTTAGTATCGCTGCACTGCGGGTCGTTACTCCAACTCTCGTGGGCGGGGAGTTGGGGTGTGTGTGCGTGTAAGGTCACAGCATTACCCATAAATCGTTCATATACGAACTCTAAGCTCTCTTCCGGGAGGGAAATGACTGTCGATCAACAGTCCAACACGTGATCCAAGACCATGGTGAATCACACACACACACACACACACACAAACACCACTTACGGCTGAGGGTATAAATATAACCAGAATTGGACGCTATCTGTAGGCACAAGCGACGTCAATTCAATTCAATTCCCATCGGTCCACCGGGGACATTTACGTGCCAAGTGGAGCTCTTAGTTCATCCTAATCTCATTTCCTCCCAGCGTGCGTGCGTGCGCGGGCGCGCGCGAGTACTCCTGGCCGGCGCGGTGTCCCGTACGGGCTTCTGACCTCTCCGCCTCGACTGGCAGGCGTCAGACCACTCTACTCAACTTCACGAAACTTCCGTCACAGTCTACTTCGGTGAACTCTTTTTTTCCAAGGGTTTTATGAATTTAAGCTTTTACCTCATCTGCCGCCTGGCGATTTCATTCACACAGAGGGCGTGTCTGAGGCTAGTTATCTGTTGTGAGGGAAGAGAGTTCGGCATCAAACTATCCCTTGTTACGAATCATTAGACTTCGAAAGGTTATTATAGTATCTTAACCAAAGGGGATATGTTGGTTGTTACATCAAGTTCTGTCGTCAGATGATTTCATTAAGCTAATTGAACTTGCAAATACCATCTGACCCCATCCGGCGCCGCCGTACAGTGTGACACCGAGGATTCTCGGTCTATCTTCCTTGCCTCATCTCTTGGCTTTGTGGGTATTGGCGTATAACTTGGCAAATGAGTGAATGAATGAATGAATGAATGAATGAATGGATGGATGAATGAGTGAATGGATGAATGAGTGGATGAATGAATGAATGAATGAATGGATGAATGGATGAATAAATGGGCAAGTGAATGAATACATAAGTGAATGAATGAATAAATGAATGGATGAATGAGTGGATGGATGAATGAATGAATGAATGAATGAATGGGCATATGAATGAATGAATGAATACATGAGTGAATGAATGGATGGATGAATGAATGAATATATGAACGAATGAATGAATGACAGAATGAATGAGTGTATGAATTCATAAGTGAATGAATGAAAATGTAGACATTCTAAAAAAAACCTAGAGTAATTTTGCTTTAGAATGGTTCTATTTTGGATGTCCACAACGGAAATAAGCTTACATGTTTTTTTTTTTTGTGTTTTTTTTTGTTATCCTCGTCAATTGTAATTGTTACTTCGAACTATATGTTCTTTTCATTATCTGCACTTCATGTATATTGATTCATTGGCAAATAAAATTACTTATTTACTAGAATTAATTATAGGTCCTATATCTAAGTTTTAGGTTTAAGAAGGCTATCGGCAAGAACAAGTTTGATAATAGAGTGGTTAACGCATGGAATAGACTTAGTAACCATATGGTGTGCGCCGAAACAGTTTTTTGTTTTGAAAGTTTATGAATGGGAATGAAAGGTGGTAATGAACTTGGAACTGCCTAGTGTAGGCTTTATGGTTTCTTGTAGTCTCCCTCATTCCTATGTTCTTATGTTCCTTAACCTCATTATGCTAGCAACTTTCTCAGGAACTTCATGACAGTGTTCTTATACGACGAGATAACTCGGTGAAGCTCTCGCTACGTAACTGACGAGAGAGTCGGAGCGAAGGATATGTCCGACATCAGTTTGGGCGTCAAATACTAAAGGTGAAGAGCTATTCCGAATGCCGGTAAGGCACCGCCGAGTGCCACTCTCGAGTGCCACTCGGAATCAGTTCTCACGAAGTTCTGCCTCAGACTTCGACAGACACCATCGTACAAGTTAACCCCCCAAAATTTAACTTATATACATAGATACACAAACCCACCCACCCATACACACACACACAGGGCTGAAATAATTTCAGTATCGCTGAGCTGTGGGTTGTTACTCCAACTCTCGTGGGCGGGGAGTTAGGGCGTGTGTGCGTGTAAGGGCACAGCATTACCCATAGATCGGTCATATACGAACTCTGATATCTCTTCTGGGAGGGAAATAGCTGTCGATCACGAGTCCAACACGTGATCCAAAGACCATTGTGAATCACAGACACACACACACACACAATTATATATATATATATATATATGTATATGAAGATAAAGAGACACAAAGCGAGAATCCATCTTACAATTTACCCTTAGAAAATTAACTTAAATATACAGAAACACATATATACATACACTCGTATAAAAATACAGACACATTAAGCAAAAAACAACCTTAGAACTTAACCAATAATCTAACTTACATTTTAGATACATATAAATACATACACTTGGAGAGAAAAATACAGACACCTTTCGGTCATCACAATGAGACCCTCTTTACCAAAGTACAACAAGAGATAGGAACCAAGAAGGGTCAAGTTACATGACCTTGAGGGAGGTCAGACATCAGAGGTCATCGTGGTCAAAATATGTACGGAATTATCAGAAGGAATGTGGCCCCTGGATCATGAAATCAGGTCACCAAATGACCTCGGGTCAAAAGAATATCATCCTGTTTGGAGATGGACATTGACTCTGCATTTTCTTTTTTTCATTTAAAACTAAAATTTTATTTCCACAGCATGGCAGCACTATTCAGTAAACAGCATCGTTTCTTGCTGAATAAGAATGTGTGTGTGTGTGTGTGTGTGTGTGTGTGTGTGTGTGTGTGTGTGTGTGTGTGTGTGTGTGTGTGTGTGTGTGTGTGTGTGTGTGTGTGTGTGTGTGTGTGTGTGTGTGTCTTGCCTTCTACACGCATTCGAAATGTATACACGTAAATGCACATGCACGCATGCGCATCCACACACACACACATACACACACAAACACACACACGACCACAGACGTATACCTATCTTCTAGTACGCCATAAGCGATACTTTCTGCCTCGATTCAATGACGCAATCACAACGCCATGAACCCCGTCAAGACGGTGACGCCCTTCGTAGACATTTCTCTGTGGGTTATTACCAACTATTTGCATCAGTCTACGGGTGTATTCGCCACAGAACGGGGGTCGGGATCACCGCCCCTCTCCCTCACATTTTCAGATCCCTTCGCCCTCCCTTTAGCATAACCCGGAACAGAAATCCATAAGCTACGTCTCCTTGCTGAAGGAGCCTGATATCTCAGATCGAGAGCTCAAGATCTTTCAAATGGGTTTTCCGTTATATTTGAAAACGATTACGTCGGGGTGCCGGCCGCAGTATTAAACTCTTCAATAAGGTGACGTCATGCCACCAACTGTCTCCCTTTACCAGCCAATTCCACTCAGCTTGTAGCCAAAAGAATGGTCTCTATTGGCTAAGACCTCGGGTCAGGACTCTTGCTGAATAAAATGGTCAAATGTTGATTTGAAAGAAGTATAAAGCCGGCCAGGGTAACCGTATTGATGTAGTTGGAGAGGTTTGGGCCAATATGATGTCCACACGCACGTTCTCAGACACTGCTTTACATCACGCACCCAAACCCTAACCTTGTTTTGAGCTCTAACCTAGCCTGACCTGACCTGACCTTGCTTGAGCTCTAACTTTAACCTAAGATCTTAACCTAAGCATATTCTTAACCTAATCGATTAACTGACAAACCTAAACTTTGTCTAGCACAGTACCTCCCAAACATAGTCTTAACCTGATTTAGTAACTAAACTAACCTTACCTAACCTGACCTGACCTTGTTTTGGCTTCTGCTCTAACATTAACCCAACCTAAATTCTACCAAACATAATCTTAACTTAATCGATTAACTGACAAACCTGACCTTAGCCTAGCACAGTACCTTCCAAACATAATCTTAACCTAATTTAGTAACTAACCTAACCTAACCTTACCTTAGTCTACCCCAGTATGTCCCAAACATAATTTTAACCTAATTTAGTAACTAAACTAACCTAACCTGACCTCGACCCAACCTAGACTCTACCAAACATAATCTTAACCTAATCTGGTAACTGCCAAACCTAACCTTAACCCGACCTAGGTTTTACCAAACGCAATCTTAATCTAATCTAGTAACTACCAAACCTAATCTTAGCATAACCCAGTATCTACAAAATATAATTTTAACCTAGTGTAAATGGTCCAAGGTTACTACATTAAGCATCTCAATGTCCTCAAGTTAATATGATTAACCTGAGTTAAATATGGGTTAACTCCAAGGGTGGATCTTTCAGAAGACTACACAAAGGATTACAAAGGCGGAGCATGCCGACAGGAGACCTTTTGGTCCATACCTAAGTCGTATGCGAAAAAAAAATCATAATAATAAAATAATAAATAAACTATAATAATGTAAATAACCTACAGGTACAGTCACCATAAAAAATTTGACCCACCAGTTTTCACAACGTCAATATTTTTTTCTTTGTAGAATTCGTGATACATTTTCCTATGTAGTATTTAGCTTATAATTATGCAATTCTCTTAAATATTAAAAAAAAATTCAAAGGATTTGATTTTTGTATCATGAAGATCTCTGGGTAGGTCAAAACTTTTGCCTGTGACTGTACATTACTGAGATAGTGGGAATCCTCAAGGTACAGGACTCAACCAGCTTTCCCCAAAACAGCTGTTTGTGTTCGCTGAGGCTGGGTCACTGTAGGTTAATATACTTAAGTTTCTTAATTGTGGTTTACGAGCGTCTGTTGCCCGTCTTGCCTTGGTATTGTTTTCCTACTCGATGCTGACCCGAATGAAGAAAAGTTCGGAAGACTTTTTTTTTTGTGTTTTGATAAAGTTTTCCTCTCCTTTTATCTTTAGTAAATCGCGAAGAATAGCTTTGAGCTTAGGAAACTTCCCCCCTGATTATATAAACAAAAACAGAAGAAAAAAACACTCTGCATTGGTAAACTTAACTCGAAAACAGGGAAACACTGTGTGGGCAATGACTTTAGACAAAATTTTCCTAATCATGAATAAACATTTTCTGCACGGAAAATAAGAAAATATTTTTGCGAGAACGAGACCAGGGAGGATAAAGCCAAGTTCTGATCCTTTTCCCTCTTCTTTCCCCTCCTCACAGTCCCTCCTCGACCTCCCCCTATCCTCCTCAACCTTCCCCTCTCCTCCTCAACTTTCCCTTCTCTTTCCCTCAAACTATTTTCCTGTAAATAGTCAGAAACCCATTTTGGAACTTGTGACATCACACAGAGGAACTGCAAATGTGTCCCTCGACATTATAAACTTGAAGGATTAGATGAGAGCAAACTAGATTGTCGGTAACTAAACTGGTCTTAACTAACCTAGACATGTCTATGTCTTTCCTCATACAAAGGATTACAAAGGAGGAGCATGCCGACCAACAGGAGACCTTTTGGTCCCTAACTAAGTCGGATGCGGAAAAATTATAATAATGATAAACAAAAGAAAAATGAATAAAAATTATAACATAAATAATAATAAATCAAATAAATGCAAAGGTATGGTTAAATAAGAAACAAACAGGTGAATAGTTAAATAATAATAAAAATTTACAGATAACTTATGATAAATAAAAATCAAGCAAATAATTATAAACAAACAACAACAAACAAATAAACAAATAATACAAACCCTACTAAAGGGTGTAACCCTGTTGACAGGCACTCCGTCCCCGACCCCAAACCAGGATTCTCGTCACAGATGAATTTGAAAACTGAAAGATGTGTCTAACATTGGTATTCTAGGTTTAACTTCTCTTAGTTTATCCTTCACCTTCTCAATATACGAAACAAATGTGATTTGACATTTGGAGGCTCGAAAAATAAAAGAATGTAGACTTAACCCGAGCCGTTGCTACTCAAACGAACTCTCTTTGAGTCGAGTAGGTGTGGCAGGATCTTAAAGGCCAAGAGGTTCTTGTGAAGGAAAGTTGAGGCTACAAATCATCTTTTTTGCTAATAAAAGGAGAATAAAAGGTCCGGACGAGAGTCAGACTGAAGGGACAACCTCCAAGAAAGGTAAACATTCAACAGTCAACAAGACAAATTTTGTGCCCATATAACCTCGCTTAGAAATATATATATATATATATATATATATATATATATATACATCTACACTGAATGGTTCCCAGCGATCAATTGATATATCTTTATTCAACCACAAACAACTTTTAATTCCATGCCATCGCAATCGAGACTGAAGAATCGCTCGATGGAGACATTTTGTTGGAAATTGAAACGTGGACGAGCCGAGGATTCGAACCCAGCTAACCCGTAACAAAGTTACAGTGACTTAAACCAATGCGCTATCAAGATAGCACTATCAAGATAGTGCATTGGTTTAAGTCACTGTAACTTTGTTACGGGTTAGCTGGGTTCGCATCCTCGGCTCGTCCACGTTTCAATTTCCAACAAAATGTCTCCATCGAGCGATTCTTCAGTCTCGATTGCGATGGCATGGAATTAAAAGTTGTTTGTGGTTGAATATATATATATATATATATATATATATATATATATTTATATTTTTTTTTTCACTCTTTTTTCACTCTTCTAATCATTACAGGACTAAGGCACCTGTGTTATCGTCAATATACCTTCGAGCTTATCGTATTTGTAGCCCGGAGATTTTGGATGATGAATTCTCAAGAATAAATTACATATATTCAAAATTAAAAATGAACATATGAAAGAACATTGGTGGGTTTCCTATAGACATCAAATCTGGAAGACCTTTTATTTCTGTATATCAATACATCAAGGAAAGGTAATTGGTTATAACCAATTACCTTTCCTTGCTGTTTTACTCTTCTTATCATTACAGGACTAAGGCATCTGTGTTATCATCGATGTACCTTCGAGCTTATCGTATTTGTAATCCGGAGTTTTTGGATGATGAATCCTCAAGAAAAAATGACATAGCTTCAAAATTAAAGTATTCCAGTTATCTCATTGAAAATTCTCAAAAAAATGGCTAGGAAGTCTTATTTTGATGATAAAGCTAGAGACACATTTAATTCAAAAAATCTTCTCGTTCTTCCTTATCATAATTTCATTAAATTACCGCATATTCTTAAGAATTTCAACATCCAAGTCATTTTTAGTAACTCCCACACAGTCAAAAATCTTTTAATTAAAAATTCCCCTGAAAATAGGGAAGGTTGTGTATATAGAATTCCATATAAAGATTGCAACAAATGCTATATTGGTCAGACTGGAAAGGAATTAAATGTTAGATGAAAACAACGCACGTATAGCGTCAGAAGTGGTCAAACGTCCAACGCGTTATTTGTTCATCTTAGGGATTTCAACCATTGTATTAATTGGGATGAAGCTTAAAGTAATTGTTAGGAGTAATTCTTATTTAAATAGAAATATCATAGAATCCAGTCTGATCAAGGATACATTTGTTAATAATTTAAATCTAAGTCATGGATTGTACAGATTTGATGAATTTATTATTAAAAAGATTGTAAACCAAACTCTCGGGACTCTGAGCCCATAGGTCACGGGGAGAGATCTACCCTACTTTCTGAGTATATATACTATTCTCTTTTTCTGTACTTGTACCTTGAAAATGTCTGAATAGACGAAAGCGCTCGGTCTCATTTCTGTTATTTTCCTAGTGGTTTTTCTGCATACTAGAATCACGCGTTCAAGTGACTTCTTCTGCATATATACATATATATATATATATATATATATATATATATATATATATATATATATATATATATATATATATATATACACTTTTTTCACGGTGAGGTCAGATGGACATGGAAGTGAACAATGTAACATATGTTGCCTCGGTAAGTATAATAAGCGTTTAAGGATGCATTTGCTAATGACAAAAGCTCCTCCTAGTTTCTATGCAAAATGCAAACGCGCGTCTAAATCCCTTGGCCATTTTTCAAAATATCATTCCTTGTGTCTTCATAATTTCCGAAATAAAGCCCTAACAACAATTCTTTAGGATGATTGTGGAACTCTGAAAGCGAGCGTTTATTTGTTTGTTTGCTTGTTTCGGAGGCAAGTGTCTATGATGCATGTCGAGTCCTTTAGAATTTATCTCCTTACAAAATGTTAAAAAAAAAATAATAATAATTAAAAAGGTGGCCGCATATTTTCGAAAGGAAATTCGTAAATATTTTTTTTCTAAAGCAGACAGCAGTGTCATTACATGCAGTAACATTTCAGCCGAATAAAATAAAACATTACTAACCAAAATAAAATCAACCAAGTTAGTTAACGTAACAATAGGATCTGTTAACATTGTGCAACCCCTTTTTCGCTAACTGTGTTGTAATCATGGACTGATTACATTGACTGATGCTGACTACAATGAAGCATACAAAATCAAGTTACATTGCTAACACGTTTAATCAAATTAGATTAAGAACTGATTTACCATCAACGTAGTTAACGAACGGAATAGACTTAATAACCTGAAACGCTGAAACAGATAACTTCATGGATAGGGATGATAGGTGGTAATGGACATGGAACTGCCTAGTGTAGGCCTTATGGTCTCCTGCAGTTTCTCCTACTCATACTCGTTCTAATGTTCTGGAAATTCCAGTATTCTATTCTGGAAACGTCAGTGTTTCCAGTATGTATCTAAGAATTTCCAGAATTCGGAATATTTCGTTCCGAATATGGAAGATTTCCGAATTTCAGAGATTCCCAATGGGAAAAAAATATCCAAAACTTCAATCTGGCGGAAGCCAGAATAAAATCATTCAAGTATATCCCTTCGTGTTGAAGAAACCAATATTGCAGCGGATACTATGTCGAACTCATGAGAAGGTGGTCCTGAGTTCGACTCCCGGGATCCACTACGTGTATCTTACATTGGTTCGCGACACCCCTGGCCAGGAGGGGAGGCAACCCAAACATCGGCAAAAAAAAAAAAAAAAAAAAAAAAAAAAAAAAAAAAAAAAAAAAAAAAATCGGCTTGCTGGAATTGACAGATCTTGCTTTATCAGGGGTTTCTCACTTCCCAGTGGGTGAGTGTGGGATGGCGTGTCTGTGGGCAATGATCCTTTACTGAAAGCTTAATGAGAATCCCAGTTGTTGATATTTCGTTCCTGTTACATAACACTGGAGGAATCCCTCTCGAGATGTAGCTGAAGATCACAAGGATCTATTTTCACTGTCGACACTGATGTCGTTTAAGCCAAG
>NC_134781.1:79324056-79326556 GCF_046742065.1 Oratosquilla oratoria | reverse complement strand
TCTCTTGTTTCTCTGGAACTTGTACTCTCTCTCTCTCTCTATCTATCTATCTATCTCTCTCCCTCTTTCACTTCTCTTTCTAATTCATTTTCGTCCCACTTTTCTTGCCCATTCCTGTGATCTCTCTCCAGTGTGGGTCCGGTGGCTGAGTGGTCTCTCCTCATCCCTCGCCCTCCATTAACCTTCTCATTTTTTCTTATCTTTTCTTTTACGCTCTCTCCCTCCCACTCCTCTCACACGGACTCTCCTTTTGTCTGAACTTCCCCCTTGACTGCCTATCTGTCTGTCTGTCTGTTTTTGTTTTCCTTTTTCTCTCTATGTATCTCTCTCTACCTCTTTTTAACTGTTTTCTTTGATTTTTGGAAAGGTGATCTATATACTAATATGCCTTTCTGTCTGTCTGTCTGTTTTTGTCTTCCTTTTTCTCTCTATGTATCTCTCTCTACCTCTTTTTAACTGTTTTCTTTGATTTTTGGAAAGATGATCTATATACTAATATGTTCATCTCATTTTACTCTTTATCATAAATTTCCATTTCCTTTCCTATCTTACACTTTACGCCTTGTTCCCATTTTTCCTAAGCCTATTTCCTATCTTCCATTTATCCTATGTCCCATATTCTTTCCATGTTTACTATTACATCTCTCCACTTCTCCCTCATCCCTTATTTTCCTTGTTTGGTACCTATTTTTTTCCTCCCGAGCCTATTTTCAGCAATACGTGTCATGTCCCTATTTTTCTCTTCCTCTTCCCATTTTCTCTGAGGTTTAATTCAGTCTCTCCGTCTTCTTCTCAGCCCTGCCAAGTGCTCGAATTTTTTTTTTCTTTCTTCGTTCTCTTCATTTACATTTTTTTCTTTTTTCTTAACCTAAATCTCTCTCCTGTTCATCCTCGCCCTCCCTTTCCTTTGCCATCGTCTTCTTTATTTATAATTTTGATTTTAATCTTCACTCTTCTCTTGTTCCTATTTCTCAAACACTCTCGTTCTCTCTCCCTCTCTTTCTCTCTACACACACAAACCCATGCACATTTCCATACATACACACACACGCACGCACGCACGCACACACACACACACACACACACACACACACACACACACACACGCTGAGAATTCTCTCTTCTTTCAATCTGTTCCTCCTTGTCGATTGTGTCCACAGTCCTCTTCCCTTCTTTTCTCCTATCTCTGTCCTACGACGACCATGTTCCTCTCTACTTCCCTTTTCCTTCCTCCTCCTCCTCCTCCTCGATCTACTTTCCCGTCCCTCCACTCTGACCTCCTCTCTCCCTCCCTATCGTACTCCTTTCTTCGTTCTCGACCTCTGATTTACAAGTTCCTCTTAAGTTGGTCATTAGCTGTCGACCTCCAACTCTCATCTCCGCCAAGTAACACATATGTTCCTTTTAGCCTTAGTCAGAGGAGCCGTGTCGAAATGTGCATCAACACCAACTATCAACACAGGGAAATAAAAAATAATAATTCGGTGAAATTCATGAATGGCAAAGGATCTACAAGGCAACACTGGTGAAATGAGTCTCCATTAGCGCTTAGGGAAAAAATATTCACCAACTCTGAGTATATTTTCCACTGACTTAGTTCTCGTGTCATCTGTGATGGTCACTCGCCTTCCTTCCTTCCTATCTACTCTTCCTTTTCTTCGCATTCTTCTGACATCGTCAACACCACCGTTATCTTACCCCACTTGGCTCATTACTCTTATCACCATAATCACCATTACTATTCCCATCCAACCTTCAGCACAACTAACACGCCTATCACCACCAACTTCATCACCACAATGTCACCACCACGTGCGCCATTTGGACCATCCCCGTCACCAAAAAAACACCACTTCCACCACCACAGCCGTAATCACCACCACCACTATCACCACCATAATCACCAACACACACCCCTCGACCCACAAACGGAACCATTACTGTGGCATCTCGCGGGTCATTATCGTCACCACTGGATCCCCGATGGCCTTGTCCATCAGGACAGCGGTGGTCACCACCACCACTACCACCACTACCACCAGGCCATCGCTGGCCACCCTAGCCATCCGGCCACCAGCCCCGGGGACGGAATCTTCTGCCGCGGACATTCTTTCAGCACTTCCTGCAGAATTACATTCCGCCCTCTTTGGTCCCCATACGAAGAAGGAGGATGGAGGCCGTGGGCCGACCGTGTGCGTGGGCAGGTATGGGTTAGTTGATGAGAGAGAGAGAGAGAGGATAAGACTGAGAGCGAGAGTGAGAATGAGTGTGAAAGTGAGAGCAAAATTATATAAGAGTTTCAGTGACCAGAATGCGCCCTTGCGCGCTCGAGTGTATGTATGTATATATATATATATATATATATATATATATATATATATATATATATATATATATATATAACGTACGTGTGTGTGTGTGTATGTGTGTGTGTGTGTGTGTGTGTATGTGTGTGTGAGCGTGTGTGTGTGTGTGGAGAGAGAGAGCGAGAAAGAGAGAG
>NC_134781.1:79306556-79319056 GCF_046742065.1 Oratosquilla oratoria | reverse complement strand
TAGACGAAAACTACTTGACGTTATTATTGAAATACGAACACGACATGGATGACTGGGCACCATTATGGGAATATACCCCAGTGCGACAAGGACGACATTACGTCATTATCGGAATACATCCGGAGTCGACGACATTACGTCATAACCGGCTGCTGACGCCCTGACTACTCCAGTTCACTGTGAGTATTGATTAGGCTGCATGCAACTCGTCCAACGCTACTAACCGTCAGAATACTAAACGCCAGTATCCTCCAGAATTTCAGTATACTGTCTCAGTGCTCTTTTCTTTAAGGTGCCTCTGACGAAAAGGTCGGAGTTTAAGAAAATCATTCGCTCTCCAGTACCCTCACATTTCTCTCTTTCTTTTTCTCTCTCTCTATTTCTCTCTCTCTTTCTTTCTCTCGTATACATTGTTTTATCTGACAGAGCCCTGTCTTCTTTCCCCCTCACTTCAAATATATGGACTTACCAAGAGGATAGACCACATAAAACAGAAATAAAATACATTATTTTTTATTTCTATTTATCTATTTATATATTGAGGCGGGAATATCTGAACACATATTTATATGTATTTATTTATTTACTGATACATATGTACGTATATACATATATGTATTACACCCGTCTGTATCCATGCATGTGTGAATGTGTTATGCATAGTATGTATGCATGTGTATGTATGTACTCTATATATGTATGTACGTATTTATGGATGTATGTATTTATAAACTTTTATGAGTTTGTTGAGGTATATGAATGTAAACATGTAACTAGGTAAATATGTAACTACATACCTATGTGCGTATTATGGAGCATAGACGTTTCTTTATCCACTTTAATTTGTATATAGACATGCATGCATGCACACACACACACACACACAATATATATATATATATATATATATATATATATATTTTATATGTATATACGCACACGGAAGTATTTCTGTGTTCGTATGTGTGCATATGTGCATGTGTGTACAATGTGTGTGTGTGTGTGTGTGTGTGTGTGTGTGTGTGTGTGTGTGTGTGTGTGTGTGTGTGTGTGTGTGTGTGTGTTTTACTCCAAAGGTTTATTTATTTGTATGGGACTATTTTTTTTTTTTTTTCTTGGCTATTCCTCAGACATTTTGTTATTCTAATTTTTTGTAACCTCTTGTAATTTTCTTTTCTTAATCAAAGATATATTTAATGTCTTTGCAATTTCCATTGCTAAATTTACCACAGTAATACCTGTGAGTCTTTATTTTGACTGATTTCTTACTCTTCCCAATTTACCTTTCCACAATTGAAATCACCCGCTAAGATTCTATTGTCGTTTTTTTGTTCACTAGTAGTATCCTCTAAATCAATAGTTACCTTCGATAACAAATACTGATACTCGGCTTTATTTTATTTACTTATTTATTTATTTATTTATTTGTTGTTGTTTTTTCCCATTGTGTTAAAAGAGACGCTTGATAAACCAACATCTCTTCTAACATTTTGTTGGTCATAATCCTCAGCTATCACCTTGTCCCTACCATTACTTAAAATCACCTTACCCACTATTATGTCATTCTTCCTTTTTTTTCATATATTTAAAGTCTTCACACATCATTCTGCAACTAGATGTCAACATTATCATGTAACTTGGATTCTAATGGAAAGATAATTGGTCCATTTGCCTTCAAGTATCTGCATACGTCACTTCCGGACACTTTCATTGTACCCTATCCTGACTTTATCTCTTCTCTCCATCTACATAACTTGATCAGTTTCTACAACATTAGAACTCCAAGCAAACCTATTGCTTCTCTTGTATTGGCCATAGGCTGCTCTCTTCTTTGGATTCATTTAATATCTCTTTTATTATTTTTTTTTTTTTATCCTCAGTCGCACCTGTCTTAATTAAAGCATTCGTGAACTATTCCTTAGCTGCTAATAGTTTGCGACCTGAACTTGTTTCTTTGCAGCCCTGTCCCACCTTTTTTTATATTTACCTAAAAAAAACACATCTTATTTAGTCTTCTGCACTGGAGTCACTTCCTACAACTGGTGATCTAATACAGGTGTTCAAGTGGGTCAAAGGTTTTAACGAGGATGATGCAAACAAGGTCATCATATTAAGACAACATGGCAGGACTCGAAATAATGGATTTAAATTGGACAAATTCAGATTCAAGAAGGAAGTAACCAAGAGCTTGCTTATTAATCGGGTGGTCGACGAATGGAATAGATTTAGAAACCATGTAATGAGCGCTGAAACTATCGGTTGTTTTACGAAACGGTTATATAACTTTATGAATGGAGATGACAGGTGGTAATGGACATGGAACTGTCTAGTGTAGGCCTTGTGGACTCTTACAACCTCCTTCATTCTTATATTCTTATAAATTATATATATATATATATATATATATATATATTATATATATATATATATATATATATATATGTATATATATATAATGTATATATATATATATATATATATATATATATATATACATATATATATATATATATAGAGAGAGAGAGAGAGAGAGAGAGAGAGATAGATATACTTGCAGGAGTATATACATTCACACAAAGAAACATACACATATTCAAACTAAAAGTAGGAGTATAGCCATTCCTCAGAATCCTCTCGCAATATGGAAGACGGCACCCGTCTCAAGGGATCTGCCTTTATGATCTACAAAGGAAGAGGAGGAGGGGGAGGAAGAGGAGGAAGAGGAGGATAAGGAGTGCATGGAAGGGTGAGGGTGTGCGGGAGTGAAAGAGAGAGAGGAAGAGAGGGAGGGGGTAGGAGAAGAAATGAGAAGGGAGAAGAAAGGAGGGGAGGAGAAAGAGGATGATAAGAAAGAGAGGGAGAAGAAAGAGGAAGGGATGAAGCAAGAAAAAAAGAGAGGAGGTTGAGGAAGAGGAGGAGGAGGAAGAAGAGGGTGAAGAGGAGGAGGAGGAGGAAAAGGAGGAAGAGGAAGAGGAAGAGGAAGAGGAGCAGGAGAAGGGCATATACGAGAACGTGGAAAAAAGGGACGGGGGTGATAACGAGTCAAAGGAGGAGGAGGAAGACAAAGAAAAGACCAAGAAAAAAGTGGAAGAAGAACAGAAGGAGGAGACAGAGGAAGAGGAAGAGGAGGAAGAGGAAGAGGAGGAAGAGGAATAGGTGAAGTAGGAAATGGAGGAAGAGGAGGAAGAGGAATAGGTGAAGTAGGTAATGGAGAAGGATGTGAAATAAGTATGGAAGAAGATGCTGTAGGAGCTACGGGAACAATCGGTGTTTGAGGAACAGTGTGCACAAAGTAGAGGTCGTGTTCGAGCGCAACCAAAGAGTGACCTGTGGCTCTGAGGTTCTTTATCCCTTCTCGATCTCGTGCTTAAGCTCCCTCCAACGACCTGCCACAGAACGCAGCGCCCAACGAAGAGGATGTGACGTTTCTGAGTACCAGCGATCGACGCCCGGGTGAGTGAGCGATAGTGACGGAGTCATCGAGTAATGACCGTATGACTGTGTGTGTGTGTGTGTGTGTGTGTGTGTGTGTGTGTGTGTGTGTGTGTGTGTGTGTGTGTGTGTGTGTGCGTGTGTGTGTTTTGAGGGGGACTGGGAAGTAAATTGCCAGGCGATTTCATTCAGTTAACGTGTTAAACCTCTCGATTAATTCTGTTGAAAAAAAAAACAGCGGCTTGCTGCAACTGACAGGGTTTTGCCCTACCAGGGGTTTCTCACTTCACACTGTGCGGTAGTGGAATGGTGACCTTCTTACTTTATTCTGGCTCTCGCAAAACGATATCGTCGACTTCAATCACGATAACAGAGTCGTTACCTTAACAGTACCAGAAACCAGCTCCGTTATGAGATTACTCGGACACGGTAGGGCCTACGAGAGTAGCTCCCGAAGTGAATATAGAAACTTCGAAGAGACAACCCTTGTTCTGGCTGACCCCATGTAAATTCACTCAGTAAAACTATGACGTTCCAGGGTCGAACAATGTCTCGAATAACTTGCTACTCTTTCATATATTCTTCTGTTCATCGCCGGGTGATTCTATTCACCTAAAAGGACAACTCCAGTGCTCAAGGGTTAGGCGTATTCCTAATCGAGGATTTGTCTTCGAGTTCGAGGCCAGCCGAGCGGTAGCTGTCATTTTGCTTCCCCTGATGGTCTCTCTCGCGGCTTCGAACTCGGCGTATTCTTCAGCTGCCACGAAGTCGAGGGCAGAAGCTTTCCTAAGAACACCGGACTCGATTTCTAACCGATGGCAGAGGAATACGAGATATCTTGTAACCCTTCCACAGTGGTGGTGGTGCTGGCAGTGGTGGTGTGGGCCGGGGTTGTGGTGCTGGAGAAGCTACTGGAGTTAGATGTGGTTGTGTTGGTGGTGTAGGATGTAGTGGCGTTAGGGAGGTGATTGCAGATGGTGCTCCTGGTTGTGATAAAGGGGAGATTGTAATGAAGGCGAGTCTGGTATTGGTGAAAATATCGATGATGTACTGGCTAGTGGTGATGAACAATGATTATGGTGTCAATTGTCTGAGTGACAACTGCCCCTTGTTGTGTAGTGTCAGTGACGATGACATCAGCCACTGAGATGGGATGCAGATCGTAGTGGAGGTGGAGGTGAAGGTGGTGGTAAAGAGGAGGATAAGGAGGTGGATGGTGACACTTGAGAAGGCGATGGCAGCGCTAGAAGTGACACTTGTGGTAAAGGATGTCTCAAAGATGACGAAATCAGTTCACCCCTTTCGTACTGGGTGACGCTTTCCCTCTTGTTATGGCTGCTACCATATCATTCTCCTCATCTCTAAGACTCCTTCTCGGCAGCCAAGGGGTTAAGGCTGGCATCGTTTAAGCCCTTAGGTTCTGTGTGGCAATTTTTCTTCGATTTCTTCTGCCTCAGTGCCAGCTCTACGGTAGCGAAGAAGGTGAGACCATGGAAACGTGGATGAATTTGAACGATATATGGCATATATATATATATATATATATATATATATATATATATATATATATATATATATATATATATATACACACATACATATTTGTGTATTTCGGCAGCAATTTCCCCCAATGTATGTAGTATTAAATGCGACTGAAATTTCGGCGTTGATGATGATCTTTTTCTTAGAAATGAAAGTCTGCAGAAAATCCAGAAAAAAAATCATCAACGCCAAGATTTCCGTCGAATTTAACACTACATGTATATATATATATATATATATATATATATATATACACTTATACACATATACATAGATTTTGTTTTGCATGATATGCTTGTACATATATTTATATATATGCACTTCCAGGCATACACATACATACGAGTATTACATACAGATGTGTATGTACATATACAGTATGTCAACGTGCATATTAGCTTAACCTTACAATATATTTCCTTTTCCCTGACGCCAAAACAAAACATCTGCCTTCCACACCTTTCACATTTTCATCATATATACCTTATTGCCTGAAAACCCCATTATTCCACTTTTGCCCCATTCTCGGTCAATATTCCCATCCCATCCACTTTCACTCCGCTAATAACCTTGTACCCAGACACAGAGCACACATACACATTCATACACACGCACACATACACACACACACACACTAGTGGCGCAGTGGTAGAGTTCCTGGCTGACACTATAGCGGTCCAGGCTCGAATCCCGCCCAGGGCTGAAATAATCTCAGTATCGCTGCGCTGCGGGTCGTTACTCCAACTCTCGTGGGCGGTGATTTGTGTGTGTGTGTGTGTGTGTGTGTGTGTGTGTGTGTGTGTGTGTGTGTGTGTAAAGTCACAGCATTACCCATAGATCGGTCATATATGAACTCTGAGCCCTCTTCCGGTAGGGGAATAGCTGTCGATCACGAGTCCAACACCTGATCCAAGACCATGGTGAATCACACACACACACACACTCGTCTGTAGTTTCGATCCCCACCCCTGTCCCCACGAACAACCAATTCCCATTTTCGAACTCCCAACAGCTATGGTAACTGCCACTAGCACTGGATGTCGTAACATAGAGGGCTAGGGTGACCTCTTTGTTTACAGCTGAGCGCCTCCTGGGGGTAGTTTTCTCGTACCCCTCCAGTATTCATTAATATATTATATACGATTTAGTTTACTCTCCCAGTCGCACGTACTCCACAATTCCTCACCCAGTGGCACTACGGTCTTCCTAATACCCCACTTACCATCCTTACTTCCCAAACTTCATAAAACCTCCATCGTCCACGGAGCTGCCTAGTGTAGGCCTTATGGTCTCTTGCAGTCTCCTTCATTCTTATGTTCTTATGTTCCATTCCGTTAAAACTTCTCCATTCTTATAACTTCTCTCCACCCACACCCCAATGTTTCTTCTTCCTAACCTTCCCCCTGCACACTGTTCCCTGTATGTCTCACCCACCCTCTCTCCAGTGTACTATCCCCCCGTCTCCTCCCTCCCCACTCTTCCTCCCCAACCTTCTCTCCAACATTCCCAACCTCCAGTCTCCTCCTATCCGTGAACTGGTGACGAACGGGTGAACACTACACAACGCCATGACTACTTACGCGAGAACAAGCACGGCGAAAGCGACTGGCCCATCTGCTACCTTTCCTCACTCCCACCTCCCCCCGGCCAACCAACCAACCAGCCAGCCAGCCATCATATATCTTCAAATATGGTAATGTGATTAAAACAGTGGACATTTGTATGGTAATAGGCTACACGGCTGGCTCCGCGCGGGATATAAGCTAATATTGCGTAGTTCCCCCACCCCACCCCACCCCGGCCCCACATCATAAAGCAAACAAAGGTGGACCTTTGCAGTACTCTTAATGCATACACATACACACACACGCTCGATCACGAGTCCAATATATGATCCAGGACCGTGGTGAAACACACACACACACACACACACACATACACTGAGGACGGGACACCACGAGCATAGCTCCCCTTCCCGTAAAATACAACTAGGTAAAATACACGTAGCTCCCCTTCCCGTAAAATACAACTAGGTAAATAGGTAAAAATACACACTTTCTCTTCCGGGAGGAAAACAGCTGTCGATCACGAGTCCAACACGTGATCCAATACCATGGTGAGTCACACACACACACACACACGTATGGTACATAGCTTTTACCTCTTAGTTTCAAAACCATATAAATTGATTCTTGTAGCAATTCTCCCAATGCATTAACCTTTTTCGTTGTAGCCTGTGTGCCATTTACCTTTTCATTACATGGCCCGACAAATCGATCCCATTCACCTCCACGCACGTTAACGAGTTAATGCACTTTTCTATCCTATTCATGGAACTGGGTAAACATCTTGTTTTGAACGTACACAGGTTGGAGAGGTAGATAGAAAAGATCAAATTAATCCACATTACCGACTGTCGAACGGGTTTTGAAGGCTCGAAGCCAGAGCATGTAGTCGATTGCGCATGCGTCAGTTTGTGTGGGGGACGTGAAATCTTCGCCATTGAATTGGGTTTCATCCCAAGGGTATATGAACGATCATTTACATACGTAAAAATTAGATGAATTAAAGAATGCGTATACAAATGAAAAAACAGAATACAAATAAGAGTAAATAAATATAGAAATAGATAAAAGAATAAATAATTAAAGTATACCACTCGGTTCATGACGACGTCTTGCCACCAACGGTTTTGGAGCTCGATGTACGATAACTTAAAAATCAATATATATTATAACATCCGTAATTCATTGGTGTGGACCTACCTTCAAGCCTTCAGGACTTCTCATTGGGCACAGAGATCCCAAAGAATGTGTCTCCAACACGGAAAAATGAAAACAAGTAAATAAAAAATAAAAAATAAAAAGTACAAAAAAATGCATTGATGCGCGCCATGTCGGTCGGGATATGCATTGATGCCATATTTTCTAAACATGGTAGATTTAATTCGTTTATATTACTTACTTTACAACTCTTAAATTTCAATTATCTATTGATTTAAATTCATCTTTTCTGACTTTAGTATATGAATTTTGATAGGACTGTTACTCCTAATGTTTGAAATAATAAAAAATTGATGTATTTCTGGTCGAAGCCTTGAACACCAACTACGCTCGAACAAGTTCATTTCCTCGTCCTGTCACACTCCACCTCATTCCAACATACTCTGTCACCCCAATACAAAAGCATCTCCCCCTCAATGCTCGACCTTACCTGCCTCGAGGGCGACTCCAGTACTCACTTGGCAACACACTACTTACACAGACACAAGTATCCCATGTACGTGTGTAGGCGCGTGTACATGTGCGTAAAGTCCGTGTGTGTGTGTGGGAGATTCAACATAGTCTTGGATCACGTGTTGGACTCGTGATCGACAGCTACTTCCCTCTCGGAAGAGAGCTCAGAGCTCGTATATGACCGTTCTATGGGTAATGCTGTGACCTTACACGCACACACACACACACCCAACTCCCCGCCCACGAGAGTTGGAGTAACACCCCGCAGCGCTGCGATGCTGTAATTATTTCAGCCCTGGATGGGATACGAACCCGGGCCTCCGTAGTAGTGGCCGGGAACTCTACCAACTGCGCCACGAGTTGTGTGTGTGTGATTGTGTGTGTGTGTGTGTGTGTGTGTGTGTGTGTGTGTGTGTGTGTGTGTGTGTGTGTGTGTGTGTGTGTGTGCGTGTGTGTGCGCGCGCGCGTATAGTTGAGAGCCTGTCCCCAACCCAATTTCAAGAGCTTTCTCCTTAACTCTCAAGCCCCATTGCAAGCTTGTACGAGACTCTGTGAAAGCGAACCACTATTTGGCCCCCCCTATACTTATTTCCAAGAAAATATTTACATGTAGTCGCTCCATCATCTGTGACTGACAGACTTACAGACTTTGAAGAGTTTCCTAGAATGGGAAGACACAGCACATATAATGTCGCAATGACGATTTTTTGAAGATATTCATGAACGCGGTTAAGGATACTTTAATCAACACCTTATCTTCGATGACGCTGAGGCTAGATTCGAATTATCCAATCACATGAAAGTACGTCAGGTTGGTGGGCGGGGCCATTTGGACATTTTCAAACTGAACAGGTTTATAATGATAACAAGAACAATAATAGTAATTCTTAATCAACAACATATCAGCCTTAACCTTCAATTTAACATATCATTAAGATCCTACCAGCTTTTCACTTTATTTTACATTAGGCCTACCATCAACCACTCTCTCTCCCTCCTTCCCCTCCCCTTCCCTCCATCGTCGTTCCTAGACTTAAGGTCATTTTACTTTCAAAAGACCTTTGTTATCATTTTCTTTGGTCCTTTATACACATACACCTGTACCACGAAACCTTTGTCAATCCTAGCCAGCTCCATGTCTCCCTTTGCCTAACCATATACATTCTTCTATTTGGTTACCTAATTGTCTAATCTTTTTAGTTAAACGAGCTCGTGACTGCGGGTTAATAGGTATGCGTGAATATTCATTTTGGTACGTATTACAGAATTATTTAACATCCAGTGTCTTTGAGTTCAATCTATATAAGTATTTGGTTCATATCCTTCATTTTTTGCGAGTAAATAACGTTGTTTTTTTCTATAGTTCTATGGTCAGAAAACGGGATGTGTACAATGACAACAGAAAATGCGCATCCACAAACATCTTGGGGAATAACCAACTGATTTAACATTATTAGTTTCTTCTTTTCATCTTAATTTATTTCCTTTTTGTTTTATTAAGTCTAAGGTGCACATTGGTATCAGAGTTAGTAACAGAGCCAAACTTCACAATCGTATTACGAAGACAATGTAGAAACTATTAAAACACCATAATACTGGAAAATATATTCTGGGAAACACACAACTGACACACACGCGTGCGCGCGCACACACGCACATATGCACACATGTACACACACACACACATACACACACACAAACACACACAAGTACGTTTCAAAAAGAAACAAGGAGAGGTAGAAGAATCACACACACACACACACACACACACACACGATATATGCGCGTGTTCTTGCACATACACAAAAGCATGCATATATGTGCCTTCACATACGAATGCTGTGCGCGAACGTGCTCAGAAATGAAGTTCAGCTTCTCGCAAGAAATCGAGAAAGGTCGAGGGATTTGTTGAAAAATTGAGTTCATGACGGAAGGGCAATGGAATGGATTTGTGGGAAGGTGTGGTCTAGGCGAGGGAGTAGGGACGTGGGAGGTCAGGGGTGGGAGGGTTAGGGATGAGGGGGGAGGGAAGGGGGGAAATGGAGTTTACTTCGACGGGAAAGGAGAGAGAGAGGCATAATGGAGAGGATTTTGTGGAATGGTGAAACGAAGGAAGGAAGTGACTCTGAAAGTGGCGAACACATAGACGTGTGATGTGTTGACATGAGATACAGAAAAATTATGTCTGTTTGTTTGTGTGGCTGCACGTGATTCACCATGGTCTTGGATCACGTGCTGGACTCGTGATCGACAGCCATTTCCCTCCCAGAAAAGAGCTCAGAGCTCATATATGAATCGAACTTTGGATAATGCTGTGACCTTACACGCGCACACACGCCCAACTCCCCGTCCATGAGAGTTGGACCAACGACTCGCAATGCAGTGATGCTGAAATTATTTCAGCCCTGGGCGGGATTCGAACCTGGACCGCCGTAGTGGCGGCCGGGAACTCTAACCACTGCACCATCTATTCGTGTTTACGTATACGTGCGTGTAAGGTATGTGTATGTGGGTGTCTTTACCCTTACTGCAGGATAAGGTTTATGCTCGTGATGTCCCGTATCTGTGATTTCATCTCGTAGGTCACCTGTGTAACCCCGTTAAGTTTGACCTAATCTCTGAAACAGATTAAGTCAACTGTAGATGAGAATAAGCGATATATTCGCGGGACTAAGTCTTTACGAATCAGTGTTATATACATCTATAAACATGAAACGGCCTTCCGAAAATACAAGTACAAAAAGACACGACTGCAATATGGCTACGTAGATACACACCAAAACCCATGCATACAATACATCAAACTTAGAGTTTGAAAAAAATATCTATCTTATATCTAGCTATATCTAGATAAGTACATACCCTAAACACACAACATAAGAATATATATATATATATATATATATATATATATATATATATATATATATATATATATATATATATATATATATATATATCATGAAGGTGGAAAATGAAGTCACGGGTCTAGCTCCGAGTTCCTGAGTTTATTCTTGACCGGTTTCGCTCTAAGCATAGAGCACATCCGGTCAGGAATAAACTCAGGTACGCGGAACTAGACCCGTGACTCATTTTTCCACCTTCATCAACTTGTCACAATGTACCAGCATATATATATATATATATATATATATTATATATATATATATATACTGTGTCTTGATACTTTGCTTCTGACCCACAGCAGTGGGCGTGATACAGGGATGACCCGTCATCCAAGAGGAACTAGGATGAGAGGCTGGAAAGGGTGGGGGAGGGGAGGGGAGTGGAATGGGTGGGAGGAGGTTCGTGCCTTTGACTTGGGTACCTCCCTTGTAAGGGAAAAAAACTCTTGGAGTGAGTGTGTGTGTGTGTGTGTGTGTGTGTGTGTGTGTGTGTGTGTGTGTGTGTGTGTGTGTGTGTGTGTGTGTGTGTGTGTGCAGAGCGCTTTCGTCTATTCTGAATAGACGAAAGCGCTCGGTCACCTTTCTGTTATTTTCCTTGTGGTTTTTCTGCATATTAGAATCACGCGTTCCAGTGATTTCTTCTGCATATATATATATATATATATATATATATATATATATATATATATATATATATATATATATACATATATATATATATATATATATATATATATATATATATATATCCAAAGTGCACACAACACAAAGCTTTTCAAAACGCAAACTACCTTTCATGACAACAATTTTGTTATGTATGTTCAATGTAAACAAACCTTGCGCCATCAACATTATCCATACTTTATAATCAATTAGGTCTCCTATTGGAAATTTATAACAGATAATCATTTGGCCATACGCAGCAAATTAAAGACTTAATCTAGCTACAACAATTCCATTAGCTGCAAAAATTGGCCACAATCAATGGTCATTAATTTTATCTACAGTTAATGAATCCATTAATATTAAACGTGTGAATCTATTATTTAATGGTGCCAGTACAGATAACTGGAATTTTGCCTAACTACAACATACATAAAACATACACACGCACACAATATATATATATATATATATATATATATATATATATATATATATATATATATATATATATTGTATATATACACATATACATATTATATATATATATATAATATATGTACATATATGTATGTATATATGCATATCTACATATATGAAAGTATAAAAGTACATCCATATTTATACACACAAACACACATATACACACACACACACATACACACATGCACACACACACACACACATACACACACTGGTACCTAACCTTGCCGATTAACTT
>NC_134781.1:79266556-79301556 GCF_046742065.1 Oratosquilla oratoria | reverse complement strand
TTATATGGCGCGAAGCAACAGTATCACATAAAATACATTTATTAACCGAGATTTTTCTTTCAAAAAGCAATCTCTCAAACGATCAACTGTAATGGAGATAAAGAAAAAAATCGGTGAGAGAGAGAGAGAGAGAGAGAGAGAGAGAGAGAGAGAGAGAGAGAGTGAGAGAGATCAACTGTGATGGAGATAAATAAAAAAAATCGGTGTATTCTTTTCTTGCGAGCCGCCACTGGCTAATTCAAAAATCATTTCTTTTGCCGCGGTTGGCAGTTGTAGAAGGGGTAGAACACTCGACGTTATGAATTGCTGTTCGTCAACCTCCTGAGGAAGACCACTTCAACACTGAATAAAATCACCGGGTATTCACTAATCTCCACCAGTTTTCAGTGAGTGATTCTCAATGAATCTCTATGACTCACAACCCCCCACCCGCTCACTCACCCCCAACCCCCCCCCCACTCACCCCGCCTCAAGTGTCCTTTGCTCCTAATTGAGAACCTCTAGACTAGAGACTTCGCTGCTTGTTGACGCTGCATCATCAACATGCTGCTCCAGCGACCCCATAATACTACTACAACTGCACGCACTGGTCTGTTGCAGCTGCTACAGCTGTTACCAGCAACGCTTCCATTCTTGGGGTTCTTATTTTTGAGTAAATATTTGCAACAGCTGTTCTTTCTTTTTTCGAAAAAAAAAGAGCATACGAGACTAAGAAACAAAACCGAGCTTACAATTTTTTTTTTCATTTCGTCTTCCACATTCGTTCTTATTCTCATTTCCCTTTCCTACCTTTACAAATAACCTTCTTTCCCTTTCCATCCCTCCCCTAACCTACACCCTTTCTTTCCTACCCTCCTTACCTCTCCTTTCCTTTACCCTACCCATACCTCCTATTTCCTCTATCTACTATCAGAGCCGACTCTTCACTTTCCTTTGATTTTCGCCCCCCTCCCCCCGTACGGGACACTAACTACAGAACGTATATGAAATCACTAACCTAGTGACTTTAGTGGAACCCCTACGGATCTGAGTCACCATTTTTTATGATTGGAGACTAATATCCACTCAAGAAAAATAAATCTGATCATTTAACTTCCCTTCTTTCTGTTCTCCTCCTTCAGACCTTGTCTACCAAAGTCTCCCCATCTTGGGGGCAATACTATCTCCAAGGCTTGAAGCTCTGGTTATATCTATCCTGCTACTATCACCATTTTAAATATTACCATTATCATAATCATATAATTGATTATACAAAACAAGCTTTGACGGCTCCAAGGAAAGAGGAAAGAATGGAGAGGACAAGGGGAAAAAGAGGGATAGAGAGGGGAGAGAGAGAGGGAGAGGGAGAGGGAGAGAGAGAGGAGTGGAAAAGACATAGGACGAGAGTTAAATGTTTAGAAAGATCAATAGTAATCCCGTTGCACTGTGAGTCTTCTTCTTCTTCTTCCTCTTCTTCTTCCTCTTCCTGACTTGTAGGGCGCAGTAAGAGGGGAACTTCCATTTCTGTTTTATGTGTCTTCATAAATTCAAAGAGTTCAATCCCTTACAATGCATCAAAGTAACCGAGGTATATATGATGAGGCAGAGGCAGAGGCTGAGGCTGAGGAGGAGGAGGGGGAGGAGGAGGGGGGAGGAGGCGGAGGAGGAGGAGGAGGAGGAGGAGGAGGGGGAGGAGAAGGAGGAGGGGGACAGAAGGGTAGGAGAGACGATGAAAGATGGAACGGTAAGGGGAGAGGAACATGGTTTAGAACGAGATGGAAGAAAAAGGAATTGGGTGGAGGAAGGAAAGATGCACTCGGATACTGTATTATTGCAGAAATAATCAAGTAAAAGTGAAACAGGTGGAGAAAAGTAGGAAAGAGAAGAGGACGAGGGGAAAACGAGTGGAGGAGGAAAATAAGGGAGGAAAGGAGGAGGGGGTGGGAGAGGGGAGAGAACAGCACAGAAGAAAAAGGTCACAGGCAGAATGGATAGACAGGAACGAGAGGACTCGAAGCAGATGAGGGCGGTAGGTATAGGAGAGAAGGGAGAGGGAGAGGAAGTAAAGAGAGGGGAGGGGAGGGGAAGAGAGGGGAGAGAAGGGAAAGGGAGGGGAGGGGTGTGGAGTGGAGGTGAGGAAGAGTATTCGAGGAAAAGAAACTAAGACGAGAGGAAGAGTTGAAGAGGAAGAGGAAGACGTGGAGAGCAATCGACTAGAGAAGGCCCACTACAGAAACGGATGGGTGTGCATGGGGGGTGGGGAGGAAGGAGGAGGAGAAGGAGGAGTGGAGGAGGAGGAGGAGGAGACGAGGAGGAGTAACAGTAGCAGCAATAGTGTTGTTGTTGTTGTTGTTGTTGTTGTTGTTGTTGTTGCTGTTGTTTGCGTTGATGGAGGTAGCGGTGATGGTAGTGGTGGTTTTGGTGGTGGAGATAGTGGTGGTGTTGATGTTGGTGGTGATGGTAATGATGGTAGTGATGGCAGTGGTGATGATGTTGATGGTGGTGGTGGTGTTGATGGTAGTGATGTTGATGGTAGTGATGTTGATGATGGTGGTGGTGTTGATGGTGGTGATGTTGACGGTGTTGATGTTGATGGTAGTAATGATGATGGTGGTGGTGGTGTTGATGGCGGTGTTGATGTTGGTGGTGATGGTAATGATGTTGTTGTTGTTGTTGTTGTCGTTCCCTAGACTGTCTGGTGGTGGTGGTGATGGTAGTGATGTTGATGATGGTGATGATGTTGATGGTGGTGGTGATGTTGATGGTAGTGATGTTGATGGCAGTGATGTTGATGATGGTGGTGTTGATGGTGGTGATGATGATGGTGGTGGTGTTGATGGTAGTGGTGCTGATGATGGTGATGTTGATGGTAGTGATGTTGATGATGATGGTGGTGGTGTTGATGGTGGTGTTGATGGTGGTGATGGTAATGATGTTGATGATGGTGGTGATGATGTTGATGGTGATGTTGATGGTAGTGATGTTGATGATGATGGTGGTGATGATGTTGATGGTGATGTTGATGGTAGTGATGTTGATGATGATGGTGGTGATGATGTTGATGGCGATGTTGATGGTAGTGATGTTGATGATGATGGTGGTGGTGTTGATGGTGGTGGTGGTGGTGATGGTAGTGATGATGATAGTGGTAGTGTTGATGGTAGTGATGCTGATGATGGTGGTGATGTTGATGATGGTGGTGTTGATGTCGGTGGTAGTAGGGTTCACACCCAGCAAGTCAACAAATGATGGAGCAGCAAAACTTCCTGTGTTTGTGAAACGTGGGCGCCTTTCAGCAACGAATAATTGCAATTTATGTGTGTTGGTCCCAGGAAGACTTTCCGTTCATTGCAATGCAGGCAAAATTAGAATAATCTAGAATACCATAGAACAAAATGGAATAAACATAGAATATAATAACACAAGATGAAATTACATATAACAGAAAACATAAAATAAAATAAGATAATATATAATAACACAAAATGAAATTACAATAAACAGAAAACATAAAATAAGATAAAATATAATAACACAAAATGAAATTACATAAAACAAAAAACACGAAATAAATAAGATAAAATAACACAAAACAGAATAAAAGATATTTAGACAGACAAGTAAAATAGAAAATAGAAAAGGAAAAACAAGAATCGGAATAAAAGAAAAAAAATAAGACAAGAATAAGAAGCAAAACCAAAAACAAGAGGAGATGAAGAAGAACAAGACAGGAAGCATAAGAGAATAAAAAAAAAAAAAAAGGCGGACTACAGTCTCAGGCCTTAACGACAAGACGGTATCTGGTCTTTAAGAACTCGAGGGCCAAGACACGAAGATAAACAGAGGGGAATGGATGGCGAGTGATAAAGTCAAAGACTCTGAGGGGGGAGAGGAAGGATGAAGAGAGGAGATAGACGGAGAGGAAAGGAGGAGATGGGGAGGTAGGGAGGTAGGGAGGAAGGGAGGGCAGGACTGAGGGAGAGAAAAGGAGGGAGGAAGTGAGAGGACAGAAATGTTGTGTGAGTGTGAGTGTCTTTCTGTGTGTGTGTGTGTGTGTGTGTGTGTGTGTGTGTGTGTGTGTGTGTGTGTGTGTGTGTGTGTGATAGAGGGAGAGAGAGAGAGAGAGAGAGAGAGAGAGAGAGAGAGAGAGAGAGAGAGAGAGAGAGAGAGAGAGAGAGAGAGAGAGAGAGAGAGAGAGAGAGAGAGAGAGAGAGAGAAAGAGAGAGAAAGAGAGAGAGAAAGAGAGAGAGAGAGCAGAAGCCGCCGGGCATCGGGTGCCGACAACGGCCGCGTCTCCGACGCCGACGGCCGAACTCACGGTCTCCTCCTCCTCCTCCTCCTCCTCCTCCTCCTCCTCCTCCTTCTTCGGGAGAAGAAAAGAACGCGGAAATGTAAAACAACAACAACGAAATGCAGATGAAAAAAAAATTGCAGCAGTGATGTGTAAACAAAAAATCGTCATAAGGCGTGAGTAAACAAAGACAAAGAGTAAAAAAAGATAAAAAATAAAAAATAAAAAATAAAACTATTTGTCAACAAAGACCCACGCAATTGCAGAAGGTGGGGTAAGGTCGGAAATGAAGGCGAGGGAAGAGGAGGGGAATTAAGGGGAGGGAAGGGAAGCGAAGGGGAGGTGAGGGGAGGAAAGGGAAGGAATGCGAAGAGAAGGGGAGGTGAGGGGAGGTGAGGGGAGTGAAGGGAAGGAAAGGGAAGGAATGCAAAGGGAAGGGGAGGTGAATCAAGGGGAGGGAAGGGAAGCGAAGGGAAGGTGAGAGGAGGGAAGGGAAGGGAAGGAATGCGAAGGGAAGGGGAGGTGAATCAAGGGGAGGGAAGGGAAGCGAAGGGAAAGTGAAGGGAGGGAAGGAAAGGAAAGGAAAGGAAAGGAATATAAAGGGATGGGGAGGCGAATAAAGGGAAAAGAAAGGAAGGATGGAAAGGTAATGAGAGGCGAATGAAGGGAAGGGATGAGAAGGGATAGGAAGGAATGGGAAGGGAAGGGAAGGCAAATGAAGGGAAGGGAAGGAAGGGGAGGGGGAAAGGTGAAAAGGAGGAAAGATGTGGTGAGATTACGTGAGATTAGGTGAAGTGAGAATGGCAGAGAGGAGAAGAAGAGAGGAGGAGGAGATGAAAGATCAGGAGAACGAGAAGAAATAAGAAGAATACGAAGAGAAACAGATGGAAGAGGAAGAGAATGACGAGAGGGACGGGAAAGAGGAGAAGGAGGAAAAGGAGGAGGAGGAGGAGGGAGAGGAGGACATGGAGGGCAAGAAGGAAGAGGAAGATGACGGAGATGTAGATGAAGACAAGGAAGAGGAGGGTGAGGATATGGGGAAGGACGAGGAGGAGGAGGAGGAGGAGGAAAAGGAGGAGATGGAGGAGGATGAGCTGGAGGAGAAGGAGGAAAAGGAGGAGGAGGAGGGAGAGGAGGACATGGAGGGCAAGGAGGAAGAGGAAGAGGACAGAGAAGATGTAGATGAAGACACGGAAGAGGAGGGTGGGGATATGGGGAAGGACGAGGAGCAGGAGAAGGAGGAGGAGGAGGAGGAGGAGGAGGCGGAGGAGGAGGAGCAGCAGCAGCAGCAGGTGGAGGACGAGGAGGAGGAGATGTTAATTAAACAAAGCAAAAAAAAACAAAAAAAAAGGAAGAGTGAACGGAGTGATATGAAAACGAACGAATAAAATGGAAATGTGCAAAAAAAAAAGACATGAATGTGAACAAGAAATACAAATTAATTATTACCTTCATCACAAAGCTCTCTCTGCAAACGTCACCATCGTTTTCATTACCGCGTCATGTATTATTACCCCTTTCCATTACCCTTTCACGCATTATTACCTCTTTTTCAACCGCGCCCTCTAATCACTTGACAACTGAAATGAAATCATTTATTCCACTCCCTATCATTGTTATGAGAGTCATTATCATCGTCATCATTGTTGTTGTTGTTGTTGTTGTGAAATGGAGTTCACCAGCGCTTCTGTCTCGCCGCTATCGTACGTTATGTTATGTTTGACGTAAAAGGCTTGTTTCACACATATCGACTTTTCGCCGTGCGCCGTCTACGACACGACGTCGTGCTCTCAAATAGCATAGGAATTAACAAGAATAAGAGGTGGGGAAATGAATAAGTGAATCTATATGAAGAAAAGATGAAGAACAACAACAAGAAAAAAGAAGAAAAAGAAAAACAAGAGGAAAAAGAAGAGTAATAAAAGAAGAAGAAGAACAACAACAAGAAAAAGAAGTAAGAAAAGGAACAAGGGAAATAGGAAAAAAGAAAGTAAGAAAATAAGATTGAAGAAACAAAAAACAAAAAACAAAAAAAGGAAAAAAAAAGAAGAAAAAAGAAAAGAAAAGAAAAGAAAAAAAAACAAGAAGAAGAAGAAAAAGAGGAGGATGAGACAAAAGAGATATTTCGATTAGGCTGGTCAGTCGACACAAGATGGCGCCCGCCCAGTCGAGGACTCTCATGCAAAAGCAAGCAAACAAACGCAGAAATTTTGCGCGCCCCAACGCATGGCTGCTCCCTAATGCATTCTACACAAAAGCACACTCACACATGAATGGAGGCATGCAAGCACCCAAGCACCAGTGTACATGCTCACATACAAACATCAGTGTAGACATTGGGGCATGAGCGCGTGTACACATACATACATACATACAAACATATATACACACCTATCCGTACACAAATACACATACATATACACATATATGTACATACATAAACATACACATACATACATACACACCTATCCGTACACATATACATACATACACACATACATGCATACAAACACAAACACACACATACACACACGTACCATACATATATAAGAGTACATGCATACACACAAACACTTACGAGTACATACACACATACGTCTATAAATTAACACATCCATATATACACACATGTCAAATATACATGCATACAAACACACGTACATACACATGCAAATATACAAAACATATATGCATACACACCTATATACATACATACATACGCACATACGTACATACATATATGCATACATACGCATACATACGTATACACATACAAACATACACAAATACATACAAACATACATACATACATTTATAGATGCATGCATACATTCAAACATATATGCGTATGTGCATACATACATATATACATACATACTGTACATACACACAACGACACATCCGTACGCACATCATAAGTGCATATACATACATACAGACCGACATAAAAACGCACGCACGCGAGTGATGGAAAATGAGAGCAACAAACTCGAAATTAAAAGAAAAAAAATAGAAAAACAACAAAGAGAAAGCGAAGAATAAGCCAAATAATTGGAGGTTGGATGCCGGAAAGAGTGGGAGGGGAAGACGGGTAGAGAAGAAAGACGAAAGAGAAGGAGAAGGAAAGTCGAGGAAGAGGAGGAGGAGAAGGAGGAGGAAGTTGAGGTTGGGGTGTTTGGAGGAGGAGGAGGAGGAGGAGGAGGAGGAGAGGGAGGAGGAGGAGGAGGAGGAGGAGGAGAGGGAGGAGGAAGAGGAGAAGGACCATACGGAAAATGGAGAGGAAGAGAAGGAGGAGGAGGAGGACAGGGAGGAGGATGAGGAGAAGGACCAAAAGGTAAAGGGAGAGGAAGAGAAGAAGAAGGAGGGGAGGGAGGAAGAGGAAGAGAGGGAGGAAGAGGAAGAGATGGAGGATTAGGAGGAGGGGTAGGACCAAAAGGGAAAGGGAGAGGAAGAGAAGAAGAAGGAGAGGGAGGAGGAGGAGATGAAGGGAGAGGAAGAGAGGGAGGAAGAGGTGGAGGAGGAGAGAGGAGGAGAGAGGAGGAGGAGGAGCAGAAGGACCAAAAAGGAAAGGGAGAGGAAGAGAAGAAGAAGAAAGAGAGGGAGGAGGAGGGGAGGGAGGGAGAGGAAGAGAGGGAGGAAGAGGAGGAGGGGAGGAGGGAGGAGGATGAGGAGGAGGAGAAGGAGAGAGAGCGGGAGGGAGATGCAGTCATGTGACAAAAGCGAAGGTGACGGCTTGGAGTCAATGGACGAGAAGTCCCAGAGGACCCATCTGGTCCTTCGGGTGAAAAGTGACTCCTGACGAAGGGAATCTTCGAAACTTTTACAAACACGACCAGGCAGGAGATACCCCTGCCCCCCTTTCAAAAAAAAAAAAGAGAGAGAGAGAGAGAGAGAGAGAGAGAGAGAGAGAGAGAGAGAGAGAGAGAGAGAGAGAGAGAGAGAGAGAGAGAGAGAGAGAGAGAGAGAGAGACCTCACACGACAACGCCGTCTAAGAGGTATCAAAACCTAACTTGACAAAAAAAAAATACTCAAAAATTCTATTCAAGGTGAACTAAGAGAGAACACAAAATATACAAATACACAAAATACTTGACATATATTCAGGTAATTCGAAAAAATTCTCTTCTTTTGAGTGTCTGATTAAAAACTATAATTAATCTAGCGGTAGATTCCAATACGTACACGTACAATACGTACATGTACACATGCACACGTACACCAAGACATGTACACACATACGACACACAAGAGCCTCCCCCCACCACCACCACCACCACTAACCTTCCATCTTTTATCATAATAACTAAACCAAGAAACCTTTTATTAAATATGGGAGAAAAAAAAATTCTCGAATTCCTATGCGGTACAACACGATATTACATATTGATATGCCGTAGTGTTCATAATGAACAAATGCATTTGAGACAATAAAAAGGGGAATCCGATTGAACGAGGCTATAAAAGGGAACGAAATGAGAATAACCTCGAGTAGCCGGGGAGCCAACAAGTGTAATAAAAGGAGAAGAAAGGAAACGAGAATGGGGTATAAAAACTTAAGAAGAAGAAGAAGAAGAAGAAGAAGAGGGAGAGGAGGGAGAAGAGGAAGAAGAGGAAGCGAGAGAGGAAGAAGAGGAAGAGGGAGAGGAAGAAGAGGAAGAGGGAGAGGAAGAAGAGGAAGAAGTGGAAGGAGAGGAAGAAGAAGAGAAAGAGGGAGAGGAAGAGGAAGAATTGTAAGAAGAGGAAGAGGGAGAGGAAGAAGTGAAAGAAGAGGAAGAAGAGGAAGAAGAAGAGGAAGAAGTGGAAGAAGAGGAAGAAGAGGAAGAAGAGCTAGAAGAAGAAGACAGAATAAGAATAAGTAGAAGAATAGGAAAAAGAATAAGAAGAGGAATGAGAATAAGAAGAGGAAGAAGCAGTATATAAAGAAGAGGAAAAAGAATAGAATACGAACAGGAATAAGAATAAGAAGAGAAAGAAGAAGAATATGAAGAAGAGGAAGAAGAATAGAATAAGAAGAAGAAGAGGAAGAAGAGGAGAAGAAGGTGGAGGAATAAAGACGAATAAGAGGTGAAAGAGATAGAATGAAATATATATATATATATACATATATATATAAATATATATAAATATATATACATATATATATAAATATATATACATATATATATATATATATATATATATATACACATATACAAAACACTATAAAACATATGTACATATCAAGAGAGAGAGAGAGAGAGAGAGAGAGAGAGAGAGAGAGAGAGAGAGAGAGAGAGAGAGAGAGAGAGAGAGAGAGAGAGAGAGAGAGAGAGAGAGAGAGAGAGAGAGAGAGAGAGAGAGAGAGAGAGAGAGAGAGAGAGAGAGAGAGAGAGAGAGAGAGAGAGAGAGAGAGAGAGAGAGAGAGAGAGAGAGACGCACACACAAGCCCACCCACCGCATCCTACACACACGAACACACCTACGAACGCACACACCGTCTGTCACTTCCACCCGGAGGGTAAATACGAATTTGGTCTGAAATTGACAGGAAAATTAGTATCAGAATTAAAGTTATCTAAGGACAAAACAGTTGGAGAGGATTGAGTTTTGGGAAACAAAAAGACGGAAAACAAAAGCTTTATGGGTAAAGGACGAGGACGGGGGGAAAAGGGACAAAGGAAAAAGAAAAAAGATAAAAGAAAATGTAGTGGAAGAAGGTAGAATTTCAGAGAGGAGGGAGAGAGAGAAAAAGTACCCGGGTCAGACAGCAGGGGAAAAAAAAAGGAGAAAAGATGGAGGAGGAATAGGAAGAGGAGCAGGAGGAGGAGGAGGAAAGAGGAGGAAGAGGAGGAAGAGGAGGAGGAAGAGGAGGAGGAAGAAGATTAGATGGAGGAGAAGGAAAAAGGGAAATAGGAAAAGGAGGGGGAGGACTAAGAGGAGAGGGAGAACAAAGAAGAGGAGGAAGAGAGGAGGAGGAAGAGGAAGAGGAGGAGGAGGAGGAGGAAGGGAAATAGGTGAAGGAGGGGGAGGACTAGGAGGAGGAGGAGAACAAAGAAGAGGAGGAGGAGGAAGAGAGGAGGAGGTGGAGGAAGAGAGGAGGAGGAAGAGAGGAGGAGGAGGAGGAGGTGGAGGTGGAGGAGGAGGAGGAAAATGCACAACGAAATAGAATTAAGCGAGACCACACATATTTAGAAAAACTGGGGCTGAGGTCATGGCAGGCATGGAAGAGTAGTAGGAAGAAGAGGAAGAGGAAGGGTGAGTAGAGGAGAGGTGGGTGGGGGAAGAGGGAAGGGGGAAGGGGAAAGGGGGAAGGGGGAAGGAGAAGGGGGAAGGGGGAAGAGGGAAGGAGAGGGGAAGAACAGCGGAAGGCGAGTCAACAAAACCCCATCATTTTTACCAGAGTCGAGCTCGAGAACGGACGATGAAGAAGAAAGAGAATTTTGAGCTGACCCAAGAGGGAAGCCAAAGGGAATGGGTGGCGAAAGTGTTCGCGCCGCACGAGCCGAATTGACTCAGCATCAACAGACACTTCAGCAGAAGTCTTTGTAAAGACACAGAAGGAAGATTATACTGCTTGTATGTGGTGCAGGAGTAGGAGCTGGGGAGGATGAGAAGAGGGGATAGGAATACGAGGAAGAGGAAGAGGAAGAGGAGGAGGAGGAGTAGGGAAAGGGGGCAAAAGAACAGGAGTAATGTGAGAAACAGGGAAGGAGGGAGAAGGAAGAGGAGAAATAGAAAGAAGAGAATAATAGAAGGCGGATGAGATGAAGAATGAGGGGGAGGAGAAGGAAGAGGAGAAGGAAGAGGAGGAGAAGGAAGAGGAGGAGAAGGAAGAGGAGATCGAGAAGGTAGAGGAAGTATAGAAGAAAGGTGAAAAGAAGAAGTAGGGGAGGAGAAGGAGAAGGATGAGAAGGAGAAGGAAGAGGAGGAGAAGGAGAAGGAAGAGAAGGAGAAAGAAGAGGAGGAGAAGAAAGAGGAGAAGGAAAAGAATATATATATTTGACGGAGTCGTAAGGAATACTAGAGTGGAGCAAAAGAATGGAAGTATTTCGAGTTTCCTCGGATACCTTTACTAAAAAGCATTCCAGGCATGACTTCACTGAAAAAAAAAATCCAAAAGATGACAGCGCATGATATTCTACAAAAGATGGATAAACGTTAAAGACAGAAACCTGTATCCACAAAGCCGGTATTGAGAAAAAATTCATGAAACCCGTCCATGCACCAGTGTCTGGCAGCAACCAACCAACCAACAAACCAACCAACCAACACCAAACTCAACACTAAACCAATATCCTATCCATTCCGCCCATTCTTCTACAGCAATAGACCATGAGCGTATGCACGTGTGTGTACGTGTGTATATGTACATGTGTGTGTTAATGTGCGTGTTTGTGAGCATGTGCATTTTTGTAAGTGTGTGTGTGTGTGTGTGTGTGTGTGTGTGTGTGTGTGTGTGTGTGTGTGTGTGCTTATATACACACGTGTGTGCACTTATGACCGTGTATGAATACCACTGCACACACACCCGCATGTTCACGCATACATACACATACGAAGACGCATTTCCGTGTGTCAGCGCGTGAACTTTCCCATTCAGCATTTTCGCCACTGTTGTCTTTGTGTGTACATTCCATGTTCATTGCTCCATCCCCCCCTGTATTGGTATTCGGACATTCCTCTGTGTCGACGATACACACAAGATGATAAGAACTGAATGCGACGGAACGCTCCTCCTAAAGTTTTAATGAAGCCACACCTGAGCTTCCTGATTGGCTCTTATTTCTTCTTCTCTTGCAGGGAACTTCCTTGCAGCTCAAGACCTCCTATTCCCACTTCATCAGAGTAACCCCGGCAGCCCGCTACTTTTCGGGACGCAGACACTCTTATAGTTACCTCTCCTAGTGCCCATGCCCCTGTATACATATCCATGTTTTCCTTCATTCCTGTACGCTCTTCTTCCTAAAGGTGACCAGTGTGGACGAGAGACGTATTGGAAATGAAAAAAAATCTTTCAGACATTGCTTGAACTTCTGTTAAACGCACTCACACATTCAGAGAAAGGTAAAGCTCTAAAGGTTTGACAAACTGTCGATTTACTGTTTTAATGCATGATCTAGCTGAGGTCGTTCGGGACGGTCTTTGTATCTCCCCTCATTGCTTATTGTTCTTGTATATATTTGTGTTCCTCCTGATATCTCGTGTACCCTGAAAGTGCCTTATTAGACGAAAATGTTTAGTCTTCCATTTATTTCCCAGTGGGTCTTCGTATATATATTTACATAAATCTAGGGACCCATGTTCAAAGCTACGGGACGGCCGAGCATGATTGTTTGAATTACATCGCTGCTAGTAGCAATTTGTTCCATAATGTATGTATGTATGTATATATATATATATATATATATATATAATTTGGACCCGCGTTCAAATCTATGTGACGGCCAGGCAGACTGAATTACATCACTGCTAATAGCGATTTGTTCCATAATATAAACATACACACACACAAACACATATATATGTGTGTGTGTGTGTGTTTTATGTTTACCATATTTCATTAGTTTCGCCCAGAGAGTTAGGGTGCATCAGCACCGCCTCTCCAGCATCAGGTGAGTCTCGGAAGCTGGAATCTCAACTTTTGTAATTATCTTTTCCCAGTTCCCATTCCCGCCGCGTCCGAAGGCGCCGGTCTTCTAAGCCTGACGTGTTCCATTCTGACTTCGACTTGGATTTACTGCTGCAGAGGATGTCTGCTTCCCAGCATATCTGACTTTACAATGAGTCTCTCTCTCTCTCTCTCTCTCTCTCTCTCCCCCCCCCTCTCTCTCGTATTAGGAACTTTGTTGGCCTCACATTCACTTAGTTGTGGGTTCGAATCCCGCACCCCTCTACCATTCCCTGTAGTGAATGTTACCTGCCCCAACAGTCCCTAAAGCACATAATAGGGAAAAGGTTGCGGCTTCGGCCGCAGCTACTCAGCGCCTCCTAGCGTAGGCTTATCGCCTTCACGCACCACATTCTATTTAATATTTTTTAAAAAACTTCCTTTTCATTTTCGCCCGTAGTTCATCCAATGCGTTTCCACATTTCCCCGTAAACAACGACGCTGGAACCTGCTACCACCTTCTCGAGATCTGCTACTCCTTTCCATGTCACCTGCTACCCTTTCGATCTCACCTGCTATTCTACTACATCCATCACCAACCCCGCAACTCCCAACTGCTCAGTCCTCAAAGTTTAGGACAACTGCTATTTTTCGCCCCACCCCCCATCCCACCTCTGCTATTCCTTCTATCTCGCTATCTCCCGAGCGGGCCCTACCTGATCAATATTATTGCGCAATATTCTGTATTGTGCAATATTATTGACGGTGTAGGGATGGTATTGAATAGGCGCAAGTGTTTGTCTTCTACTTTTGATGTCAATATATTGTGTCATTCTTCAATCCCTACATTGTCAATGATGTTGCACAATACGGAATATTGCGCAATAATATTGATCGTGTAGGGATCACTTTAGTTTCCCTAATCCAAACCTGCATGAATATTAGGCCCCCATAGCATTACAGGCAAAGGTGGAATTATCACTACCTTGTGCCAGTAGTTGTTAAACACCACCACCATAAGAATGGAGGAGACAGCAAGAAACCATAAGGCCTACACTAGGTAGTTTCATGCCCACGACCACCTATGATCCCCATCCATAAAGTAATCTTCTCTTAAAATAACTTAAAGTTTCAGCGCTCAATACATGTTTACTAAGTCTATTCCTGCCTGTCACTGTTGGAAATCGGAGTAGTGCGGGATTCGAACCCACAACTAAACGAGCGTGAGATCAGAACGCTTCCGATGACGCCACCATATAACCCCCACGTCACGATTTTGTAAACAAAATTATTGTTATACATATTATCATATAAAACACTCAAAAATAAAATACATTAGAATAAAGTTGATGTATTCCTAATTGTGTCTCATGCTTGCTCCTCGGCCACATTCACCACACACCCTCGGTTTAGAGCGTCGCTACTTGCGGCGGGGGCCGAAGTGACGATTACTCGAAGATGCCCACCAGCGAGTTGGACCAAGGTCATAGTTTAATAAATTCCACGCTACAAAGTCCTAAGTAAGGGATACTGTCCTAGCATCCTGACAGAGGGAATTGGAGACGCTAAACTGAATCTATCACCATATTTGCACAACTTTCTCCCGCGGTGATAAAGAACTTTACACCATATTTTTACCCAATCCGATGCGCAAGGTCCTTGTCCTCGTCTCAGCACCATACCTGGAAAAATAAAATAAAATAAATTAACAAATACATAAGCGCATTAAATATAATACGAGAAATAAATGTACAGACAAATATAAGTAAAATGTAAATGAAAATGATTAGGTCATTATGCAAATAAAATACAAAACAAAACATCAAAACGTTTTTCTCCTCCTCAGACATATTCCTACGCCATACGCGAGTTCAAGAGAGTTACCTTCCTCACCAAGGCTTAACACCGCCCCGTCCTCCTCCTCCTCTTCCTCCTCCTTCTCGTCCTCACCCCCCTTCTCCTCCATATCCTCCTCCTCTTCTTCGTCCTCCCCTACATCTTCCTCCTCGTCTTCACCCCATCCTCCTCCTCCACAGCCTCCTTTTCGTCCTCACCCCCTCCTCCTCCTCCATATCCTCCTCCACATCCTCCTTCTCGTCTTCTTCCTCGTCCTCCTCCACATCCTCCTTTTCGTCTTCTTCCTCCTCGTCCTCATCCTTCTCCTCCCCCTTTGCCACATCCTCCTTATCGTCCTCTTTCTCCTCCTCCTCCTCCTCTTTGTTCTTCTCTTCCTCGTCTTCCTCCATATCCTCCTCCTCGTCTTTTTCCTCCTCGTCCTCTTCTTCCTCCTCCTCCTCGTCCGCCTCCACTTCCTACTTCTCGTCCTTCTCCTCCTCCTCCTCGTCCTCTTCCTCCTCCGTCTCCTAGACCTCTTCCTCCTCCATCTCCTCGTCCTCTTCCTCCTCTTCTTCGTCATTTTCCTTCTCCTCCTCCTTCTCCTCTTCCTTATTCTCCTCCTCCTTTCTTCTTTCTCTTCCTCCTCCTCTTCCTTATTCTCCTCTTTCTCTTCTTCCTCTTCCTCCTCCTCCTCCTCAGGGCAAGCCTTGCACCACCGGCGACTCAGATGCGAGCGACGTTGTCTGGGAATGCATTCCGGGCGACGTCGCGTCGTCAAAAGGGGGCGGGAGTGCGCCCGAGCGTCCGCTCCACCTTCCTTGCGTCCATTTTCACCTTACTTTTATCGCCCAGGAAACGCGAGGCGCGTCATGCCGGGGGAGAGGTGAAGAAAACGCGGTCATCTCAGGTCACGCGCGAGTTGCTCGCAAGACGCACGGGTCGTCAGTAGATTTGCGTCAGCTCAGACGGTGTCCATTAATATCAACTTGAATTTTTAAACATGGAGGAACTCTTCAGGTATCAATGAATAACTCGCTACAGTAATTGTTTCTCTTACAGATTCACTCTCTTGAAGGAAAAAAAAATGTCTATCGTATTCCAAAGTCCTTTGAAATTGGTCTCCATTTTTTGAGTCAAATTTTGTGCAATTACAGGACTTCGGGATCTTTAGGAGACTGGAAACGAGCTCAGCTCGTGACGATTCTGCGCCTCCCTTGTTCAAATTTAACTTAGTTCATTCCACATGTGTGTATGTGTGTGTGTGTGTGCGTGTGCTCCTGTGTGTGTGTGTGTGTGTGTGTGTGTGTGTGTGTGTGCTCCTTTGTGTGTGTGTGTGCTCCTTTGTGTGTGTGTGTGCTCCTTTGTGTGTGTGTGTGTGCTCCTTTGTGTGTGTGAGTGTGCTCCTTTGTGTGTGTGAGTGTGCTCCTTTGTGTGTGTGAGTGTGCTCCTTTGTGTGTGTGTGTGTGTGTGTGTGTGTGTGTGTGTGTGTGTGTGTGTGTGTGTGTGTGTGTGTGTGTGTGTGCGCTCCTATGTGTGTGTGTGTGTGCGCTCCTATGTGTGTGTGTGTGTGCGCTCCTATGTGTGTGTGTGTGTGCGCTCCTATGTGTGCCTGTGTGTGTGCGCTCCTATGTGTGCCTGTGTGTGTGCGCTCCTATGTGTGTGTGTGTGTGTGTGTGTGTGTGTGTGTGTGTGTGTGTGTGTGTGTGTAAAATAATAATAACAGGTTTATTGAAATAGCAGTGATACACTGACAACAATACAATAGGGTAATTATATGAGTAATACGACTAGTCTAAGTTTTACAGTGATACGCTGACAATAATGCAAAACAGTAATTATATGAGTGATATGCCTGGTCTAAGTTTTATAATGAGTTTATTGTACGAACAATGGATGGAATAACACTGTTCTTGTATCGGTCAGTCCTCGGTGTTCTGATGTGTGTGTGTGTGTGTGTGTGTGTGTGTGTGTGTGTGTGTGTGTGTGTGTGTGTGTGTGCGTATGTTGTACGTTCGTGTGTGTGTGTGCTCGTGTGTATGTGGGTTTGTGTGCTCGTGTGTATGTGTGTTCGTGTGTGTGTGTGTGTGTGTGCGTGTGCTCGTGTGTATATGTGTTTGTGTGCTCGTGTGTTTGTGTGCTCGTGTGTGTGTGTGTTTGTGTGCTCGTGTGTGTATGTGTTTGTGTGCTCGTGTGTGTTTGTGTGTTCGTGTGTGTGTGTGTGTGTGTGCTCGTGTGTATGTGTGTTCGTGTGTGTTTGTGGTCCTGTGTGTGTGTGTGTGTGTGTTTGTGTGGTCGTGTGTTTGTGTGTGTGTGCTCGTGTGTTTGTGGGTGTGTGTGCTCGTGTTTTTGTGTGTTTGTGTGCTCGTGTGTGTGTGTGTGTGTGTGTGTGTGTGTGTGTGTGTGTGTGTGTGTGTGTGTGTGTGTGTGTGCGTATGTTGTGCGTTCGTGTGTGTGTGTGCTCGTGTGTGTGTGTGCTCGTGTGTGTGTGTGCTCGTGTGTGTGTGTGCTCGTGTGTATGTGGGTTTGTGTGCTGGTGTGTATGTGTGCTCGTGTGTATGTGTGTTTGTGTGCTCGTGTGGATGTGTGTTTGTGTGTGTTTGTGTGTGTGTGTGTTCGTGCGCTCGTGTGTGTGTGTGTTTGTTCGTGTGCTCGTGTGTGTGTGTGTGTTTTTTCGTGTGCTCGTGTGTGTGTGTGTTTGTTCGTGTGCTCGTGTGTGTGTGTTTGTTTGTGTGCTCGTGTGTGTGTGTGTGTATGTGTGTGTGTGTATGTGTGTTTGTGTGTGTGTGTGTGTGTGTGTGTGTGTGTGTGTGTGTGTGTGTGTGTGTGTGTGTGTGTGTGCTCGTGTGTATATGTGTTTGTGTACTCGTGTGTATATGTGTTTGTGTGCTCGTGTGTTTGTGTGTTTGTGTGCTCGTGTGTGTGTGTGTTTGTGTGCTTGTGTGCTCGTGTGTGTGTGTGTTTGTGTGCTCGTGTATGTGTTTGTGTGCTCGTGTGTGTTTGTGTGTGTGTGTGTGTGTGTGTGTGTGTGTGTGTGTGTGTGTGTGTGTGCGCGCGCGTGTGTATGTGTGTGTATGTGCGCGCGCGCGTGTGTGTGTGCATCCGTCGTCTGTTTTGTTGTTCTGCAGCTTGGTACCAGATGTTTCCCTATGCCGCTGTTGTAATTAAAATAATAAAAAAAAAAACATGCCCGGCATTTACATATTCCAATTTGACCTTTAATTTAGGTCAACAAGGAACGAAAAATCGCACACCAAAACCGAGCCCACATCTGTCTCTCCGACGTGAATTATATTGCAACTCTCCGTATCCACAAGGACTCTGAAACCACATTATTTACCCTTGTTGAGTATAACTTCATCTTAATCATTAGGAGTACCATTAATTTACCATGGACAGTGACAATAGATCATTCAGTCCACAACAAACATAAAAATGGAGACCTCAAACACAATAACCCCTATACTAGGCACTTCCATGTCCCTTACCACCTTCCAGCCCTGTCTATAAAGTTATCTAACCTTCCCTAAACCAACCAATTGTTTCAGCGTTTACAACGTTGTTACTAAATCCATTCCATTCGTTAATCACTCTATTGGTAAACCGGTTCTTGCCTATTTCCTTCTTAAACCTAAATTTGTCCAATTTTAATCCATTTCCACGAGTCCTCTCCGATAGTCTTAATATGATGATCTTTCCCGCGTCTCCCTTGTTAAAGTCTATGACCCATTTGAATACATTTATTAAGTCACCCCGCATTCTGTCTTTCCAGAGAACGGAAGTTATGCTGACGATGTCGGAGAGAGAAAATAAAGGATAACGTTAATAACAATAAACAATAATAAAGAAGTAAATTAATGCGCAGATTGGTAAAAAAAAATATTCATGGGAAACCCAGCATTAGGCAATAAATTTATGGAGAAAAAACATATGTATATGTGTGTGTGTGTGTGTGTGTGTGTGTGTGTGTGTGTGTGTGTGTGTGTGTGTAAGTGTATGTGTGTGTGTGTGTGTCATCAATTTCTGTACTTTCTGTGTAATCTTGTACGGTCACACAATAGAAGAAATGAAATTATCATACAAATGTATCTGTGGTATAATTTTAAGATTTTATTCTGGCTGCCGGCAGTTGATTTTATTAAAAAGTTAGGAAATTTTCGGGCATGAGTAAATTATCTTTAGTTAACGCCAGACAGTTTTATTCGGTTAAGGAAAAATATTGGGGAGGTGTAAATGAAAAACACTATTATAATAATGATAATAATATTAATAATGAAGATAATGATAATAATGATAACAATAATAATAATGGTAATAATAATAATAATAATAATAACAATAATAATAATAACAATAATAATAATAATAGTAATAATAATAACAACAAAAATTAAAAAAAAAAAATACAGAAGTTTTTCTTCTTTATAACCTCAAAAGACGTTTACGGAAAATGAAATAACATAACTATGCATTGAAACCCACATCAAAGCTTCAAGTTGATTTATTTGTAAAAAAATTTGAAACGGGTCAGGTACACGCGGGTATACCATCCATTCATACATTTTCTCGACCTCAGAGGAAAAGAAGTACAAGGAATGGAAATGAGAAAGGGAAATGTCATGACATACATATGTACATACATGCAATACATACTTACATAAATAACGCAAACACAAACACACGCACACAAACCCATGCACACAAACACGTGCACACAAATACAAACACACGCACACAAACTCACGTGCACACACACACACATACTGTACACAGAAAGAAAGAGAGAGAGAGAGAGAGAGAGAGAGAGAGAGAGAGAGAGAGAGAGAGAGAGAACCACTGCGATATCAGTTCCCTGCTTATAACGTTCCACCTACATACAAACACCTACCCTTCCATACAAACACCTACCCCTCCATACGAACACCTACCCCTCCATATGAACACCTACCCCTCCATACGAACACCTGCCCCCTCCATACGAACACTTGCCCCTCCATACGAACACTTGCCCCCTCCATACGAACACTTGCCCCTCCATACGAGCACCTGCCCCCCCCCATACGAACACCTGCCCCCACAATACGAACACCTGCCCCCTCCATAACAACACCTGCCCCCATCCATACGAACACCTGCCCCCTCTATACGAACACTTGCCCCTCCATACGAACACCTACCCCTCCATACGAACACCTGCCCCTGTATACAAACACCTACCCCTCTATACGGAGCTGCCTTTCCTCGTACGTTTCAGCGGACCCTACACCAGTTTTACTACCCGCCATTTGGCTACTGACGACCTTTCAGAACCGTGATATATAAACTACCCTTTTACTCTTGATGACCGAGGACGGAGCAAGCCCGCCTCCGTTCTCCGTGCGCGGACAACGTTCATCTTATATGTCCGCATCCGGCACCTTACGAGACTTTTACGGCACCATACAATATACATTTCGTGACACTCACGTCTGTCGACACACGCTTTATGACACACGGCACCGGTGCCAGGCGTGTCAGGCGGCACGCTGGGTGCCGGGCGACCCACGTAGGAATTAACTTTTTATTTACATGGGGAGGCATGTAACTAAGGGAAATGCGTCACGTAGGGGTCAGGCGTGAAGTAACGGTCTCGAGTAAAGAGTACGAGTTTAACGAGGTGAGTATGCAAGACAACTCCCAATGAATTACAATGGTACGACTGTTGACATAAAATGTATTCTTATAGCCCAGTGTGTGTGTGTGTGTGTGTGTGTGTGTGTGTGTGTGTGTGTGTGTGTGTGTGTGTGTGCGCGTGCGTGTGTGTGTGTGTGCGCGTGTGTATATGCGTGTATGTGATTCACCATTCACCATGGTCTTCGATCACGTGTTGGACTCGTGATCGACATCTATTTCCCTCCAGGAAGAGAGCTCAGAGCTCATATATGGGTGATGCTGTGACCTTACACGCACAAACACACATACACCCAACTCCCCGCCCACGAGTTAGAGTAACGACCCGCAGCGCAGCGATAATAAAACTATTTCAGCCCTGGACGGGATTCGAACCTGGACCACCGTAGTGGTAGCCAGGAATTCTACCACTGCGCCACGATTCGTGTGTGTGTGTGTGTGTGTGTGTGTGTGTGTGTGTGTGTGTGTGTGTGTATGTGTGTCTGTGTGTGTGTATGTGTGTCTGTGTATGTGTGTGCGTGTCTTTATATGTGTATGCGTGCTTATGCGATCACACGTCCTTGTTTGCGTGTGTTTCAAACGTACGTGCGTGTATATACACTAAACAACATTTCCATTACAGTGTTCAGTAATTTCGTGGTCCTAAGCATCAGTCCATTTACAAAGGACGAAGACACCTCTCTCTAGTTCATAAACATCACCACGCCTTCATGCTGTTTACCTATTACTCAAATATGTATTGACAGTAAACCAACTATACCTACCAATATACTAAAGGGTTCTTCTTTGTTATTATTTGTTTGTTTGTTTATCATAATTTATTTGATTATTAGCTATTACCTATCTGTCCATTTGTTATTATTTACTATCTACTTCTTTATTTATTGTTTAACTTTACCTATTTATTTTATTTATTATTATTTATTTCATTATTATTTTTATTTATCATCATTATCCTTCTCCTTTGTAATCCTTTGAGGTAACTAGCCTCGGTATACACCCATTCCACTTCCACCAATTCCACTTCCACCTATTCCACTTCCACCCACCACCTTCACCCCTCTCCCATCTTAGCTCCTTGTGGATCAGGGGTCATCCCTGTCTGCCGCCCAATGACCAGAAGCAATGCAGTAAGACATAGCACATCTACATCCACGAAATAATTGTATAAAGATTATCTAAATGCGTAGGCCTCAATGGTCATTGATGAATGTCACTTGCCCCGCCTGTTCAAGCAAACAGAAAGGGGAGGAGGAAGAGAGTGGAAGTAAGGAGAAGGATAAGAGGAGACAAAAAGGAGATAGGAGAGTAGATAGGAAAGGAAAAGGAAAGGGTAGGGGGACGGTGAGGGGAGGGAAGAGGAAAGAAAGCAGAAGGGAAGTGACGGAGAAGGAGATGAAGGATCTCTTAGGGTCATCCGCCGCAGCAGATTTTGACCTCAAAAAAAGAAAAGAAAAAGAAAAAAAAAAAAAAAAAAAAAAAAAAAGGGAGCCTTTATTGAGAAGGTCTTTGTTGACCTTACCCTTCGCTGGCCGGAAATAAAAAAAACTCGAATATTTTCTTGCAGTGTCGGCCATTTCTCAAAATTCTTTTCTAGTTCTTTTAGCCGTGTTCGAGAACAAGTTGTGCATCGACCTCCATTTCCGGCCCCCTCCTCTTTCCCGTATGCACTGGCGCTCTCGCCATCTCCGCAGCTGATGCAAAACAGGGAGTGGGAAGAGCGAGTGGTGATGCAAAACAGGGAGTGGGAAGAGCGAGTGGTGATGCAAAACAGGGAGTGGGAAGAGCGAGTGGTGATGCAAAACAGGGAGTGGGAAGAGCGAGGGGTGATGCAAAACAGGGAGTGGGAAGAGCGACTAGTGATGCAAAACAGGGAGTGGGAGAAGCGAGTGATGCAAAACAGGGAGTGGGAAGAGCGACTGAAAATGCAAAACAGGGAGTGGGAGGAGCGACTGGTGATGCAAAACAGGGAGTGGGAAGAGCGAGTGGTGATGCAAAACAGGGAGTGGGAAGAGCGAGTGGTGATGCAAAACAGGGAGTGGGAAGAGCGAGTGGTGATGCAAAACAGGGAGTGGGAAGAGCGAGTGGTGATGCAAAACAGGGAGTGGGAAGAGCGAGTGGTGATGCAAAACAGGGAGTGGGAAGAGCGAGTGGTGATGCAAAACAGGGAGTGGGAAGAGCGAGTGGTGATGCAAAACAGGGAGTGGGAAGAGCGAGTGGTGATGCAAAACAGGGAGTGGGAAGAGCGAGTGGTGATGCAAAACAGGGAGTGGGAGGAGCGACTGGTGATGCATAACAGGGAGTGGGAAGAGCGACTGTTGAGGCAAAAGAGGGAAGAGCGAGTGGTGATGCAAAACAGGAAGTGGGAAGAGCGAGTGGTGATGCAAAACAGGGAGTGGGAAGAGCAACTGGTGATGCAAAACAGGGAGTGGGAAGAGCGACTGTTGAGGCAAAAGAGGGAAGAGCGAGTGGTGATGCAAAACAGGGAGTGGGAAGAGCGATTAGTGATACAAAACAGGGAGTGGGAAGAGCGAGTGGTGATGCAAAACAGGGAGTGGGAAGAGCGAGTGGTGATGCAAAACAGGGAGTGGGAGGAGCGACTGGTGATGCATAACAGGGAGTGGGAAGAGCGACTGTTGAGGCAAAAGAGGGAAGAGCGAGTGGTGATGCAAAACAGGAAGTGGGAAGAGCGAGTGGTGATGCAAAACAGGGAGTGGGAAGAGCAACTGGTGATGCAAAACAGGGAGTGGGAAGAGCGACTGTTGAGGCAAAAGAGGGAAGAGCGAGTGGTGATGCAAAACAGGAAGTGGGAAGAGCGAGTGGTGATGCAAAACAGGGAGTGGGAAGAGCAACTGGTGATGCAAAACAGGGAGTGGGAAGAGCGACTGTTGAGGCAAAAGAGGGAAGAGCGAGTGGTGATGCAAAACAGGGAGTGGGAAGAGCGAGTGGAAATACAAAACAGGGAGTGGGAAGAGCTCCTAGAAATGCAAAACAGGGAGTGGGAAGAGCGAGTGGTGATGCAAAACAGGGAGTGGGAAGAGCGAGTGGTGATGCAAAACAGGGAGTGGGAAGAGCGAGTGGTGATGCAAAACAGGGAGTGGGAAGAGCTCCTGGAAATGCAAAACAGGGAGTGGGAAGAGCGACTGCAAATGCAAAACAGGGAGTGGGAAGAGCGAGTGGTGATGCAAAACAGGGAGTGGGTGGAGCGAGTGATGATGCATAACAGGGAGTGGGAAGAGAAAGTGGCGATGCATAACAGGGAGTGGGAAGAGCGAGTGATGATGCAAAACAGGGAGTGGGAAGAGCGAGTGATGATGCATAACAGGGAGTGGGAAGAGAAAGTGGCGATGCATAACAGGGAGTGGGAAGAGCTCCTGGAAATGCAAAACAGGGAGTGGGAAGAGCTCCTGGAAATGCAAAACAGGGAGTGGGAAGAGCGACTGCAAATGCAAAACAGGGAGTGGGAAGAGCGAGTGGTGATGCAAAACAGGGAGTATGAAGAGTGGCGATGCAAAACAGGGAGTGGGAAGAGCGAGTGGTGATGCAAAACAGGGAGTGGGTGGAGCGAGTGATGATGCATAACAGGGAGTGGGAAGAGAAAGTGGCGATGCATAACAGGGAGTGGGAAGAGCTCCTGGAAATGCAAAACAGGGACTGGAGCTTTCAGGGACGCAAAACAGGGAGTGGGGAGAGTTTTTGTTCATCCAAAACAGGGAGTGGGAAGGGTTTTTTATCCAAAACAGGGAGTGGGAATAATTGCATTTAATACAAAATGCGAACTAGGAAGATATCTATGTTTATTTTAAACATGGAGTCGATCTTTAAGGTATGCGAAACAGGGAGTGGGAAGGGTTTCTGGTGATCCAAAACAGGAAGTGGGAAGAACTGCATTCTTAATAAAGCGCAGACTGGGAATCGCTCCATAGTGATGCCAAACAGGGAGTGGGGGCTGATGATGATGATGCACAACAAGGCATGGGAATTGTTCAATGTAATTGTCATTCATACAGAACTCTGAAGGATATTTCCCTTAGGGGATTTCAAAAGCATAAAGCCATTCGTCCCCATACATATTTCTATTTTTCTAGAATTGTATTTGCTGTGGATGTGCTGTGTCTTGCGACACTGCTTCTGACCCAGGACAGTGGATGGACAAGATGCAGGGATGACCCGTCATCCAGGAGGTGCCAAGATAAGAGAGAGGGAAGAGAGTGGAAGAGAGTGGAAGGGAGTGGAGTATGTAGGGTGATGGAATGGGTGGGAGTGGTTTCTATGCCTTTTGTTTTTTGGCTACCTCCCGTGTAAGGGGGAAAAAAGCCACTGGTATATGTATGTATGTATGTATTTGTAAATTTAATCTTAATTCATTCACTATAGAAACGATTCCTCGGATGAATAAAATTTGTCTGTTATTAAAAATGATTGAAGTCTTTAGACCGGTCACATCCGTCAACGGGATTAAAAAGAATACAACGTAGAAATAAAACAACAATGATCAAATTCCCTTTGAAAGCCCAAATCCATTTTGGTTCTCCGTGTTCGGCTGCGACTACGAAATAAACGTGTTTGAATTTAAATTATTTAAAAGCTTTAATAATTCGCGGGGGTACAAAGATGGAGGCTGACAGCTATAAGCCTGCATTTCTCTCGCATAACAGAAAGAATTTCTGGGCTGGATTTCCAGTGACAGTCTGTCCCAAGTCTCTCTTCTTTTTCTGCCACTCTCTATCTCCCCCATCTCTCTTATAAAAGTATGTTTACATGACTTCATGAAGGCATATGAGATGCTAAAAAACGTATGTACATACAGAGTATTATTTACATATACTTACATGTAAAGAGTATGTGCGTAAGGGTACGTATACACACATCCCCACACACACACACACACACACACACACACACACACACACACAAAATACAAACACACACACACACACACACACACACACACACAAAATACAAACACACACATACACACGCACACACACATATAAAACACACACACACATACACATGTATTTCATTATTCTACATAGCTGAATTATGGAACGTGTGTATGCGTAGGCATCCTAACTGCAGTAGATGGTCACTTCATTATCTACTAAAGATTCCTACGAGGCTACCACTCGTCTACCATTATTGGTTTGTCTTCCTGTAACTCAAGGAACAGAGTTGATTGAAGAGGAAAGAAAGTAATCACTTAAGAATTAATAACCAAATGTGGGTACATAACTTCAGATCTTTAAATATTCGTTGGCGGCCGAAGTTACTGTTGAACAATGTAGGAATATATATATATATATATATATATATATATATATATATATATATATATATATAATGAAGTGTGAGGGTAGCAAGCAGCCTAATTCTCCACGAGGCAAGACGAAAGTGAGATGGCGACAACATTGACCGGGGAGGAACAGGGTGAGCTGTGCGAATATATAAGTAGTCATTGTCTTATTTGTGTACACTCTGAAGAAGTCCTAGTTGGACGAAACATCAGAAACAAAACTTCAACGGATTCTTGGCGTTTAAACTCACCACCCTACCACATATATATATATATATATATATATATATATATACACACACACATGCACAAAAGAAAAAATATATATATGGTAAGCATCCACATCAGTCTTCCGTTTGCCTTAAATCTTTTTACGGTAATGTTACCCTGAACGACTTTCCACATAATCTGCCAAAGGACATTAGAACATAAGAATGGAGGAGAATGCAAGAGACCATAAGGTCTCCACTAGGCAGTTCCATGTCTCTTACCATATCAATAGACCGGTCGTGTTTCCTATGTTATGTGACGCGAAGACCACGAGCCTGAATGTGTGGAGAGATCTAAATATTACAGTCACCGTGGAATTTCCACAAGCTCTTCTTCTTCCATCCACATTTCTCAGGAACTTGTGAAACATTTATTAGCCATTTCAGAACAACAAAGATCTCTTTAATTTTGGAAGCGATCAACAGAGAAACTTCGAGGAACGAAGAGGAAGAGGACAGGAAGCGAATGAAAGAAGAGGAGAAATGGAAAATGGAAGAGAATCGATAGGGGGACACGGGAAAGGTGGAGGAGGAAGAGGAGGAGGAGGAAGAGTATGAAGAGGAGGAGGAGATGGACGAGGAAGAAAAGAAGAAGGTGGACGGGGAAGAAAAGGAGAAGGTAGACGAGAAGGAGGAAGAGGAAGACGAAGAGGTGGTCATTTGGAATGGTGAAGGAAGAGGAAGAGGAGGAAAAAGAGAAGGAAGATGAAGAAGAGGAGAAAGAGAAGGAGGAAGGATACAGTAAGAGTAGGAAGAGGAAAAGGGAGATGAAGAGAAGGAGACGATAAATAAAGAATAATAAGAAGAGGAGGAAGAGGATGAGAAGGACGAGGAGAAAGATACAGAAGAGAAGGAAGAGGAAGAGGAGGGTGGAGGAGGAGGGTGGAGGAGTAGGAAGGGGAAAAGAAAGATGAAGAGAAAGAGGTAAAGATAAATGAGGAAGAATAAACAGGAGAGGAAGAGGAGGATGAGAAGGACAAGGAGACAGATGCAGAAGAGGAGGAAGAGAAGGAGTGAAAGTAGGTGGAAGAGGAGAAGGAGGAGGAGTAGGAATAGGAAGAGGAAAAAGAAGAGGAAGAGACCGAGGAAGAATAAACAGAGGAGGAAGAGGATGAGAAGGACGAGGAGAAAGATGCAGAACAGGAGGAAGAGGAGGAGTGAGAGGGTGGAGGCGTGAGAGGGTGGAGGAGGAGGAGGATTCGTTTGATGATTTAGCGGATCCGTGTCTGGAAGTTCCTTCCGGACAGTCAGCTCGTGATGATGGACTCAAAAGAACTAAGAAGTAAAAATTGCAGCTTTGTTCTCTTCTTGCTGAAGTGAACATCAGGCAATAGTCACGGAGGCAGAGACATTATATATATATATATATATGTATATGTATATATATATGTATATATATATATATATATATATATATATATATATATACAGTATATATATGTACGTGCGTGTGTGTGTGTGTATATATTTTACCTAGTTGTACCTAGTCGTATTATACGGAAAGGGAGCTATGCTCGTAGAGACCCATCTTTGTATCTTTCAGCATCTAGTTTATTCTTAAAGTCTTGTGTGTGTGTGTGTGTGTGTGTGTGTGTGTGTGTGTGTGTGTGTGTGTGTATGTGTGTGTTCATGTACGTATAATTGTGCGCGTATGCGTGCATGTGTGAACAAATAAACAAATAAATAAATAAATAAATGAATTAATAAAAATGAAGAATCCGTTTCGTCACTGGGTGTTTCATAACACAGACGTACCCTCATGCAAATCCATTTCAGTAAAACATTTAATTCTTATTTTCATTTTCTCTGCCGTTTGGTCAGTTCAAAGAACCATTTCTACTTCAGTAATCTTCCTTTGAATGGATACTACCCTGTCAAAAGCTTGACATCAGTTCATAGTAAACAAAATCGAACTGCTTTGCAAGAGACCATAAGGCCTACACTGTGGACAAGACAATTCGGTCCACAACGAACATAAGAATGGAGGAGACTGGAAGATGACCATAAGGCCTACGCTAGGCAGTTCCATGTCCCTTACCACTCTATTGGTGAACCAGCTCTTCCCTATTTCATTCTTAAACCCAAAGTTGTCCAATTTATATCCATTACCACGGGTTCTGTCCTGCAGTCTTAATATGATGACCTTGTCGTCATCACCCTTGTTATAACCCCTCGACCCAATTGAGTACATTTTCCCGATTAAACTCGTTTCCTTGCCACCAAGCGATTTACAAAGGATTACAAAGACGGATGCGAAAAAAATCATAATAAATAAATGAATAAATAAAAACTATAATAATGTAAATAATAAATTTCATTCATCTAAAGGGAAACTTCTATATCCAGTCAAATGTTTACTGTTTTGTTTTGTTTTTTAATGCTTTAACAACATCTTTTCACTGTTATATTCTATATTTTCATTATTTTGTAGGCTGTATATTTTCAGTAGTAATGCTACTATACCCAATGAACCGTATATCATTATTATCATCATTATTATCATTAAATAAAAACGAATCACATCAACACGTCTGTCAATGGCTGGCGAGAGGATCAGCTGGGTCAATGATTTCCGATAAAGGTCAGGAGTTCATGAAGAAGAAGAAGAAGAAGTAAAAAAAAAAAAAAAAAAAAAAAAAAAAAAAAAAAAAAAGAGAGAGAGAGAGAGAGAGAGAGAGAGAGAGAGAGAGAGAGAGAGAGAGAGAGAGATCAAGTCATCAGGATCAGCAAGGATCAATGAAATCCTTATCTGTTTCTGTTTTTTCTCTTTTCGTATTCCGGAAAACTGATAATCCCCTCCACCCACACCCCTCTGACGTCTGCTGTCAGAAAGAGACGCTATTGGTTACGGTTGCCTGCCTCTTTATTCCACCCAGGTGGAGGAGGATGTGGAGGTGGAGGTTGGAGGAGAAGGTGGAGGTTGGAGGAGAAGGTGGGGGTTGGAAGAGGAGGTGGGGGTTGGCGGAGAAGGTGGAGGTTGGAGGAAGAGGTGGAGATGGAAGTTGGAGGAGAAGGTGGAGGTTGGAGGAGGAGGTGGAGGTTAGCGTATGAGGTGGAGGAGGAGGTGAAGGTTGAGGAGGAGGAGGAGATGGAGGTTGGAGAAGAAGGTGGAGGTTGGTGGAGAAGGTGGAGGTTGGAGGAGAAGATGGAGGTTGGAAGAGGAGGTGGAGGTTTGAGAAGGAGGTGAAGATTGAGGAGGAGATGGAGGTTGGAGGGGGAGGTGGAGGTTGGAGGGGGAGGTGGAGGTTGGAGGAAAAGGTGGAGGTTGAGGAGGAGGTGGAGATTAGCGTATGAAGTGGAGAAGAAGGTGAAGGTTGAGGAGGAGGAGGAGGAGATGGAGGTTGGAGAAAAAGGTGGAGGTTGGAAGAGGAGGTGGAGGTTAGAGTATGAGGTAGAGGAGATGGAGGTCAAAAAGGTGGAGGTAGGAAGTGGAGGTGGAGATTAGAGGTGGAGTTTGGAGGAAGATGAGGGGGTTGGAGGAGGAGGTGGAGGTAGGAGTCGAGGTGAAGGTTGGAGGAGGAGGATAGAGATGGAGGTGGAGGTTGAAGTGGAAGAGAAGGTGGAGAGAAGGCAACGAAAGGAAGAATTCAATCGATACTATTTACGTCGATGACGTCACTACGAATGTAGTACATGTAAATGACGTTCTAATAGGCTTAATGGGGGTAATCTGGATTCAAAAGCTTAACCCATCTTTCCCCACATTATTCTTATTAGATTTACACATGGTTATGTACACTTCAAGCCTACTATCGGATGAATAATATAAGAAGTACAGGAGACCCGTATATTTCGACTACTATCTGTAGTCCTCTTCAACAGAATGGTTACAAAAAGAATCAAAAGGTCAGTGGCCCCCAGATTGCATTACATAAGAATGAAGGAGACTGCAAGAGACCATAAGGCCTACACTAGGCAGCTCCGTATGAATAAGGTCTACACTAGGCAGAAATAAGGCCTACACTAGAATTACGAGGATAGCAGTCAATAAATTAATGTCAAGAACGGTCGGACAAAATACCACAAACTGTCCTTCTTTGACCCAACCACATCAAGGTCATGTAACCCTGAGTCCTCCCCACACTTTTCCCCGTCCCATTTTCTCTACTCCCCACTACCTCATTTATTCCTGAAATCTTCTTCTTGTAACTATTCTGCTGAAGAGGACTACAGATAGTAGCCGAAATATACGGATCTGCTGTACTTCTGATATTATTTCTCCGATAGTGGGTTTTAAGTGTATATATATGTATGTATGTATGTATATAGTGGGTTTAAAGTGTATATTTACAAATGTGTTATAACATTAGTTTCACATCGTTATGGGCAATTGGATATATCCGTCCTAAGATACATATACAGATACATTTATGTATTTACAAGGCAAATGTAAACAGAACAGGTTTTATTTAATAGGATCAGAAACTCCTGAAAAAGTATTTTTGTTTATCTATACAAAATTGAAAAAGAAATAATATCTTTTTACTTGTTACGAACTACATATATAAAACAGGCTTTTATAAAATCTATTAAACGAGTTCAAACGCCTATAATCCTCTTCTTTTTATCTAAATGCGACTAAAGGTGCATGGAAAATACAATTGAATTGCACATACATATAAACATTTACGCAAAATTTGTGTATCGACGTAAATTTAATACTGCGACAATAGATACATTTACTCCTCTGTTCCATTGTATAAATGCAAAAGTACACATTAAAAGGTAAATATTCACTTTGCACATGAACAGATATGATGATTATTCATCGTGACAAATTTGAGGAAAGAGAGGAAACGGAAACTCGAGAGCTCTTCTCGAGTTTCCGTTTCCTCTCTTTCCTCAAATGAACAGATACATTCAAACGTTCATAAAGCTCATGCATAATACGAGTTATGAACACAAGCCTCGCTACACAACGAAACTGTTCAACCTATGTCCCTCAACTAATCATAAAAACTGCTCTTCACGACTTAAACTTGGCATTACACAACCGCCAGCCGACTTTACACATTTGGAAGAAGCTCCTTATCCAGAAAAGGGTTGGATGTAAATGATTTCTGTAAATATTTCAGCCGGGTATCCTTGCATCCATGGCTGCGCGAGTGTTGTGCATGATGGCAAAGAGAATTGTTTATCAGTCCAGCCATTTGGTGCCTCCGACCAATAGAAAAGGGCTTGGATTTAAGCCGAGTCCTGAAGTGAAATGCAAGCAGGAGCGTTCCTCTACGAGTACGAATAGTGAACTATGCAAGAACACACACACACACAAAGGAATGCATGAATACATGAAGAAATGCACGAGTACACATGTGTACACATACACACACACAGGCGTGCACACACACACACACACATACACACACACAAAGGAATGCATGAATACATGAACAAATGCACGAGTACACACGTGTACACACACACACACAAGCGTGCACACACACACACACACACACACACATATATGAGCTCTGAGTTCTCTTCCGGGAGGGTAATAGCTGTCGATCACGAGTCCAACACGTGATCCAAGACCATGGTGAATCACACACACACACACACACACACACACACACACACACACACACACATATATATATATATATATATATATATATATATATATATATGAGCTTTGAGTTCTCTTCCGGAGGGTAAGAGCTGTCGATCACGAGTCCAACACGTGATCCAAGAGCACGGTGAATCACATAAACAAACACACACACGCATACAAAGACACACAAACTCGCATACAGAAAAATTATTTATATGCACACAATTGTGAGCAGCAACATCAAATACTCATATATATGCATGAATACATCAAAGATGGAAAAGATAACGCATTCACACAAAACAAAATACAAACGTATACTTACATCCATAATTTTCCCACAGAAACGCCCATACACCCATAGATACATACACACACACACGCACGCACGCACACGCACAAACACACACACAACTCGTGGCGCGGTTGGTAGAGTTCTCGGCTGCCACTACGGAGGTCCGGTTTCGAAATCCCGCCTACAGCTGAAATCATTTCAGTATCGCTGCGCTGCGAGTTGTTACTCCAACTCTCGTGGGCGGGGAGTTGTGTGTGTGTGTGTGCGTGTAAGGTCAAAGCATTACCCATAGATCAGTCATATACGAGCTCTGAGCTCTCTTCCGGGAGGGAAATGGCTATCGGTCACGAGTCCAACACGTGATCCAAAGACCCATGGTGAATCACACACACTATACGCAAGTCACGCACCTCAATGTATTCCCCCGCATATATGGTATAATACTCTTTACATTTCTTTAGCTTCAGTTTTTGGAAACGTACTTAATCCGAGACAGGTACGTAACCCGTGTCCATGAATACATAATATTTCCATTCCGTAAGCGGCGACTCCCTTTATGCAAAGTGCATTAGCGCAAAACGGGGCAATGTAGGAGGGAGGGTGGAGAGTCTGTGATGAAAGGATCATTCTACAATTGAACCTCCGGGGTTCTCTTTTTGAATTATATATAGTACACATGGACGTACATGCTCTAACACACACACACAGTATGTGAGCTCTGAGCTCTCTTCCGGGAGGGAAAAAAGCTGTCAATCACGAGTCCAATATGTGATCCAAGACCATGGTGAATCACACACACACACTCACACACACATGTACGCACGCACGCACAGATACAAACACACACACACACACATACATATGTACTCACGTATGCACACACATACACACACACATACATATGTATTCACGTATGCTCACGCACACACACACACACACACACACACACACACACACACACACACATACACACACACACACACACACATGAACACACATAGGTGTGCGTGTGTGTGGCAACAACTCGACCATTTCCGACATTCGAGATGAAATCAATTCATATGATATACAGCATATACATTACCAATTAAAAGATAATCAAGCCAAAGAAATAGATGATACAGAGGAGGAGGAGGAGGAGGAGTAAAAGGAGACGAAGGAGCAGAAAGAGGGGGAGGAATAGGTGGAGGAGGAAGAGGAAGAGGAATAGGTGAAGGAGGAGGAGGAGTAAGAAGAGGAGGAAAAAGATGAGGAAGAGGAGGAGGAGGAGTAGTAGGAGGAGGAGGAAGAAGAGGAGGATGAAGAGGTGGAGGAGGATGAGGAGGTGGAGGAGGATGAAGAGGCGGAGGAGGAGCAAGAGGCGGAGGAGGAGGAAGAAGAGAAGAAGGAAGAGGCAGTGGAGGAAGAAGAGGAGAAAGAAGAGGCGGAGGAGTAGGAGGAGGAAGAGAAGAAGAAGGGGTGGAGGAGGAAGAGGAGGTGGAGGAGAGGGTGGAGGGGGAAGAAGAGGGGGAAGAAGAGGAGGAGGAAGAGGAGGAGGAAGCGGAGGAGGGGAGGAGGAAGTGGAGGAGGGGAGGAGTTGGGAGGAGGGGAAGAGGAGGAGGAGGAGGAGGAGGAGGAGGAGGGGAAAGAGGAGGTGGAGGAGGGAGAAGACGAGGAGGAGGCCGTGAAGGAGGAGGAGGAGGAGGCCGTGAAGGAGGAGGAGGAGGAGGAGGAGGAGGAGGAGGAGGAACATTTCTCTACCTTGACGTTACCCAGGACATCGTCTTCCTCTCCGCCATCCAGCTTCCTTCCCTTCAAATCCGTCTCAATTCCTCCACCCTCCCCTCCCCTCCCCTTCTTTAACACCTCCTCCCTCTCTTCACCCCTCTTCCTTCTCTCTCTTCACCCTCCTCCCTCCCTTCCCTCCTTCCTTCCTCCCTTCCCCCTTCTACCTCCCTGACCCAATTCTTCCATTCTCCCCTCCCGTCCCTACCCCCTCCTTCCTCCCTTCCCTACCTCCCTCCCTTCCCCACCTCCTTTCCTCTACTCCCCTTTCCCCTCTTTCCATTCTCCCCTCCCCCTCTCCTTCCCCATCCCTCTTCTCTCCCTTCCTCTCCCCTCCTTTCCAATTCCCTTCCTTTCTCCCCCTCTCCCTTCCCCTTCCCTCCCTTCCTTACTCCTCCTCCCTTCCTCACTTACCCCGTCCATTCTTTACCCCTTCCCCTTCCTCCCTTACCCTTCCCTTTCCCCATCTCCTTCCCCCTTTCCCTTCCTCTCTTACCCCCCTTCCTTCCCTCCCCTTCCCCCTCCTTCCATCCTTTACCCTATCCCTTTCCCTCCTCCCCCCTTCTCCTTCCTCCTCCCTTCCTCTCTTACCCCCCTCCCTTCCCTCCCCCCCTCCGTCCATCCTTTACCCCTCCCTTACCCCTCTCCCTCTCCCCCTTCCTCTCTTACCCCCTCACTTTACTTTCCTTCCCTTCCCTTCCCCCCCTCCGTCCATCCTTTACCCCTCCCTTACCCCTGTCCCTCTCCCCCTTCCTCTCTTACCCCCTCACTTTCCTTCCCTTCCCTTCCCCTCCTCCGTCCATCCTTTACCCCTTCCCTCTCCCCCCAACCTCCTTCTCCCAATATCCATTTTTTCGTCACTTATTCCTCTCACGAACCATCGGCTGACGGGGGGAAGACGAAAACCCAGATTTCGGGGTGCGAAGGGGGGGGGGCGCCTCCAAGGCGAAAAGGGAGGAAACACAAGGAGAAGGGGGAAACAAAAAGGAGAGAATGATTTGGGGGGGAAATGAAAAGGGGGAAATGTGAAAGGAAAAAGGGGAAGGTTCGAATGAGGGGGGTTACAAGGAGGTAGGAACGGGGGGGTTAAAAAAGGGGGAGCTTAGGAGGTAGGGACGGGGGGTTAATAAAGGGGGAGCTTAGAAGGAGGTAGGAGGTGCCTTGAGGAGTATGAGCGAATAAAGAGAGTGAGGTTGGGGGGAGGACAAAGGGGGGGATGGGGAGGAAATGACGGGGGTGGGGGGATAAAGAGAAGATTACAAAATGAGTGTTCAGGACATTTCACACTCTGACACAGCGCTTTTTGACACCTTCCTGCACCTCCTCCTCCTCCTCCTCCTCCTGCGGGACTAAGGAAAGACGGGAGATCCCCAGAGACGTGCGGTTATGTCAAGGCATCACAGCCTTTCAGTTACGCTTATAGATTTTATGCCCTCTGAGACGGTGGGTGCAGGATGCCCCGGC